>NC_086246.1:23374166-23693750 GCF_036321145.2 Pelmatolapia mariae | reverse complement strand
TTCTTTTTAACCTTCTTCCCCACCCTCGTCCTCCTCCACCTCCCTCTCTCTCGTGTTCTCTCTCTCTCTTCAGGCCTCGCTATCCTTGCTCGCCCTCTGTCCTCCTCTGTGAAGTCACATGTGAAAGTGATCAGCTTAATCCCGATCACCAGCTGTGTTTAACCTACTTTAGATTTGGAACACTTGGCTTTACTCGCTTTCACTTTTGTTTGTGTGGGATTAGCATGAACGCACAGCACACGCATGCGGTCTGACCCGCCGCGTTTGGCTCTTAAATGTTTTTATTAAATCCATAATTAAACCCTTGCCCCATTTCTTTGTGTGCCTTGCTCAGCGGTTAATCTTCCAGGTTTTGTTTTGTTTTTTCCAACCACCGCCAGCGCACACATTTCATCTGCTGTTTGTCGGATTTAAACTGGCAACCCTCCAGTTACAAACCCGCTTCTGTAAACTTGAGCAAATGCAACTCCTCGGGGGGGTTAATTGAATTTAAAATGAATGTATCCGAACCCTGCTCGATATGCCGTGTCCACACGGTCATATGGAGGCTAAACTTAAATGTGCAGCTCTCCTGAAACGGACTTTCCCTAATTAGAAACAACAGAAATTTATAAGTAAATAAAGCACCGAGGCACCACTTTGTGGAAGAAGTCTATGTAATGTAAGTTGTAAGATTTAAGATGTGGAGACGTTGGCAGTTCTGCTGGCCTAAGCTCCTCAGGCACGCTGTCACTGTGAGCCAAACAGCCCGGTCACCTTCAATGTAAGCCCGGTGCTATTTTAATGCTCTGCACAAGAAATAAATAAATAAAAAGAATAAAGAATAACACCCGCGTCTCTGTCTCTCTGCAGGATCCCGGACCCTCACCCCCGTCACCAATTCTGGGACACAAACCTCTGCAGCTGATTGAGGTGAAAGCCAGGGGGCGCTTCGGCTGTGTGTGGAAGGCGCAACTGCTGAACGAATACATGGCTGTTAAGATCTTTCCCATCCAGGTACAGGGGCTGATGTTACCTTCTTTTTGGTTTTTAACTACAACTGTTACATTAGCCTGACAACTCTTACACCCCCACAAAATTAAGTACTAAAGGAAAAATGTTCACTGTCTTATCAAATAAAGGCAAAACTAAATAAAAAAAGCAACAACTATAAGAAGTAAAGGAGGTGATTCAAAAACACACACATTGTGAGTATTAATCATTTATCAAATGCCTGTCCACATATCTTCACTAATGACTGTAGCCTGTCACCGCTGCCTTCATATGTCAAAAAGTTATCATGTTTGATATATGACAGTTTATTCAATTCAGTTTTATTCATATAGCACCAAATCACAACAACAGTCAAACAAAATAAGGCCCTGTATATTGTAAGGTAAAAAACCTACAATAACAGAGATAAAACGCCAACAATCAGACGAACCCGCTGTGATGAAGCACTTGGCGATAGTGGGAAAGAAAAACTCCTTTTTAACAGGAAGGAGTCATAGACAGAGCCAGAGGGAGGGGCAGCCATCTGTAAGTCGCTTTTTTCAGAATAGAAATAAATACATAAGATTGAAGTGAAATAAATACTGTAGAAAGGGATTTATAGTAATTTAAGGTCTTAAAACAGGGGTGCCCATCAAAGACATACTGCTGTAGTTAATGAAAGAAATATTTCAGCACAGCTCTTAAATTGTAAGAAATGAATTGTGTCATTTGCACCCGTTTTAAGAAAAGACATTTCTGTTGAAGATAGTCGACAAAACAGGAACAGGATCCATTTAATTTTCGAATGTATGTTTAAGTCCAAAAATTACACTTTCACATTTTCCAATACTGTCCAATTCTACTCTTTACTGGGGTGATTCTGGTCTTATATTTGACACTTATGGACATGTCTTTTCATGTCATTTAAACAAAGACAGGCAGTGCGTGATTAAAATATTCACCTCACCTAGTTTTTATGATGGACTAAACTAACCAAAGCAGCTAAAACCTTTTTTGTTCCTTTTTTTTAACAATGCTGGAAATCTTTTAGAGCCAGCCTCTAGAAGTTGTTAGAGGAACTGCAGATTCCTTTAACTAATAAAAACTAAACTAAAAACAAGCAAATCCACTCTGGGAAGTAACTGAAACTAAAATGAAATCAAAAGGAAATAGAAAGGAATAGAAACTGTACCAACTCTGGCTGTATGTGTTTAATTTTCTGGGTAAAATCTAGTTTGGTTACAGTAAAATTCTTCTGATAAGCTTTTTTTTTTTTCAGCTTTTCTAGTGGAAACTTTATAATTCATCCCCTTTTTTGTTATTTCTGACCTTTTGATAAGCAAAAATGTGTTTTATATTTGAGTAATATTATTGGGATTATTTGGGTGCCGAGTGTCTCTGTTTTGAGATGAATTAGAGGTTCTCGGCTGTTTTAATAATGAGTAACAATAAAGCAGCATGTAAAACAAAGAATAGACTAAAATCAGTCCGCCTCTCCCCAAACTTTCTAACACTAGTCGTGACCTGGCTTTTACGTGTTTTTGTCGATTGGGTGGCACGGTGGCATGAATAACATCTGCATCTCTGCCTCTATGCTCGTGTCTAGGACAAGCTGTCTTGGCAGAACGAGTACGAGATCTACAGCGTGAGCGGCATGAAGCACGAAAACATCCTCCACTTTATCGGCGTGGAGAAGAGGAACAACAACCTGGACCTGGAGCTGTGGCTCATCACCGCCTACCATGACAAGGTACGCCGAGAGGGCTGCAGAGATGCATATTCTTTTCTTTACTGAGTCATTTTCAATCTGAGTGCACTAAAGCAGAGTACACTATAGGAGACTGGACTGTATTTCTAAAGCATTCATTCCTCTATATGTTGTATATTTTCTCATTGCTTCATCAAACCTCTCGCACTTTGGGGACATCTCAGACCTCCAGGCTCGATGACCTAAGCTTCGTGCTGAACCTTCAGTCTGCTTTGTATGCCAGGCTTTTGTATACTACACTGTGGATCTATTTCAAACCAGTTTCAGCATGTTTTTACATCGAGACGTCATTTAGGTCTAAAAATTGCTTTATGAGTTCAGTGTGATTTAAGACCATCAGATAAAGAGGAGCAAATAAGACAAACAAAAGAAAAACAAAAACGTGTTTAATTTTGCTTTTTCTGGGGTATCTTAAGTGCAATCACTGCTTTAGTTCATTAAAATAAACAGGCTGTTACTTATGTTAAGTAGCAGGGGGGCAGCCTCGGGGTTTAAAAACTGCAGTTTCTCTAATGGCCAGTAGAGGGTGACTACATAAGTGAGTCAGTACCCATAGATCGCCATGTTAAAATGTCAACATTTATAGCTGATATAAGCACGCTGACAACCTGCTAGACAAAGCAGTTTTTGTCTCTATAACCAGTTGTGTCCTAAATTAAAAACCAAGGTGACTGTTTTTATAAGTCATCTATTTATATTTTAAAAAGTCTTTTTAAGTTTGCATTAGTCAGTCGTAATTATTTTATTTACAGAGCTTCTTGATCCCTCTGTGCTGTTTTTGGCTCTATCTTAGTTTAACTGTTAAAATTCTTATCACATTTTATTGGTTTGCTTTTGCTTTGTGGAGCAACGAACCCACATTTTTGAGTTAAGTCATAATTTCAAGATTTTTTACACCTTTATTTTGAGTTAAGTTGAACTTTTGAGATATTCAAAATTGGAGTTGCATCGAAATTTTGATCAGTTTTTTAGTTACTGCGTTGAATTTCAATGTGCTAACCCACAATCTTGAGTTGTCAAGTTGTAATTCTTAGATAAATAACCCAAATATATAGTTAAACTTTTGAGATGCTAACCCAAATTTTTGAGTTACTAAAAATTTTATGTAACTATAAATTTTGACATTTAGCCAAATAAATTTTCTTCAGTGGCAGAAATGCGCTTCCATAAAGTATAGTTACTTCTGTCTTGAAAAAACAAACACAGAGGTTTAAAACACTAGTGTTCGTTACTGATGTCATTGTGGCCGTCTCCATCCTTTATATACAGTCTGTGGTATGATCCCTACTGTTTTCTTATTGCTACCCAAGTAACATGTTGAGCTGATGGTCTGGATGTCTATACGACCTTATTTTAGTGCCATTTTGAACAGTGTCAATTAGGGCTGCTCAATTAATCGAATTTTAATCGTGATTACGATCTGGGCTTTCAACGATCATTAAAAATGACTTAGCCGATTATTAGCTCCTCCTCTCGCGCTGCTCCGTGTGGCAAATCGAGCGCACCTCTCTGTGTTTCGAACACACGTCACAACAATTAAGAGGACCCGAGGGAAGCTCGGAAAGCTAAGCAGAAGTTATTTGGTGAGGAGAGGATAATGGCTGCTGAAGAAAGAATGCTGTTGGTTGAAAAGAGAGGTAAAACGACTTAAGTGGTGTGGAAACATTTTGGGTTCGCGGAGTCAGACGTGGATCAAGTAGACATAGTGTGGAAACTTTGCTACGGTTTCGTAGCTGCACCACAGAACAACACTACAAATTTATTCAATCATTTGAAGACCGCTCACAAATTGACATACGATCAAACAATGAAGGAACATAGAGAAAAAACTCTTGACAACACCTGCTTCATCCTCACAGACTTCCATTCACGCTACCCTGTACAACGCGACTAAATATCCCACCAGCTCCCAGAGACACAAGGAGATAACAAACGCGGTAACGTTTTCCTCGCCAAAGACCACTGCTCAACACAGTGAACAACCAGTATTATGCAGTATTTTGAAGTTCACTAAACATAGATGTTTACATTTTTCATTTATTTTTTATATTGCAAACATTTGCACTGTTATCAGTATTTGCACACTATTTTATATTATTTTTGACATATTTAAAGCCATTATTCAATACATTGTTATTGTTAAATAAATATTGTCAAATAATCGAGATCTCAATTTCAGTGAAAATAATCGTGATTATCATTTTTGCCATAATCGAGCAGCCCTAGTGTCAATAAGTCCTGATAAGAGTCCATGTTTACTGAGCATTTATCCATATGTATCCATATCCTGTTCTGTTTTATGGTTCTCAAAACCTGGCACAGCCACTCAAAACCTTTAAAAAAATAGCTGTAAGATCAAGAGATCAAAGCCGGTATACATCTCAGTAAAACAGTTAAAACTCAATAAACTTGGACTCAAGTTTCCACAGCTGAAGAAAAGGTTAGAAACCGTTGCAAGTCTTGTTTAAAACACATCCAACTGGAGCGCTTCAGATCTGTTTTCCAGTCACAGTGTACTACAGCACATGTAAACCAATTCTCTGATTTCCCGCCTGATTTCTCCCACTAACTGGGTTGTTTGTGTCCATGTAAGCTCAGCATATTGCTGAGCTTTAGTGTATGTTATCGAGTTGTTTGCTGGTTTTTTTGTGGGGGGGATCTAAAAAGCTCCAGGGCGACCATCTAACAAAGTTGTAAACACTGGTAAAGAGGGGGAAACATGCATGAAACCTTCACATTTTATCGATTCTGTTTGGTGCCTTAAGATCTAATCTATAGTTACAATACGCCTCATGTTGCCTTTCTTTCTTTCTTTTTTTTTTTCTTTTTTTTTTTTTTTGTGCCAAGAAAGTGGGTTTGAGCTGTGTTAGCCCCCTTTTGTGCTCCACTCACCCTCCATGCTGCAGCCTTTGTAGCATTCGGGGCTCTAAGTGCCTCTGTGTTTTGAGGGTCATTACCAACCTAGTGGAGAGTGATTCTTGTACGCTTGGCTTGCCCGAAATTTCCCAGCCAGACCGAGGATTTGAATCGGCGTTCCTAAGGAGCCTTCATTGCGTGAATAAAGGTTGAAAAATTAAAAGCTTGTGGGTGTGGCAGTGAGGCTTTAACACTCACAATACAACTCTTGGAAAGGCACTCAGCTTTGGAGTGGAGCAAAGCTCTCCTAGAGGGAATAACAGTGGAGCTTTAAAGGAGGAAACTGTAATTATTCTGCAAGCAGAAGTCTTTAAGCTTTGACCTAAAAAGAGCAGGTGTCGAAGTGTTGGCGTCTCTGTCGCAGCTGATTTATGTTTGATGCATCTGAGCAGCTTTATGATATGGAGCTGTGCACATGCAGCAGCTTGCCGAAGAAAAAAAATCCCTGTAATTTATATCTTTTCATATATTTCCACCGCAAGGATATTAAAAGCTGTCACACAGAATACGCACGCACACACACACACAGACTGTGGAAAGCTTTCATCTGAAGCTCAGCTGATGATGTGTTGGAGTTGCATGCCCTCTAGTGGTCACTCGACACAACTACATTTGCCTTTGGCCTCCACTGGTGACCTTGTGTTGTGTTGACATTCAAAATTCAAGACCTTTATTGTCATTGTGCATTACAGATGACATTAAAAGAAAAACACTAACAGGAGTACAGATTAACAAATATATTTTATACTTTTTATTGTACATTATTAACTCTCATTATGATAAAAGATGGTCAATAAAGGTGTGAGGGGGAAACAGCAGCAGCACAAAAATATGAGTAAATATAAAATATGAGCATTAACAGGACAGAAGACAAATTAGTAAATTAGATGTAAGCATGAATTTTCCCTTGTAATGCTAAAATCTGCTGATCTACAGTTGCATTTCTACTTTTTCGCTCTAATATTTAACATTAAGGCGCATGCTGCTCTTCATGAGTAGACAAAGGATAAGTGATCACATGGAGGAGGTCATTGAATCAGCGTTATCAGAGCTCCGTTATTCAGAGAGGACAATAAGCATCCAGGAAATTGGCTCGGGGATAGAGGAGACTGGCGGACTTCGCTGTGGTTTTAAGAGGACGCCTTGTAGGTCGTAAATGTCATTTATTGCCCTCTAGGGGATTTATTGAGCTCCAGAAGTTCTTTCTTCTTCGATAATCATCTCAAAAATGTCAATATTGAAACTTGTACATCCAGTATAATTGTTTTATCTTGTGGAGTCAGCTGCAAAATAAAAAAATAGAAAAGCTTTGGTGAATTTCCATCCATTAGAGATATTACCATTACCACACTGAGAACACTGCACGCTCTGATGGAGCTCAACTTTTAATGTACTATTAATTAAACTTTTCATTCCATCACTCTGACTCTTGAATATATTTATAACATCACACATTTCTAGATTTCAGCTGATAAACATTAAAACTTCTGTAACAGTTAAACACAAGTTAGTGATCTGCTTTGTCCTCCATCGTCCTCCGGCCCATCCCATCACACGTGAATAAGATCTTGTGAATTCTCTCTCTTGGAGCACCATCTCTCCCCCAACCCAAAGGGGACTTTTGCCACAGACTTGAAGATGCCAAGTAACTCCTGGTAGGGTCATCTCAGGGGAGGGGTCTCGCTTTGAGAAACTCCATTGAAACAGAATATTTGGCACTGGATAACCTCATCCTGAAACTGGGATTAAGCTAGAACAGAAACGGGGGCGTCTGGCGGCCAGGCCTGGATTCATGGGGTCTGGACAGGTACAGCTTATCAACAACAGATATTAGGGGCACATGCAGTGTGGACTGGGCGACAGGCAAAGGGCACGTTTTGGGGACTTGTTATTTCGGTTTTCATTATTTCACTCCAATTCTAAATCCCCTTTTCCTACATGCCCGCTTTTGAATGTAAAGTTAGTGTTTCTGTTTTTTCTTCCCGCTGACACCCATCTTCTCTGTCGGTCTCATTCACTAGGGCTCGTTGACAGACTACCTGAAGGCCAACGTGGTGTCCTGGAACGAGCTCTGCCACATCGCTCAGTCAGCAGCCCGCGGCCTCGCCTACCTCCACGAAGACATCCCAGGACACAAGGACGGGCACAAGCCCTCCATCGCTCACAGGTACACTGCCATAAACATAAACATCTGTGGATAAATCATCACTTATCAAGACTCCTGTATTAGTTTGACTGGACTAAAGGGACATTTCCTGTGTCGTGCGTTCTTTCAGGGACATTAAAAGTAAGAATGTGTTGTTGAAGAATAACCTGACAGCCTGCATAGCTGACTTTGGCCTCGCTCTGAAGTTTGAGGCAGGAAAATCAGCAGGAGACACACACGGACAGGTATAGCTCACACTTAAAACTTCATATAGTTGTCTCTCATCCACCATTTCACTGTGTTTGAAGGCATGTTTACAGGCAGTACCCAGTTACATCTGTTTCCAGCTTATTTGTGCATTGATGTTAAGCAAACAATCTCAGTTTATGTTGTCTGAAAATGTGGTTTATCATTATTATAATATTTT
Source organism: Pelmatolapia mariae (assembly GCF_036321145.2). NCBI lineage: Eukaryota > Metazoa > Chordata > Actinopteri > Cichliformes > Cichlidae > Pelmatolapia > Pelmatolapia mariae. Next base: position 23,685,521 of record NC_086246.1, on the reverse strand, counting down.
AGTCTTCCAAACGTTTTGCACTGCACAGCACAACAATCTTAAATGACAAGTTCAATAACACAAAAAAAATCATCTATACAGTATCAGTAATTACAGTCTAGAATCTTTCCCTTATTGTAAAAGGACATACTTCCCATTAATGTATGACATTTTAGATCTTCCCGTCAAAGTACAATCAGATTCTTTCTGTCAATATACAGTAACATTCTAGAACATTTCCATCAATGTACAGTTAAATTCTAAAATATTTCCCTTTGTGTGCAATGAAATTCTCTTTGTTAATGTACAGTGAAATTATATAATCTTTCCAATATATTTTAGAAGCTTTCCATTAATTCACAGTGGCATTCTTTCTATTAATAGTCAGTGACATTCCAGAATCTTCCTGTTAATGTATAATTACGTCTTTTCGTTGATGTTTAATGATGTTTTAGAATTTTCAATTCAGTACAACTTCAATTCCTCCTGAAACTGCAATAGTCAATAGTTTATTTTAGCTTGATTTATAGTTCAAAATAACCCTTATTTATCTCATACTGGACCCTGTGTTAAGGGGAAAATGGGGGGGGACAAAAATAACTGAAAACTGAAACTGAGTGTTTAGACCTGAGGCCTGATCTTTTTTTTTTTGTTTGTTTGTTTTTGTAGTTTAGTTATTTGTTAATTTCACTGTAAACACCAACATCCATTTTAGAGTGACCCTTATTATTCTTGCTTTGAGACAGTAGTTGTAGACTCCTTTGGGTGGCAGCATAGGCCAGAAATCTTTGGAGCAGCCCTGGAGGGATTTATTTGAATGATGAGGTTTTCAATTTTTGAAAGTTGGACAATCACAGTAAAGCAGTGAAAACACATTTATTTGGCAGTGTTTTTGCTGGGTCTGCTTTAATTGGTGGTCATGTAGCTATTTATCTCAGTGCTGATCTTTGAACTCCTGCTTGGAACCTGTAGGTGGGAACACGACGTTACATGGCTCCCGAAGTCCTGGAGGGCGCAATCAACTTCCAGCGTGATTCCTTTTTGCGCATCGATATGTACGCCTTTGGCCTCGTCCTGTGGGAGCTGGCATCACGGTGCACCGCTGCCGACGGTAAATCCACAAGCACTCCAGTCAAGTTTTATCCACACTGTCTTATTTTTATTCCATCAAAATTTTAACTTTGGACACGTGCACACATTTCCAGGACCAGTAGATGAGTACATGCTCCCCTTTGAGGAGGAGGTGGGTCAGCACCCATCTCTGGAGGACATGCAGGAGGTGGTGGTGCATAAGAAACTGCGGCCCTGCCTGCGAGACTGCTGGCAGAAACACACGGTGAGAAATTAGAGGAGTGTTTGTTGAAACTGTCCCATAGCTCTTTGATTTATGCAGCATGATTTAAAATAATTGGTTCCCTCTATAGCACATTTAAAAAGAACAGCTGATGTACACCTAAAATAATCAAACAACATATAACAAAATGACAGTGAGTAAGAACCTGAGTAAGAACAACACAAAGTATTATGAACTTTCATTGGATAGTCTCTTCAGTCGCTTGCCTGAAAGTTTATAAATAGGTCCCGCCCACTTTGTGCCACTGCAGAGCGCTTCCAGTGTGTCCATGCTCAAACTCCAGAAACCACAACCAGCTGAGATATCGTGGTGCTGTTTGGATAATGTTCGTCTGAACTTTGTTCCGCAGGGTCTGGCCATGCTTTGCGAAACCATCGAGGACTGCTGGGACCACGAGGCGGAGGCACGCCTGTCCGCCGGCTGCGTCGAAGAGCGCATTGGACAGATGCAGCGCCAGGCGCCCGTCATCGGCCCCGAGGAGATCGTCACTGTTGTCACCATGGTGACAAACGTTGACCTCCCACCCAAGGAGTCCAGCTTATGATCAGCCAATCAGCCGACGCCAGACGAGCTCTAGTGAAAACACGGATCAACACGAAGGGGATAAATGGCCGACCCTGGTTGGTTGGCTTTGTGGGGTTTTTTTTCTTCTTCTTCTTTGATTTTTTTTTTCTTTTTCCTTCCTGTTCCTTTAAGTGCGGGCCGCTGCTCGCATTCAGGAAACGCCCCTTGCGCCCGCCTCACCACATCAGTTGACATCCACCTCATTTTGATAGGCGTGCTTGAGGATTTTAACGTTGAACTCTCTGCCATCCTGAGCGGACTCACTCAGGATGTTTTACCAAGCCACAGCACTGACATGCTGGGACAACACTCTACGGACACTTTGATCATGTATTGTTTTTATATACACATATACATGCAAACGCACGCACACACAGACACACACACACACACACAGATGTAGGAGGGCGACGTGTTCAGCTCTGAGAAGATTCTTCGGAGAAATTTCACAAAACTCTCAGTGCATTTTAGTGTTAAAAAACAACAAAAGAAGAAAAAAAAAGAAAAGATGAGCGTCCGGCTCTTGATACATTTGCTGTTTTCTCGTGTGTGTTTTTTGTTTCTTTTTTTTTTCTTTTTTTTTGGGAGACTATCGTTCTGCCAATAAGCAACGGCTTCTGAATGTTTATAGTGTAATGCTGCTGTACATAGTGTATTATGGACCCAGACAACTTGGTAATCAAGCTTATTTTAAATGGGGGGGGGGGAATGGGGAGGGGGGTCCATTTTCAAGCATTACGACGATAAAAACCATAAACCTCCTTCAACCAGGTATACCTCAGTTCAGATGGACAGTTTTAAAAAAAAAATCAGTCCCTCTCTCCCTGTTCACGGTCATCGCTCGCACTTCCTTTACAACCTTTTGGCCCTTCGTCAATCAACAAAGCCTAGACAAACACAGACACACACGGCCATACAAACCGTAAAAAAAAAACAACACAACTTTTTCCCTTCTTCCTCCCCTTCCTTTCTCTCAGTGTCTACTTCAACTTTCTCCTGTTGTCTTTTTTTTTTTTTTTTTTGCTTCTATCAGATGTTCATGAGAGCGGGATAAACTCATGACACCAACCCCCCCACCCCCCCCAACAACAACAACCACACCCTGCCCAACACCGTGATAATGAAGTTGTCATTTAAAGTTTTCTTCCCCTCCCCCCTTTTGGTTTGCCGTGTCAGCCGTCAGCAGAGAGTAAATACCCATTGCTGACTAGCTTGAATTGGAGTCACGAGATCTCTCTCTGGATTAGCGCTGGGTACCAGCTATAATGATACCTTCTCTTTTTCTTTTTTCTTTTTTTTTTTTTGATATTTAATCAGAGATATCAAACTCTCGGGTCATATTCTTGTTCATTCATTGTGAAATAAATTATGTGTTGTTTGATTCTATTTAGAAAAATCAGATTAACAAACAAAAAACAAGAGGTCACCTGGCATGATTATTTTTAGGAGGTATCAAATTTGAAGTACAGTTTCCAGAGGTACCCAGCCCTACTTTGGAACTGTGCCTGTATTTAGCTGAGCCAGCTTGCTTTTGATTTGATTGCACGCATCTTTTTATTTTATTTTATTTTATTTTTAAATTAAGAGTTTCTGCTCTCTTTGGATACACCTCAGGAATCTTTGCTACTCAACACCACGCCCTCACATCCTCATCCTCACCTGTCTCAAACTGGAGTACCTCCTCTTTCGCCGAATCTTGCGCCTCCTATGTCTCTTTCTTGCCTCGTCTCCACTTGTTAGGGTTTAGCCGTGCGGTAATAGTTCAGTGTCTTTAGTCAGTTTGAGGAAAACGGTATTAGGTAAGGTTGGTCGATAACTAAAAGTGGACATAATCTGCTCCCCGTTCTTTTTAAGTAGCCAAGCATGAATCACAGTTCAAAATAATCCTTATTTATCTCATCTTCTGAAAGAAACCGTCACATGATAGAGATATTATATTATTATATTAGGACTATCCACTTTTTCTGACATAAAGTTCCACCAATCATTTAATGCCAGATCCCCACAGCATTCATTAGTCGTACTGATCTCATTACAAAAAAAAAAGAAAGTTGAATTATCAAGGGTGCAGACCACTGAATTAATTCCCACAAAAATGAAGAGTGATATTAATAAAGACAGGAAAAATATCAGCCTGCCCAACCAACACAGTCAACCTGACCTAATGTATCTGTAGAACCAAAAATCTGGTCTATGTTTTAACCACCTTCATTCTGCACTGTTCCAATTTAGACTTAATTAATTGGTTTTGATGCCTTCTCTTGAGCTGGGCCCACTGGCGTTGGAATTTGAGGGTTATTTCCCTAGGGCCTTGGTAACACAGGCCTAGAAACCAGTTGGTGACCCCATGACAACCAAAACCCTCCTCGTGATTTCTTTGGTTACCTGTAGCTTGCAGAGAAGATGCCGACTTATCTGCAAACACTCATTATTTAACCTCTGAGACGTACTAGAAACCAAGAATGTTCCCCTTCAAAGTAAAAGTTCTTAGAAACTCCTAAAACCACTTGGCTTGACAGTTTGAAACCCTTGCCGACCCAACCGGCACACTCACACAGCTAACCATGGTTAAATGAGTGGAGACGAGGGGATCTCTTCTTTCTGTCTTTCATCCTGGTGCCATTTCTACGTGTCGATATTAGTTAATCTTGTAGATGTCAGGCAAAACGGATGTATCTGTCGTTGTTGCGAAGGCGACAAATGACATATTTGAGTCTTTATTTCCTCTGAGGGATATTGAACACTGGTGCCGGCAGACCTGCAGTCTCTCCTCAAGCTTTGGGACGGTTTCACATATCACAGTTTAAAATCAAGCTCTGTGTGCAGTTAGAAAATACTGGGGGAAAAAAAACACGAAGAAACTTCTTTCTATCCAAACGATTCACATTCAAAACAGTGAGGCTTTCTTTACAGCACTGTATTATGACGTTTTGGTGAGCAAGAGCCAGTAAGTATACAAGTAAAACACTAAGAAATTAAATTGATTAGTAATCAGTTGAGCAAATCCTTTCATTTTGCACAAAAAAGTCTGTAATGAAGCTAAATGTTTGGAGAATGTAGATGTGTGCCAACATTTGTACCAATCAGGGCCAAATTGTTAAGTTATCCCACCTAAATCTAGAAGATTCCAAAAAAAGGATCTTCATAGTTGAACTGTAAAAGTTCTTTAAGCAAATTTGACAGCATAAGTTTGAGGTTATTTCCGCACACCATATTGCAACAACACCGCAAACCTGAAGGAAGTTGAAGCCATCGTCTTATTTACATATTGTAGCATGAGTACAATTTTTTGCATCAGTGTCGCTTCCTTATGCTGCTCCACTGCTGTTCAAAAGCACCCGTTGTCCGAGGTCCTTGCAAAGCTTGAACAGTCAGGGACGATCAGTACTGCAAACCCCAGCAGCCCTTCAGTAAGTACTACCTCACTTGCAGGGATTTCTTCAGTATAGAAACTATGGCAAATAAACCAAAATCATAACCAGGTTGCTAAAAAAAAAAAAAATTCTAAATGTTCTTGATTTAGGGGAAAGGTTTCAGTTTAGGGGTAAACTTAATTTGTTCCCTGAAGGTCTGACAGACAGAAACAGAATAAGGCTACAAAGAAGTTTCCTCATTTCCACCACAATGTGTTTTCTTGTCCCACAAAGGGAGATTGAACTGCAGAACGAAAAGGATCCTTGAATGACACCAACATAAGGGAAAAACACCAGTATTATTCTTTTTAGTTCCCATGTTTGTGTCCTCAAATGCAAAACCTACTCACCAGTTTTCCAGCAGCCAAGTGGATATCCAAAAACTGCCTCCAAACTGGTTGGTTACCTGCCAAAGTGGTTGACAAATCTTATCAGCCACGAGCAAAGAAACTCGCTGCTGTTTGGTTGGCAGTCACATCCTAAGCACTGTAGGGGAAAGACTTCCGGCTTGAGTTTAAACTGCGCTCAGAGAAACCGACCCAAACCGACAAATACCATTCAGGGATTCAGTACTATGCTTTTCTAAGTTCTAGCGAGTTATATGCAACCAGTGCCGCAAACTACCCTACACTTCTGTAGGATCAGCTGCAGGAGTGAATTTCAATACACACACACACAAATAACTTGTAGCATTTTTTTTTTTTTTTATCCGTGACCTTGCATATTGATATGTTGTATTTATTTTTTAATTTACTGGCCTGAGGTTTTGGGGATTGGAGCTCGAGTGCAACTCGGAATAAAGTTCTGGCACGAGCTTTGGTTTTTGTTGGGGTTTCAGGGTTTGGGGTGGGTTTTCAGTTGTAATTCAGGAACTACTTTCATTAATTGATTCAAAAAGAAAAAGATATAAACTGTACTCATGCTTCTTTCTATTCAGTCTATGGACAAAATGACCGAGAATGAATGTTCTTCAGACTCCTGGATTCCAGTATTGTGTGTACTTCGATGGATTGAGCCCGGCCCTGTGTAACTTTAGAGGGCTTTGCGTTTGGCTGGTTTCGTGTGATTGTGCCCTGTCCCATAGAAACTTGCAAAGCCCAGCGTATTTGGACATCCATTCATACACCTCTCAGTTGTACCGGCTCTGTGGTCCATTAGGACCAAACCGACCATCCAAAGGACGATGGAAAAAAAGGTCCTCAAAAACCTCTGGTCCTACCATTGTTTTAGCATCTAAACTTCCAAAACAAAGCAGATATTTGGGTCTGTTTGTCTTCACCTGATCAAGTACCCAATTAAAGCAATTGACGACAATCTCGTCTACCATACATTGGTTCCACTCAGGTCTTGACCATGCCTGTTCTGACTCCACCAAAGGAGCATCTACATGATGCATTGCTGAACTGAACTTTGAGGATCTGTAGCGTTAACTTCTTGCACTGAAGAGTTAGGAAACTTCACCAAAAGAGCTTCTAAATACGCAAGAATTCGGAACATGTCATTTTAATAGGTGGCGCTTCTAAAATAGTCCAGAATGAACATGACCCTACGGATCTATAGCTCAAATATTTAAATTTTGTGGAGTAAAGTTTTTCCTCTGGAAATTTTTGGAAAGTATTTGAGACATTTCATGTAGTAGATGTATATTTTTCTTTAAACTAGCAGCTTCTTCTGGAATCTCCTTTATTGGCAAAATTAGCTTCATTGTAGGGGGAAAAGGTAGAATTTTTTTTTTTTAAATTAACTTTTTGTTTAGAAGAAGCTTTAAAGAATTATTATTCATTGTCAGTGGTCTTGTGAGCACCCCCAACTGAACGTCAGCCAGTTTCTCAGTAATGGGTAGTGAAATGGATCCTGCTAGAGTGATTCAACTTTGGAAGCACCAGTTAATCAAGTCAGTGAAAATGTAACTGATTGGATGTTGTCTCTGTAATGAAGATGCCAGCAGAGGTACACCCCACCCCACCCCCGACAAATGCTCATGAGAATCCTCTTGATTGGTAAATGTTCACAAAAGAGGTTGCACAGCTTTCTAGATGGCAACAACAACTGACAGCCTGCAGGGCCTGTTGTACCCAATGTTCTCGCCCTTGCAAATGTTGGTGAACACTAAAAGTGCTGTCATATCCACTGGCCACACTTTGGTGTTTTTTTTAGCTAATAGCATCGGGGGTTTTGTCACCTTTTCAGCTAGTGCAGGAGCTACCAGATTAAATTACACTTTCTGAGTTTCCTGTTTTGACCTCTGGCACTGTTGTGGAGATTGTGTCTTTCGTTCAGGAGGATAGTGCAGCGAGTAGCGAGGCAGTGTTGATATCAGTGTTTGCAAGATAGGTGGTCACCTCAAAAGCTGAGGTGACCAGCTTTGGAAAATAGTCCAGTCATATTCGACCCCCCTGATTTGTATAATTTATCTTGAACTTCAGCCTTATCCTGATGAGGAGCAGTTGACTTGGCGACCTGAGAGGAGTGAAAAGGATGGATCTTTTGGATATTTAAAGGTGTATGGATGGGTCCTGCGCATGTTGAAGCTTTACATGTTTCTACCTCGACTTCCTCCAGCCCAGCACCTCACATTGCTGTGCATATAAACAGTGAAACATTTGTGTCTTGTTGCCCCCACTATTTTAAGCAGTCTAGGATCTGTACAGACATAAATACCTGTATCAACTATATACTCTGAGCTGAATCTTTATAAGTGCGTGTTGAACTTCAGTGTTTCCTCTACATTCATTTATACTTTTCTTGTGTTTTGACTCAGCACCCAGGCCTGTAAAAGTTTCCCTTCACTAAGCTGGAGGCTCATTGGAGTACTTTGTAAGGCAGAAAGAAAACGAATTGTGATGGTTCAGCCAAAGGTGTTCCTCAGGGAGCCTGCTTGGATCCCCTGATGGTTACATTTTAAAAAGCCCTCCGAGCTCTTTAGGAGCTGTTGCAATATTCCCATACGTGCTACTACAATCATCCACTACAGGTTATTTCATTCTAACTTCCCAGTCTCCTCCTTTTTCCTGCTGGTGGTAAAGAGTTTTAGAGGAAACATTGAACTCCATTGACCCCCACCGCTAAGACTGTCTTGGCAGTAAGAGAAGTCTGGTTACCAGGCCTGAAATTTCTACAAAAAAACCCACAAAACAAATCAAAAAAATAACAAAACAAACAAACAAACAAAAAAAAACACTACTTTGACCCCACATTTCTCAAGGCTCTCGAGTTGCAGCGCTTATCCAGGGTCTGCCAACACTGTCTCCAATGCTAATGATGCTCACAGGTTGTTTAAGGCTGGGAGAAACTGATCAGTCTGAACATGAAACTTCAGTGTGTCATGTTTTAAAAAGAAAAAAAAAATCCTCTCTTCAGTGATGAAAATGTCTTTTTTTCTTTGCTCCTGATACATGTGACTGTACATTTTATGTTACTGAGAAAAAAATGTGAAAAACAAGAAAGAAACTAAGGTCTGCAATTTCAAACTGGAAAGTGAAGTACATCAAACAAACAAACAAAAAAAGAAACAGCCCACTGGGTTTTCCTGAGCAGGAATGAGTCTTTACCAGCTTCAAGGATGTCCTCATCCTGACCTCTCACAGAAGGGATGAGAGGAAAACCTCTTGAAAAAGTGTTACAGCAGAGGAAATAAACTTCATGAACCCTGTGTACATTATGGCAGAGGAGGCAGGACTGATCCCTGATTAGCGCTGCGACTCTTGGCTAATGTTAGCCGGCCATGGTTTTTATCAGCTGAAGTGATCCACGTGATGTAAATAAATGTGTTTTTAGATTGTGAATGTGTTTTCTTTCCTTTTTTCCTCTCTCTGAATCACTGCAGTCTGGAGTTTTAACTCATTTTAGAGGCTTGGTGTTTTCCTGGAAACAGTTCGGTTTTCATTTTTAGGGACTTTTTAATAAAGATACATCAGATTTTAAGAGGTAAATCCTAACCAATGCAAAGACAGTTATCTTTAATAGGTACACATTGCTAGTACTAGATTAAGTACTTTTGCCTTTAGAGTTGTCTTAATTCTTTGTTAGCATCACACAGTTACTGCCGATGAGAATCTCCTGTTCCACCACATCTCAAATCTGCTCTATTGGACCTCAGATATGGTGACTGTGGAGGCCATTTGAGCACAGTGAAGTCTTTATGTTCATAAAACCAGTTTGAGATGATCTGAGCTTTTGTGACATGGTGTGCTATCCTGCTGGAATCAGCCATCAGAAGACGGGTACACTGTGTTCATAAAGGTATGGGCTGTGCCCGTGTCATGGCTCTGAACTATGGAGCACAGTTACCTCCTTTCCTCTCATTCAGAGAATTAGATTGGCTCTTCTTAAGGCTGATACTCGCAGGTCCCTTCACTCAGTTACAAGCCTTGCTTAAATGCTCAGTGCTCCATGTTTAAGAAAAGGCAGTTAATTTGAGGGTGGGAGGCTGGGTTCCCTGTTGGAAACATGAGGCTTATATTTGGAATTGGCATTGCCAGTACAGCATGGCATTGCACACTGAATAAAATCTTTAAAACTGTAGCCACAAATGCATAGCATACCATGTAAAATAAAACAAAAAAAACCTTCATGTTTATAAAGCTGGATTTATTCAACAATGTACCTTTGAAACTTGATTCTAAAAGAGCAGCAATGAGGCTTTTGAAGCCTAGAAACAAAATATCTACCAAGAGGACACCTTGTAATTAAATGAGTTCTTTTTATTGCCACTAAGGTGAATCTTCATTCAGCTCACGGTCCATCAGGAGTCACACTGCTGCCTCTAAAACGACAGATATGACCCCGACTGGAAGCACATTTTGGGTGCAGACCAGTCAGGTGATCATTGTGCATAAACTCTGTGTAAAACCATCGTGGGAGCAGCGATTCTTGTGAACTGTGGAGGGACACATGCCTCACTGATCCTTCAGTTTGTTTAAAAAAAACAAAAACAAAAAAAAAAAAAGACTTTTGGCACAATTACATTTTTGTCCAAGAAATCAAAACTACAACTTTTATCCAGGTTATTGTCAACTGCACAAAATCACCACTAGATGGCACCATTCAGCAGCCTGATGCTCACGACCTGAAAATGATGAAAGCTGGACGCTTGATGACACTTGCTAAGTCCAACTATTGATCAAATGACACAAGCACATTAAGCTGAGTTTTTGTATTAAGTCGTGGGGGGGTCTATCTTCAGCATAAACCTCTTTAACTTAGAGGGTGAAACATTTAATCGCACAAATGACAAACTATTCATTTCCTTTTATTTTCTGAACGTTTACAGTAGGCAGCAGTGCAAACCTTAAGCTCTTCAGTCCAAGTCAAAACAAGCTTCACAGACTCTGAATTCTAAAAGTTCTGAAGCTCTACCCAAATGCCGACATGGCCCACTGCTTGACGTCAGTGGGGCACTGTGGGTACTTCTGCAGGGCCTCCATGATCTGGCTGTGGTCCAGCGTGAGCCTCATGAGCTGGTACTCCCTCTGGACTTTGGCCGAGGAACCATCGACAGGCCGGATCAGCTCCAGCTGCTGCAGGTGCTCGAACGCCTAAAGGCGAGAAGAGATTAAGGGTCAGTCAGCAAACCGATTGTAACGGTGTTCAGGAAATCTCCACTTTCCCCCTGGTGTGGGGTGGGGGTTTGGTAGGAAAGACTGGGGGAAGAGTTTCGAAGCGTTTCTACCAACCTTCATGACAACAGGCTGCTCAAAGTTGTACATGGAGTTGGACTTCCTATGCAGGAACTTCTTAAACTCTGGAAACAATCAGGCACAAGTGAAGAAACAGACGGGACAGCTTCTTCTACTTGTGTAATTTAATCGTGCGATCGTACCATTATGGACCATCTGAAGGTTAAATGGCTCTCCTTCATACACATCATTGAGGTGCTTCATGGCGATGACCAGGCACAGCTCCAAGATGGACAAACCTAAAGAGACACAGCTCACTTAGACTCTTCGGACCATGGGTAAAAAACACTCCTTTGTTAGGATTTGTACTCACCATGGAGCATGTTAGCCGTGGTGTCAGTAAAACACATCCGGCTGGCCTCGAGCAGGTCGGCTGGTTTGATGGTAGGTTTGGCGACAGAGACGTGACTCAGGCACAACATCTGTAAAGACATTTAGTACGAAAAGCAACAATGAAAGAAAAGGAAACACCCAAAACTTCCCCAAACCGAACATCAGAAATGTTCTTCTCACCAGCAGCATGTGCAGAGAGCGAAAGTCTTTGCTGGAGTTGAAGTGTCTCTGCAGGACTTCCTCCACAGATTTGTCCTCACACAGAGTCTGAAGACCCAAGAAAACAAAGATCAGTACTTTGTGCTTTGTATGTCTGCACTTCTGTTCAATGTGGAAAAGGTGTGTACATCGTCTGCCGTTCAAATGGAGGCCAGAGATGACATCGCTGTCTGAACCATGTTAGCTGGGCAGTGATGTTACTACGGTCACTCAAACAACTCAAAATTAGACATTTTCTGAACTTTAGTGAGCTATTTAAGGCTTTTAGGGCACGAAGAAGGTAGAGCACAAAAAACAGCAGTACCATGCAAAAGCCAACAATCGTTTCGTTATATTTTGCCACCAAGCCATCAGACTGTCATTTTTTAAAGTGGTCTTGAGCAACAACTCTTCAGGCTTTCTGAAGGTCTTTCCAAGTTTTCCTTTGGATAATGCCTTCTTTTTCACTAAGAGCCATTAGCTGAAATCATGGCATATCTCAGTGTGGTATTCAGAGTTTTCTTAAAACATTTCAGGAAACTGGACAAGTGAATAACAAAAGTGGAAAGAGAAGAAGTGCAAGTCCTTAAAAAAAAAAAAAAAAAACTATCTACAGCAGATGAACAGTATATGAAGGTCATATCCACAGGACTTCAGAGATTCATCTGGACCTTTAGCTGATCCATCTACTATTCACCGAAGTTTAATCACAAACGGTCTCAGTGGCTGTGAAGAAGCCATTCTTAATGAAGGGAAACAGTAAGAAAAGGCTGAGGTGTGAAAATTACACAAGAACTGGACTGAAAATCAGTGACAACGGGTCGTAATAGTGATGAATCCACATTTGGAGTCTTTTGCTTCAAATCATTGTCAGTATGTACGGGGAGACAACAGTGAGTGTCTACAGCCATCTGTAAAACACGGTGGAGGCTCCATCATGGTTTGGTGCTGCATTTGCATTTGGCAACAGCTTCAATTTTTAATCACAACAATGATCCTAAACTCACTACCAATGCAGTAAACAGAAGGAGGTAAGGATCATGTTGACAGAACAGAACAAAAGGCAGAAACATCCAAAGAAGAGCTTTGAATGTCCTTCAAGAAGCCTGGAGAACTATTCCTGAAGACTACTTAAAGACATGACTAAAAAACTTTGTGTCTGCCTGCTAGCTTCACCTTTACACCAGTGTTCCACTCCTGAGCGAACTTCTTGTCAGGAAAGCTGTCCGGCACACTGAGTTGCGTCCAAACCCGTTCCAGGTACTGGGTGAAGTTGAGGCTGCTCAGCAGGTGGATCTGACGGTGGGAAAACCGCGACTTTACCCGCTTCTCCAGCAGCTCCAGAACATCCTGAATGGAAAAAGTATCACGACACTTATTAAAAACACCTACCATTATCTAAGTAGGGTTTCTGAGAGGTGTTCTGAGGCCCACCAGTCTGCAGGTGACGCCGACCACAGCGATGGGAGCCTGGGCGGACTGGGAGACGTCAAACAGGTTGTAGAGCAGAGTCTGGTTCTTGTGGTGGGCAAATAAGTCGAACTCATCCAGGACAAACAACACTGGGCAACTACTGCTGCGATTGCCTTTTAGGAAAAAAAACAACAACAAAAAACATCAAACCTGCCCCTCTAGTCTGAAATCAGCTTTAAATATTTGAACTTTCTCACCTTTTTTTAATGCCTCCAGGAGGAAAGCCAGATTTTCAGCAAAGCTTCCCTAAGAAATTAACGAGGTAGAAAGATCTTTGTAGGAGTTTTCAGAGCTGAAAATGTTTATAACAGTCTCTCTAAATACTCACAAACACTTTGTCTCCAACAACATTTTCCAGGTGGAGCTGTCTGGTTATTTCTTTCAGCGCTATTCTGTCATCAGTCTGCAGGAGACCTGCGGCAAACACACAAACCCATCCATCCAATTCAGATTTCCAGCAAACGTGTGGGTTCTTAAATTGTGAAGAATTTAAATGAGGTTTGGTACCACTGAGGTGAACCTGAAGAAGGTTCTTCTGCACCTTCTCCTCCTTCTGCAGGTCTCTCAGCACGCACTGCAGCAGCTTCAGGCACAAAAAACACAAACCTCGCAGGATTCACAACAAGTCCACACTTTAAAAAAAAAACAAAAAAACCACAAATTCATTTTTCCACGGCTCACCGTCGTTTTCCCTGCTCCTCTGGGACCCACGATTAGCACAGAGTTACTCTCCCCGTGGATCGCCGTCCGCCTCAGCAGCTCCAGGAGGTGTCTGCAAACACAATGGGTTTAACTACAATACCCACAATGCTTAGTAAATATACACCCCCATCTCCTGCTTCTAATAAGTGGGAATCTCTCACTGGGGAAGCTCGTGTTGTGGCCGAGTCGGCCAGGAAACTGGGACAGAGCTGTCACCCAGGTGCGACTGAACTGGGCCACTGAAACTCACACCGAGCTCCAGGTCTGCTCTTAATTATAGATGACAGTTCTACTACAGGCCTTCTAAACCATCCAACACCTGTAGGAACCGAAGCCAAAACAAAAACAAACACCCTTTACAGGTTATTTGCCTTTCCCAAACACTTAGGACAAATTATTCATGGTTTTATTTTCACAAGGCCAGATTACAACCGATTCCTCCTCTCCAGTATAAACAGTAAGGTTGTAATGGCCTCGAACTTTTAACCTTTTACTGATCACTAGTAAAGGTACCTTTCGTAATTACACCCTACATACTGTCACTATATGTTTCACCACAGTGGGCAGTGTTTTACCAGTCAGTGTGTTTTTACATTTGTAAGCCTCTTTCCAGACCTCCACTTTAAACAAGAATGTGTTTTTAAAGGACAACCATAACTAAGTCACAACACGCACGCACACACACACACACAGGCGCAGGCACACACACACGCAGACACACACACACATGCACAAACACACACACAGGCGCAGGCGAGGATTAAAACAGGCCGATCCAGTTGAAGCTATGAGGCAGGAACCTGTGCCAGTCATTTCTCCAGTTTCTTTTCTCGCACTGATTGTCTTGTTTCTTATTTTAATATCCAACTTTGTTTGAATTTAACATTCTGATTTTCTCTGTGATTTTCTTGTAAACTCTTTTTCATGATACTATGAAATGATTCTTTTTGGTAAATGTGTTGACATTATTATAAAATCACCTCTATCCACAGGCCCTGTTGTTATGAACTTACTTGTACTGAGCTTCTACTCCCTCCGGTCTGTCAGGGAGCCGCCTCTCACAAAACCGCTCCCTTAAAATCTGCTGCACCTGCACAGAAACATGTATTATAAATAAACTACATTTTATTAGGTATATTTCAGAGTATGACACTGAAAAACTCACTGGCTGTTCATACACACACCTGTGTGATGCATTCCCCTATAGGCAGATGAGCATCTCTGGCCTTCCTCTTACTCATGATGATGTGACTGTCAACTGCAAAACGTGAAAAAGTTTCAAAACGGGTCAACTTCAACATGCCACTAAATTCATTTATCAGGGGGATAATACTGACACTTTACATTGCCGTTAGGTGTCAATTAAATGCACTAACATGGTGGAAACAACGGTTTTAATTCCAATAAATAACTCTTTTTTTTCTTTTTTCTTTTTAAGTTTACGCCAAACGTAAGACTAATAATCACCAAAACGAAATAACATCACTTCAGGACATGTTTACAGTTGTGCTGTAACCAATGTTAGGGTCGATAACAGGTGAGGATAAAACACTTTTCAATTCGGCATGCAGCTGATGCAACAATACCAGTCTATCCCATAGCTGCCTTTGACTGCTTATCTTACAATTTGGTCAAAAAATGAATGTCTAAATAGATTTTATGTATGCCGAATTAGAAAGCGACTCATAAGTGTGAGAATCCGTCTCGGGCTGCATTCAAGGCTGAGATCATATCCGCCGACAAGTCAGGAGAACACAAAATTGCCATTTTTACAACAGAACTTCGGTGCTACACGCTTGCGACGCAACCCAGGGCTTTACTCGAAGATCTGCTTGCTAAAAGTGCGCTGAAGAAGCACGAATGTTTTCCATTTCTAACTTTGATTACTTCTACCGTTGTGTAAGACAGGTGTCAGCTAGTCGAGCTTCTTTTCCACACACACATCAGAACAAACATACCGGGAGCAACGAAGAGACGCCTCAATCTTCGCGGGAATACTCCTCTGCCAGCGATGACGGCTTCCGGCTTTGACTATATCTGCTTTCTGATTGGCTGTGACTCAGAGCAACGCAGAAGAGAAACGCTGTGGTTGTAGAATTATATTATTCACACACACACACACACGCACGCACACACGCACGCACAAACCACCAAATAAAAAATGATTTAAAAGAAAAAACATGACATATATTAATTTGCAAAAGTCAACAGTTGTTTCTTTATATTTTGTTACCAAGCAGACAGACTTTGTTGTATTGTTTTTAAAGTGGTCTTGAGCAATAGTTCTTGAGGCTTCCTGAAGGTCTTTGAACGTTTTTCTTTGGACATTGGCTGCCTTTTCACTTATTTTCTGCTCAGTCCTTGTCCCTGACCAATCTTTTGCTAGTTAAACCACTATGAATCATTCAAGCATAAAAAAGACTGAACCACTGTTGTGCAACCACAAAAACACATCATTTGTTCTGTCTTTAGTTGGATCTATGAAAAATGTCAAAGATAACACAGTTTGACAGACGTTAAACAGTATTTTTGTACTAACAAACATGATTCCTAAAAGCTATTAGTTGAAAACTTGGCATAGCACAACATGGTGTGCAGTGTGCCCTAAAAAAATCTGAGGAAGCTGGACAAGTGGAGGGCTAAAGAGCTGTCAGCCTTCAAAAACCATCTACATCAGATGAACAGTATCTGAAAATCATGTCCTTAAAAAATATGAAAGAATCCAGTAAAGAGCTGACACAGAACCATCTACTGTTCACTGAAGCCTCATCAGAAATGGTCTCAAGTACAGATTTACATTTGAAACTATGTAAGCACAAAGCTATTCAAATACATCAATAATATTAACATAAATCCACAACAATTTAAGTCACGTTGTGATTTAATAACTGTATCAGCAGTAAAGAAGACATTGCACAGAGGTTGTATTTGAATGTGAATATTTGAATAACCCATTCAGGTGTGTACAGATTTTTGAACTTGTTTAAAAATATATAAATTAAAATGACAAAATATTGTTTTATTTTTCATTTCAATTTAAAATACAATATTTTTAATCTGTTATTATAATAAATGACACATCCTTGTCTTGAGGGCAAGAGGTAAAAACAATGTGTCTTTTTATGCTTTTCATGAATTGTACATGAACATGATTTTATTTGTTGAATTTTATATACATTTTATTGTTTTTTGTTTTTTGATTGTTTTGTTTTTTTGGGGGGGGGGGGGGGGGGGGGGGGGGTTCCAAAAAAAAAACCCAATACATTTTATTGCTGAATTTGATCCAAGTCATTTTGGCCAGTTGTTATAGGTGGTTGCTAGGCAACATGATGGCATCATAACATTTGACATAGATAAGAACCTTCAGGAGCCTAAGACATACTTGTGTGCCAAGTTTGGTTGTGCTGCTTGTGATCATGTAGGAGGAGTTGGTGGACAAAGAAATGAACACACAGACAGATTTTATGTGTTATAGTAAGATATATAAGAAATAGTCTGTCGGCACTGAGAAAGACTACAGTTATGTGTTATTATATATATATTTATTTGTGAAACTATAACAGCCACTTCTGCTCTGGTTTGATAAAATTAGGAGGGATGGCTCATGTATATGTCTAAAAGGCCGCCTGCATAACAGCATCTTTTACTCACTGAAGCTCTGGAGACACTTAAACGCTTCCTGCGGCTTTTTGGTTGACTGATGAAAAGGAAAAAAAAAAAGACACAGCAAACCGCCAGATATCTCGCAAATCGTCTCCCTCTCTCCGCTCACATTTAGCCTGTCACATTATTCTAAAATACGACCCTCCGCTCGCACATTCAGCCCTCTGTGTTTGCCCTTAAAAATACATGAAGCGCTCCTTCCTTCAGCAGCCCTACACTGAATTCATTTAACGTCTCCTCAGGTTTGACCTTCACACAAAATTCAGGGGTTTGCACCCTGAGCTGCATCTCGTCCTCGCTTCAGACGGCTGAGCTCATGTTTTCTTCAGCTTTTATGACCTTTATTTATCTCAGGAAATTATTTTGCTGAGTGTCTGTTTTTGCTCCACTGCCACTTTGTGTTGTATTTTTTTGATTTTTTGTGCACGCAGCCAGTCAAAATTAACCTTAATGAGTGTCATCTTGTTCATAAATATGAATAGTTTAGTTTCTGCTAAAAGATGTTCTTGTAATTAATCATTATCATTGCAGTTTGTAGCTTATGGTGTTAAACACTTATCAAATTACACTTCATACACAGTATTTAACAAAATACCTGTAAGGTATTAGCAAAATAACTAGTAATTGGATTGTTTTTAATTAGGTGGTGACTTTTTTTCTAACCCTGTGAGTCCACATATTCTGAGTTTCAATATGTAGCCATTGGCTTCTGATCATTTTAGTACATTATGCTTAATATGTAAAGACCACCTTTTATTTTCGACAAAGTAAGACATGGTAATGATAACGTTACAAAAGTTAAAACTTCTGTAAGAGGTCTTTATGTTAGCTTACCTTCTGAAACAATGACCGCTTCCCCCGACCACCAAAAAAGGAAAACAACAGTTTTACTAAATTAATTTCCTGTCACTTTTTCTACCTTTTAGAATTAATCAAAGTGATTATTTGGCATTAACTCAAACTATTTTGCAGATCAAGTCAGCAGAACGTAAAGATCACTGTGTTCATTTCTATTGTTTCTGATGTGAGCCAGTCATGTCTTCCTGAGAACCAGCCTATTCATTTATGTCCTCTGTAATGGACATTTGTTTTTGGTCTATATCTTTTGAGTGATTTGAGATTCTTAAAGTCCTGATGTACTAAATAAAGGACATCCTGGGCTTTCCACTGATATCTCATGTGTTTGGGTGGCCTCTTTTAGCTCCAAAGAGGAAAGGAATCACAAAAATCCTTTTGCCTTGTCTTGATTCTTCTTTGCACAGATTCAAAAAGGTGATGGAATCATTCCTCTGAGATTTTGGTCCATGTTGACATGACAGCATCACACAATTGCTGCAGATTTGTTGGATGCACATCCATGACGTGAATCTGCTGTTCCACCACATCCCAAAGGGGCTCTACTGGATAGAGATCCGGTGACTGTGGAGGCCATCTGAGTACAGTGAACTCAGTGAACTCATTGTCATGTTCAAGAAACCAGTTTGTGATGATCTTAGCTTTGTGACATGGTGTGTTATTATGCTGAAAGCAGCCATCAGAAGATGGTACACTGTGGTCATAAAGGGATGGACATGCTCTGCAACAACGCTCAGGTAGGCTGTAGAGTTTCAATGATGCTCAGGTGGCACTAAGGACCAAAAGAGTGCCAAGAAAATATTCCCCACACCGTTACACATCCAACACCACCCTGAACTGTTGATACAAGGCAGGATGGAGCCATGCTTTTATGTTGTTTACACCAAATTCTGGCTTGATCCTGAATTGTATTAGTGGAAGAAAGTGGACAGATGTAATCAAAGTATACAGAAGAGCATCTCTGAACAGGCAACATACTGAATGTTGATGCAGGTGGTCTACGGCAGCAGAAGATCATAGCAGGTGACACTGCTAAGAACAGGAAACTGAGGTTACAGCTCATCAGAAATGACCACAGCCTACCCATCTTCCGTCAAAGACAAAGTGCAGCCTGTCAATCCTCGCTTAAAGTCAATTAATTAGACTTAACCAACTAACCTAACCCCATACATGTTTTTGGACTTTAAAGAAAGGAGTTTGCATCCAGTCCAGTGGATGAATCCAACCTAGGAGCCTCTTGTGAGGTGAAAGTGCTGATGACTGCACTGCCATGGCAGCCTTCCTTGGTTATAACAAGTGTCTTGTCTTGGTTGGCATATTGATTATTGTTTAAAATTGTCTAGTTTTAGTTGAATTTTTAGTAGTTTCATTTTTGCTTTGCAAAGTCAGCTGACTTGACATCTTGATACCCAGTAAACATCTCCGTGAAAACCTCGTTGGGGTGTTTGTGTTGTAAATGCGTCCAAACTGACAGAAAGAGTGAAAGCTGAATATGAAATGTATATAACTAATTGTTGAGGTTCGTTTTAGTACTTAATATAATCATGCCACAGTCAAAACAGTGTTATTACTAACAAGTTGCCTCTAAGTCATTTTTCTGCAAGTAAATTCAACATTATTTATTTGTAATACAAAAAATGACTTAGTATTTTGTTACCAAGAAGGTTATGTTTTTAGTAGGATTTGTGTCTGTAAACACAATAACTTCAAAAGTTGTGAATGAATTCTGATAAAACTTTGTATGAGTGTAGAGTGGGGTCATGTTCACAATCCATTCAAATTTGGCTTACATCCACCAAGGTCTTCAAGGTCAACTCAATGATGTATTGGTGGAAAATGGACTAAAAGCCTTATAACTTTGAAACTATGATGTGTAGTGTCACTGTAGTCAACATATATTACTAGTTTTATTAATTAATATTCAATAATCATCAATTTGATTTGATTTTATGACTTTGCTATGCACATTAAAGTAACAAGTTACAACTGTCAAATACATAACAATTGAATACATGTACAATGTTCCATTTTTGGGAAAACAAAACCTTGTGATTAAAAGCTTTTTCCACTTCATATTTATTTAAATAAATTTTATTAAACATTGAAATGAACAGTGTCTATTGTCCAAACTGTAATAACAAGAAATGGTATTAAAAAAAGGAGAAAAATATAGATCAGCAAAAAAAAATGTATGTACTTTTTTTTTTTTAACAGCAAGCAGAAATACTGTGTGTGATTTCCATGAGGTCTTTAGGCTAAGTCTTTATCTAATTCCAGTGATCTATAGTGTAAAAAAGTATATTAGTATGGAAAAATACCAAGGCAGTGAGGAAAAAATGAAAGAAGCACAAAACATAGTGACCAAAAACCATGAAAATCATGTGGGGAAAAAAACTCCAAAGGATTTAAAAAACGGAAGCAAAATTGTTAATAATAAATAATAATAAGAGAAATTAATAGTCTTTTTGTCAGTCTCCAAATAAAAGCAACAATCTATTCAAAATACAGTAGGAAAATGGAAAAAAAAAACCCCACAATGCATCTCAAATCCAACAGAATGAAAGTGAAAGCAGGGAGTTGTTTAGTATGGAAGGTTGTTTCCAGCACTGGTAAGTTTAAGTTTGAAACTGTTAAATTACTGACCATCTTGAAACTTTGAGTTACTTCTGAGTAACTCCAAATTTCGAGATACCTAACTCAGAATTTCACAAAGTTTTCATAAGTTGTTAGTGAGTATCTCAAAACACAGAGGTATCTTGAAATTTCAAGTTATTTCAAGCTTGAAATTTTGAGATGCATAACTCAAGATGTAAAATTTTGAGATACATAAATCGAAATTTTAAGTTGATTTGAGTGAAGTTGTTAGATAAGTTTTCAGTTTGTAATTTTGATTTATTATGTCTTAATGTTAAAATAAAAATCTTGAGATTTTGATTTATTAAGACCAAATTTTGAGATACATAATTTGAATACTTTCATTATGAACCCCAAATTTCACATTAGGTATTTTAAAATGTCACGTTACTGACGGATTATTTCAAAATTTCAACTTACTCAGAAGTAACCAAGGGTTTTTAAGATATGTTATCTTGGAATTTTAAGTTGTTAGCTGAAAATTTTTAATAACATAAATCAAAATTTTGAGTTATCACCTTGAAATTTCGAGACTTTTGGATAACAAAAAATATTCACTCTTTTACTGGCAGAAGAAAGCTTAAAAAATTGGGAAAATGACACAATAATGAAGTAATTTTTAGTATAATTTTTACGTGTTTTTCTGTATTTTTAACCACACATTGAATTTATTGAATTTTACCTTTTTTACAGGAACTTACATTATATAAAAAATGATAATATATTGGCAGTAAATGATCAGTATATTTTTTGTTTTGTATTTATTTTTGGTGGATGAGTGTATACAGGATGACCTCAATGACCCACAGTACATTCATAATGTACTGTGAAACGTTTCCGTAGTCTTTAGGAAATAAAATAATAAAAAATAAAAATAAAATAATAAAAAATAAAACCAGTTCTATATCTCCCAGGATTAAAGTCAAATATGTGGAAAAAGGGATCAAATAGTTTTGCAGCCAATTCTGCCTCAGGGGTCCCTGGAGGCCCCTCAGGCCTCAATGTGGGACCCGCCGGTTCAGGCTGTGGCTCAGTGTGAGTCCCCATCCCAACCCTCACATCCAGGTTACCCCTAACTTTTTCCCCTTTCTTTTTTTCCCCTTTTGGCCATGCAGAGCTCGTGTATGTGAGGAAACGTGCATCACCTCTCCCATCTGCTGGCTGGTTGAGCTCGGCGCATGCGCAGTGCGGCTCTCCATCATTTCCAATATCCCAGTGTAGGAGAACCAGCAGAGGCAGAGAACTAATGGGTAGGCTGCTTATTCTTATTTTTCCTAAGCTTGCAGACGCACTGTTGCTCGCCCGTTTCGCTGTTTCGGCTCCGGTACGCATTCGCCGGGATGCCCGGGTAAGAACGGACAGTTTACGGTTTGATTTGACGCAGACAGAAACGTTAGTGCCTGAAAAGCGTCTCTCTCTCTCCCTCTCTCTCTCTTCTTCTTCTTCTTCGCTCTCCCCTCTGCAAACGCAACGGGCTTGCACGGCTGTTAGCTAGCATGCTAAGCTAACCCGTGCTAACTCGGCCTTACCCCTGGCCTTGCCTGCCCCCCTCCCCCTTTGGCTCGAAACCTCAACGGCCGGGCCTAGCTGCTTCTTCTCTCTCTCTTTTTTTTACTTCGACAATTTGAAGTCGGAACCCCGGGCCTGCTGGTCCCCGGCATGCACGAACCCAGCTCCGCGGTTCCAATTAAATGCTGAAACGTTATTAGCGTAGCCGAGCTCGTCCTAATTCATTTTCGTTACAACAAGCTAGCTAAGCTAACGGCAGCTAGACAGCTGACGCTTGGCAGGCTAACCCCCCAGCTAGTTCAGATGCTGTGTCCAGTGCATCAAAAAGGCAGTCAGACAGGACTGAACCCGCTTGTTGACACGGTCCCCTCTTAATGCGGAGGCCCCTCACACGATGGAGCTCGAGCTAATGGTTATTAAACCAACATTTGGCTCAGTTGATGAGCAGCCCCAGCTAATGTCCACCAGGCTAATTGGCTATTATCTAACGTTTAGGTTGTTTTGGTTGTGTACACAAGCGGTTGTCATCTTCCTCCGGCTTCGGGTGGGTAAAAAAGTCTTGTCATTCAGGCTATGTGGCTGTCAACTTTGAAGGCTGCTGCAGGACAATATGGCTAATTTATCCCCGAAGCTTTCCTTAGCCAAATCCAGCAGGCAGGAGCTACAGCAAGATTTAAGTGCTGTGCTGAGAATTAATGGGTTTAATCTAGCCAGCGGTGGATATCTTATGGGTCAGGACAGCGTGTCTAACCTTTGTGGTGTTGCAGGTTTATGCTCAGCAAATAGAAGGTGCTTTGTGCTGGTAGCTCTTCACTTTCATGAAACTGGACAGCTGTAAATATAGATGGAAATTCACTAAAAAACCTTCATATTGAACATCTTCAGCGCAGTCTCGCAGCAGTTTATGAATTAGTTGCAACCTTTAATCTATTGATTAGTGTTTCATGTACTGTACTCATGCACTGATTTGTGTCGGTGTACGGCAAATTAATGTTTTCCACTTTAAAAAGGTGAAAGGCAATAGAAAAGTCTTTAGCGGCCCCTCATTTCTGTATACTTTTCTAGGAAATGGGAAATGTGTGCAAACATAAATGAAGATACAGTATATAGAGCAAAAAATGGACCTGTACAGTTCTGCTGGGCTTGAATGTCAATATCTGGTGTGACCACCTTTACTCTTCAGCACAGTCCGAACTCTCTTAGGCAGCGTTCTTGTCATTTCTTTAAGTAGTCTTCTGGAATAGTTCTCCAGGCTTCTTGAAGGACATTCAAAGCTTTTCTTTGGATGTTGGATGCCTTTGGTTCTGTTCTTAGTTATTATGAGGTCCGGGCTCCGGGGAGGCCAATCCATGACTGACAGTGTAGCATTTTGTTTTCTTTTAGTGCACTGGCAGTGTGTTTGGGATCATTGGTGCATCAAAATCAGACTTCTCTGCATTCATACTTGTTTTACCATCAGTTTTGACAAGATTTCCCACATCAGTGGCTGAAATCTAGTCCCAAACCATGATAGAACCACTCACAGTTGTACCTCTCTTTACATACTGGCAACAATTTGAAACAAAAATGTCAAATTTGGGTTCATCACTCCGTAAGACCCGTTACAACTGATTTTCCAGGCAGCCCTTTTGTGATTTTGCATAAGAACATGACTTTAATATACTGTTCATCTGCTGTAGGCCTTCCAAGTCTTCTTGTGTCCTCTACTTGTTCAGTTTCCTCAGATTTTTTTTAAGGACATGCTGCACACCATGCTGAGATAAACCAGCTAATAGCTCTTTGGGAATCAGTTTGTTACTTTTTGAACCTGTCAGTCTGTGTTATTGTTGGCATTTTTCATAGATTCGACTAAATAAATCAGGAAAAATTATGACTGGACTGAACCCCAGTGGGGAAAAAACCAGTAAATGCCCAAAGAAAAACTTTGGGAGACCTCCAGAAAGCCTGGAGAACTATTGTTCAAGCTTTAAAAAATAGCAAAGTCTGGCTCATCTGAAGCAAAATATAAAGAAATAAGGGGTGGCTGAAGATTTTCACAATACTCAGGTATAGGTTTAGGTACTAAAAGCTACTGTACAAGTTTAGAAAAAGATCATGGCTTGGGTTCAAATACAACAGTTGCTTCCTCTTTTATAGCTTTTTTTTTTTTTTTTACTTTGCTATTGTGACATGTCACTGCTGAAGGGTCTTAATACAAACACAATGCAAACACGAAATATACCATCTATTGAAATACATTGCTTATGAAGTTGTGCGACCTGCCACAAAAAATCCCTATAATTTGTGTTCTTGTACATCAACAAATAAGTCTTTTTGTGACACTTTCATGTTTCGCTGTGGAAAAAACTCTCAAAAACTGTCTGCACCTGATAACCCTCTCAACTTTTTTTCTTAATTAAGGAAAAAAATGACAATAAGTAGTTCTTTGAATGCACAGATATCTCATCTAAATAATGGGTAAGAGCATTTCTACCTGTAATTTTCCTCTTCATGTCTATGTTTACCTGGACTCTAATTTTCAGACTTTAATGGGATTAAAAGCCCAAACAGAATAAAAATGCTCCATATAAACACCTTTGAATGCATCTGACGTAGGCTCACTTTGTTGTAATTAGGGTACTTTTTCCAGTACCGATACACAGGCACCAACTTTCTGCTAATACCATGTACTAAACCAGTACTTTTGTTAATGAAACTGTCGTTCTTACTGTGAGGAACATTTGGGAAACTGTTATGTAGATATCCAACAAATTTTTCTGGCACAACTTCACCTAATTCCAAGGTGCACGAAGAAGACAAAGATCTGATGACATGAAGACTCCAGCGACACATAAAGTATTAGGGAACAACTTTATTGGTTTTATTTGAGATTTTATTGTATTTTCAAAGATTATGTAATTGCCATAGCCCCACGTTTGGGGCTATGGCAATGTATTTGCGTTTTTTACATCAGACTATTCCTAAATTAAAGACGTCTAAAAACAGTGGTATAATCTTTTTCATGCATTGACCTCATAAACTTGGTAAATTTTTTGCTGCGTTCTATCAGCTTGTGTCCTGCATCATAAATGCTTGTGGAGGTATGTTTCTCCAAGCTGGTGCTCTGTAATGACCTTATCTTTAAGAGTAAAAAGTGAAATAAAAAGTAGAAACAAATGTACTTAAAACCATAAATATTCAATTCAGGGAGAGATTTGTGACCTTCACGTCATAGTATTCTTGAAAATGTGCTCTATGCCTTTATCTAAATGTGTATGGAGGTATGTTTCTCCACAACTAATAAATGGCATTGTTATTCCTAGCTGAACTGGTCCTTTTAACTTAGTTAATTATATACAGACTATGAGAGTTAAGAGCAACCCCATAATAGGAACATCTGTCATGAAAAGAACATAAAATTTCCAAATTTAGAGTTTAAAAAGAATTATTTTCAAAATACATTTAAAACAGAGAATGATAATTCAGACATACATGCAATATTCATAATTCTAACAGTTAAAAACAACACAATAATGAGGCACAACAATAAAAAGACCATTTTAATCCAATTTCAGACAGTTCATTAAATCACATGCCAAAAAGGCTGAAATAAAAGACAAGATATATATTTGTTGTGTGTGTGTGACATCACACAACGTTTTGTTCAGATTTGCCCACCTGTTAAGATGGAGATGGGATAAATGCAGACATATGCTATGGTCATTAGTGCAAGATAGTCAAAATGTGCAAAATAATTATATATAAATGTAGTAGAGGCCACTTTGTGCTCCTATTTAGAGTCAGCACTGCATGTATCTCTGTATGCAAGTATTTCTGCTAGAAAGAGAGAGGATGGCTGCAATTTTAAGAAATCTGCCAAATTTATACTAAACAAGCTGTTCATCTGCATAAAGGCAGCTTTTTTAAGTATGTTTTGCCACTTTAAAAAAAACAAAACAATTTTTCAAGCTGTACTGGTCCTCTTCAACGAGTTTATTATATACCAATTCTGTGAGTTAAGAGTAACCCAATAATGGAAATAGCTGTTCTGAAAAGACTAAGAATTTCCAAATGCAGTGTTGTTGTTGTTTCATTTTTAAAATTATTGCTAAATAGGTGGATAACAAAGAAAATGCTGTTGTTAAAGTCACGTATGCAGAAAGTATTCATGACTATTCAAGTTTGTCAGATACTGCATAGAGAAGACCTTTGGAAGGGTGTTTCTCCTCTTACAAAAAAAGGGTTTCTGTAATTATTAATAAACTCTTTAGTGATTAAAATCAATGGTGGGCACATTGGTGCCAAAAGACCATTCATATCTAAATTTAGAGATTTTTATTCAAACATCTGCCAAAAATATGAAATTAAACAAAAAAGCTGTCGAGAAAGACGAGTGGATGACGTATTTGTGACTTTTACAAAGAAAGCAGTGTAAAAGATGCTTTTCACGTTTTTAAATTTGCTGTTCTGGTAGCTTGATAAAGACTCTTGTGGGCTTTTTACCGCCAGGATTTATTTATTTTTATTTTTATTTTTATTTTTTTGTTAAATTGTGAATAACGCAAAAATCCTGCTGATGTCTATTCTGGGAAAAAGAAAAATTGTTCATTTCACCTGGGGTCATGCTTTCAGTCGTGACACTGCCACTGCTCTTCCATAGATTCCCATTTTAAAATTAAAAGCCAGCATCATATAAAAAGCAGACTCTGGCATCTTTATTCCCTCACCACTCAACCAGTTACAGCAGGATGCTGGAGGTCTCTTTGTGTTCAAAGGGAGTTCTTCCTCCCTACTGTTGCCCAGTTCTTGCTCATAGGGATCATCTGATTGTTGGGGTTCTCCCTCTAATACTGAAGGGTCTTTACCTTACAATACAAGGAGGCTTATTGTGAATTTTCAGTCTACTTTTAGCCTCAAATACAGATGAGGGGTTCATGCTGTGGAGCTCCAAACCTCCAGCGTTGCCTTCCCGCTGTGTTTTCCATGCCAGTTTCTCTCAGCAGCCTCGTGTGCTTCCTGTAATGAGAAAATGCTCACTCACTTGTTAATGGGGTTTGACTTTATCTAGTGTTTTTTTTTTTTTCTTACAGTTGAACTGATTGGTTGAAATCAACCTGTGCAGACACACATTTTACTTTGCCATTGGTTATGTCAGACCCTGTGTAATACCAGTAAGACTAACAGATTATCTATTTTAATGCTTCTGCTGGACTGTGACTGTGCTCCCTTGATTTTTACAGTTCCCAAAACAACTACTCCTCCACTGTTATCTCTTCTAATTGGCTTTATTAGTTTGTCACTCTGCAAAGACCTTAAGTCTTCCAGTGGGTTATGTGCTCCATTCAAACTTACCAGAGTCCAAATGCTGGCAAACTGGCGTTGCGTGCTCCTAAAGTCGTTTGGAGCTCATGTTCTGACCTGAATTGTGAGTTGGCGAGTAAAGGTTGTCGGCTCATAGATAAAGAGGTTTTCCTCTTTCTCCTTTTCTTGTCCCGATGACTTAAGATCGGTCAGAGACAGATTGTCGTTAGAGTTGAGTGAAAGTCCAGCTCAGGCATGAACCAAAGCAAAGAAATCTACTTCTTGACCTAATAATGAAATGCACACAGGCCACTTTGTCTGATCATATTCTTTAATATTTGGACACTGAGGGAGAACGTTTTCATTTACATAAGCTGCCATCTTTAATGGACCACAAATTTAGTTACTCGAAGATCTTTGGCTGTGTTTCTGCTCGTCTTTTTTCTCTTTAATGTGATTTCTTATCTAAAACAGTTTGTAATTTTTTTTACTCATTTCCTATTGAGGGTGCATTTCTTCCTTTTGTACCACATTAACTTTTCCCTCTCTTGTTCCCTACTGTTTTGGTGACGTGTGCAGCTGGATTCACTCCAAACTGTAAAATTCCCATCACATTCAAGTGCATGCACTTTTGGATGTGTGAGATTGACCTTTCTGGGTTTTTCTTTTTTTTTTTTTTTTTTCTTTCTGGGTTTTTCCATACAAATCTGAGTTGGCATATTTAAAAAGGGGTTGCAACATTTACCTTCATTTTGTGAATACTTTCAGTTACAGGTCCTCAGAGTAGATGATGTACGGCTAGATACTTTCATAGCTAAGTAAACACTTATGATAACTGTTTAATAATTCAGTGTTGAAACGGGAGCGTAACAAACCTCAGAATTATTAACAAAATGTCACTTAGTGTTGTGGACGGTTTCTGCTGTCTGCAGCATCGTAGATGGTCATCTACAGTCATCGTTTCGGCACTGCTGGTATCTGCTACTGTTGCCAATCATAATTTTTAGCATTGATGTGTTTTTATTTTGTTTTTCTTTTCTTTTAAATTTCTGTTTTGTAATTTTAAAAAAAATCTAACACCTTTAGCCAGGAAAAACCCTGATAGCTCAGTAAAATAAATGACCATATGGCCAAAAAAATACCTTTAAGAGCTAGAAACAAATTTGAAGTCAAAATAAATACAATGAAGTTAAATTATTATAGATTTCAATGAAAACTTTGAGTAATAACAGAGAAAAAGTTCATGGAAAATAAAACAGAATACAATTAACCTACTAAATGCACTAGTGGAAAGTGCGGTGCAAGAAAGCATGAAGTTGTGAAAAATGCCTTTCATACAGAACCTAATTTTAGCAAATATTCACTTCTGAAAATCTGGATGACGATACTTTAAAGAAAAAAAGTAAAAAAATTCTTTTCATCCGCTGTTCAAGTTTTTGCTTGAGGTCTAACTTTATGCACTATAAGTTGAGAGATTTCCTCTCATATTTCTCTTCTATGGTTTAAGGAGACAAAGTAGGAAAACGAATTTCAAATACGTATCTCTGTCTTTTTTTTCCATCCACAGTTGGTGTATTTTATACAACTGCATTGGTTTGACTGCCAGTGTTTGATCTCAGACAGTCCAGCTTGTAGTAGTTTTATCCACCTCCTCCTGCATCTCTATGTAGCTGGCAGAGCAGTAGGTGGCAGGGTGCACCTTCACTGTTCCCCAAATTCACATCAGGAGTTAGAGACAGGTAGAGGTAGCTTTAGTAGGTGTGCTTTATTGAAGGCTGGGAGCCTTTATGCATCTTCCTCATTGTTCTCTTCATGACCGCCACTGCTATAAACAGCTGGCAGGAGAAAATGCAAACAGCCCGAGATGATGAATCATACTTCTTGTATCTTCCACGTGGTATCTCCAGCTGCTGCAGCCATGATGTGCAGTTATGTTTCGGGAACTCAGCTCTGCTGTCACCTATGACTAAGAAAACACACTTTCAGCATGTTCAAGCAGCAAAGGAAACACACAAAAATGGGTTTCATTTCCTTTTCCCACTGTTTTTTGTACTTTAGGTTTAAGGAAATCCTCTGTAAAAAGACACGTTTTTCTTAATCCTCCTGGTTGGGAGTCCTTGCTGACAGCGAGGACATTACTTGACCACTTGGAAGACGTCGAACTTGTAGATTTTAACCTAGGTGGATAGAAATTCACCATTCCTGTGATATCTGCGGTGAAGTCGTAGCCCTCAAGCTTTACAGTCTACCAGGACACAGAATTTGTTTGGGACAGATTCTGAAAATTAAGCGATCGAAAAAACTAGCATATGCTGTATTCACATGTACCCTGTTTTTTGTAGTGCAGATGTGTACTGATACTACTGGTATGTCCATTAGCATGGCTGCTAATGACAACAACTTTCATGTAGAAAGTTGTAGTTTGGACAGCATGTAAATAGTTTATTGATATCGGTTAGAGAAAGATTTTTTTTTTTTTTGTTCGTCCATGATTGCCAAGACTTGAGAGAACATTTTTCGAAAGTCAAATGTGGTTGTCCATAATAATTATATGTGTGGTTTGAGAGAAACTGATAAAATTCTGTTTACTTTTGATTTTTTTTTTCCCCTTAAATTTTGTATTTGTGCAGGGTTCAACATAAACAGTGGCCGAATCTTTGGAGCCAGTAATCATTAGTTTTTAATGATTAGTTTTTATTACCGTCAGTATTTTCACAATGAAATGCCAATGGAAATCAAACCACCCATATGGATTGTTTAAATATAACAAAAAACTGTTTTGTTTTTTTGTTGTTGTTGTTTTTTAACTGCTTCCATCTACTTTTTACACGGCAGCGGCTTAGTAATTTAAGTAGAGGCTAAAATGGAAACTGTCTGCTTGCAGATAAACTGATCTTTGTCCATCCAACGGCTGGAGCCATGGACTGGTCGCCAATCTGGCGCAGACTTAAAACACTCAAACCAGAGACAACCATTCACAGTCACACTTATGGGCAATTTAGAATCATCAATTAACCTAACCCCTATAACGGCATGCCTTTGGACTGTGGGAGGAAGCTGGAGTACCCAGAGAGTACCCACGCAAACACGGGGAGAACATGTGAACTCCACACAGAAAGGCCCCAGGCACGTGGTAGAATCGAACTCAGGACCTTCCTGGTGTGAAGCAACACTGCTAAACACTGT
The DNA here is from genome assembly GCF_036321145.2 of Pelmatolapia mariae. Taxonomy (NCBI): domain Eukaryota; kingdom Metazoa; phylum Chordata; class Actinopteri; order Cichliformes; family Cichlidae; genus Pelmatolapia; species Pelmatolapia mariae. The sequence continues at coordinate 23,654,700 of NC_086246.1, read as the reverse complement.
TGCTACCTGATAGAGCTCTAAATCTGTAAAAAATTTCTTGTAAACTTGATGCAGGCTAACAGCTGCCTCTCTTTTAGAGCCTGTGATGTATGATTTTCAAGACTGGTACAAATATTTAAAAATTTAATCGACCAATATTTTTTTGCTCAGTTAGATGAAGACAAAACAGATTCCCCTAACGTTTGTTATGTATATTTATTTTTAACTCCTTTACATGCATTTTACTTTACGTACTAACTGCACTGGAAGTATCAGTCTGCTAATAAATGACATGTTATTTTTATGCTAACAGTATGTAAAGTAATTTTAATTGGCTTTATTTTGGGGGAATTTAAAGTGATCGACCTGCCCCAGTGGGGGGAAAACTGTTAACACTGTTATTGTTATGTAAGCTTTTGTAATTCATGTGGTATGACTGCAGCATGCCTTAGAGATGATCCTAAAAAACTGATCCATGAAGCTAGTTCGTGCATAAGAAGAAGTTCTAAAGAAGGGTAAACCAAAAATAGGAAAAAGGAGTAGGATTGCGTTAAGTGAATAAGATTAACTGCTGATCAAAATAATCATGCTTATGAATTTTTGTGTTGTAGAGTAGCTCTTGGTGGTTGGTAATTTAAAAAAAAAAATCACAAGTGTTTGATTGAGGTCAGGCCCATGATTTTACGAGTCTGTATCTTTCCAATTTGATGGAATAACACAAGAGAGCATGCCTCAAAAAAACAGCATTTATAAAAGCCAAAGATGTCTTCAAATAGCAACGCTGCACTGGGCTCCTACAGGGAAGTATAATTCATTTTTCCCTCCAGTGTGAACCCAACGGTAGAAACAATGTCTTCTCCAGACTTAGACTTATGTTAAATTAGATTTTAACTGTGCAGCAGAGGTTTCTCCTTTTGCTGTTGTGTCTTTCCAGATAAACTGCGTACGTTTAACTGCCACCTCTTTCTTTTCTTTTTTCTTTCTTTCTTTTTTTTTTTTTTTTTTACCGTTCTTCCTCTGTGGTGGTGTCACTGAGTTTGGTCTCAGTTATGAGTCAGCAGCACCAGCGGCTGAGAGGAAGCTTTGCATGGAGCTCCATCACTCACAGGCTCTATTCAGCCTGATTACCAGCTTTGACGGGCTTCTCCTACTGTCTGATAGGGAGACGGGGGGAAGCTGACAAAACTGCTGCAGTTTTGTTTTTTTTGTTTTCTTTATATAGACTTGAATGTTGAGGCAAGATTAAAGACCTGTTGTTATGAAAGCGGTGAGGATAAATTAAAGCATTTTCAACAATCAATTGCTGTGTAAACCTTCGTCTAATATTTAAGCGATTAAGCTACAGACTCCTAGTAAGGATACTAAAGCAAACAAAGTTTGTAAATCTAGTCGACTGCTACGACTGAACTGGTGTACCACATTGGTATTGGTTCTGGTACCAAACTTATTAGACAGCTGATGATGATTTTCTTGCAGTGAGATGTTACTACTTCTAGTAGCCAGGCTTTCTTTGCATTAGCTTGCTTGACAAAACGTAAAACCCCAGTAAGAGTTAATGTGTATCACAATGCTGGTTATCACCTTTCTTTGTTAAGACCTTGATTATACTTTGCTACAGACATGGACCATTGGAGACTTGACGGCTGAGCTATCATTTCTGTTCCATTTCTTAGAAGGTCGCAGAATAACTCAAGTTTTCTGGCTCAAGTTTCTGAGCTGCAAAGAGGAGTTCATCTTGTCAAGAACAGTTTGTGTATTCATGAATTAATATTTTTGTCTCCCTCTTGATGAAGTCGTTGATTTGTAATCTGTACATTAAAGCTTTGAAACTTTAAACTTGCTTTAAACATTAAAATCTAGTCTTTTGCTTGCGGTCTGCCTCCGTCTCATAGCCTGAAGACCCAAAATTAACTACATTCTGGTCTACGTCATGTTTGCAGACTGTTCGTGGACTTTGCTTGTATTAAAAGCACACTTCTTGTCATTCTGCATTTTTATTGGTCCACTATATGTATGTCACATTACAGCAAGCACCAAGGCTCCCCCGGCGGGCATGCTTGCGCTGTTCTTTGACGGGTAACTGTTCTTGCATGGCGCAGTGGTGCTGTTGTCGTGTTGAAGGTGAAAGACCTTTAATAAAGTAAGGCACCTTGGTTTTACTATTACTTTTACTCAATATCCTACTCATAGACCAAGAACTCTTTATAATCTGTGGTCAACTATAATTCCCGGACTCTTAGTAGTACATTTACAATTGCTTTGGTCTCTGAATGATAGCAATAGTCTTCATTAATCGTCATCGATCAATCACCAATAGATCGTGGTGGTAGTGTTAAGACTGTCCTGCAAACTGGAACCAAGAACATTTGCCTTCAAAGTAAAGGTTGGACCTTTTGAAATGTGTTAAAGCATATATTTTCCTTAGAAGGTGAAATGCATTTTTGCAGGTTTCACTAACACTCAGTGGTTTGTTAGCAAATGTTTCTAGACAAATTGTCATCGTCCATGTAAAACACAAACAACCATGGCAGTCTGTTAGCATTCCTTGGGAAATTCTTTTATCACACTCTAATTGTGCTAATTTTGACCATAATTTACAAGGTCAAATTAGTGTTTTACTCAGTATGGCTTGAAATTAGTGTCTGAGCACATAAACTGATCAGGAAAATGTTTTCTGAGGTCACTCTACAGATGCAAGGGGTTTTCTTCCCCTAGACGTCTATAGGCAGTCCTCTTTGCAGAGTCAGAGAGTTCACCTCCTAATGCTCATTAAATAGAATACAGTTGTAAGACAAATCTGCATCGGCTTCACTTTTCAGAGCCAGGAGCTAAAGATATCTCTTCCAGCTTTTTGGGTCAGGAACCAACTGATATCAACATATCAGAGTGGCCCCACCCTAATTGTAACTGTCCATTGAGCCACAAGAAATTATTTAGATATAACTGCAGATTTTTGTTATACCCTGTATGTCCCCGTATCGCCCCAAAATAAATTAGAGTGCATCATGGGGGTTAAATTTCTTAAGTAATTTAAATTAGTTAAATTAGTTCTGAACAAAAGGCTTTGTGGCTTAGATATTACCTTTTACTCTCCCCTCCAAAAAGAGGGAGTATGTAATTGGTTCCGTTTGTCTGTCTGTGTTTTTGTTAGCAGTTTAGTCTCCACAGTTTACAAGATATAATTTTCAAATTTTGTGTGATGGTAGATACCAACAACAGCTCAAGCTGATTTAATTTTCATGAAAATCAGGTCAAGGTGACACCAAATTTAAAAAAACAGTAAAAACTTTATATTACCCACAATTTCACAACAATATACTAGGCCTTGGGGTACATGAGTACCTGGATTGGGTAATCATTTGACCTTGACCTTCATTGTTAGCACCCAAGGTAAAACTTAACCTGGATACAAAAAAAATAAAAAAGGAAACCATATTAAGTATAATGTTTCATGAACGGGCATGGGGAGGGCTGTACAACAGACTTTATCTTTTCAATGCAACGCCCTGCAACTGAAGCCCTTGCCCTTCGGGGGAGTTGCGCTCTTGATGTGCTTTTGTTAACTAAGAAATCATTTTCTATTAGGGCTGTACGCCTGTTAAATATTTTTGATGTGTAATTCTTTGTTTCTTGTTCTTACACCTCTGTCTTTTCTCCTCTGCCCTCAAAGGAACCATGGGAATACCACTACCCAACTGCATCTGGGAACCAATATGTTGAACATGGTCCGCAACATGTCCGCCTGAGGGGAGCCTGTTCTGGGCGGTGAGAGACAAATGGTGAAAAATTAAAAGTAAAGCGACTCTCCCCTCAACGCACAGCTGATTCCTCACCCCAACCCCCCACCCCTCCTCCTTCTCCCCTCCCGAGCCGGATGGCTCCGAATGACGAGCTGCAGTAATGGAAGTCCACCCGCCGTTCAGCACCGTGGCCATGAAGCAGCTCAAAGGGTAGGGTCTGCCGTGAGCTCGCCTCACCCTACCCACCCTGCATCCCCATCCCCCATCAGCTCCACCTGAGAGCACACTCCCACTCTGAAGTGAATATTCATCATCCTGAACCCTCCCTCCTACCGCCACCTCGGCCACGGCTTTGGAAGACAAACATGACGCGCATTGCGAAGACGCTGGTTGATGTCTGATATATATACCTCTGAGGTGTCGAGCGTAAAACCAGCGGAGCAATGAATGGCGGAAAGGACTGCGAGGCGGGAGATGAGAGGCAGGCCGTCCCTGTCCAGGTCCCCATTGGCTGGCAGCGCAAGACAGAGCACGGCGGAGGGGTCGTGTACATAAGGTAAGAAAATGAGATCAAAACCATCAGAGATTTCAAAGCAAACATGGCTACAGATTAAGAGAAATAGATCTGTGAACCACTGCACATGCTCAGTACATTTAGACTGAAAGCTGTTTAATAAAATGTTTAAACTAATTATGGGCATGAATGTCATGATAATTTCTGGCTTTTAATGATTTCTTTAAACTGTTCTTTTTTCAGAGTGGAATGATTGTATAGCATACATCTTTAATGACTTTATAAAACAAGTACTGGGTGCCCAAGTTTCAATTTATTTTGTATTTTCTCTAATCCACACACGGTATATATAGTATATATAAATACAGGCTGTTATACTGTCTATATACTTGCATTTATAGGGGATTTGGGAAGGCCATTTCAGAAACTTAGTTACATCCGAAACCCAAGTTTCATCCATCCACTTTTGATTTTTATCCACTTTGTGCAGTGCACCTTTACCACTGTCAGCAAAACAGGCCCAGAGAATGATGCTACCACCACCATGCTTGACAGTTGGTGCAGTGTTCTTGGGTTTGAAAGCCTCATCTTTACTCCTCCAACTAGTGCTGGGCGATATGGAAAAAATATTTATCACGATATGAATTATTTTATATCACGATATACCACCTGACCTGTGGTCATCTGGAAAGTATGCAGTCTGTAAACAGCGAGTGGAGAGGGTGCAGTCTTTGTTTTGAGTTACCGTAAAGCATGTCGCAAATCCGGGTTCACGTAAAGCAGCACCATGTCGCAAAACCACAAGACGAAGTTTCTTTGCAAAAAATATCATTTTTTTATACTTTATTTTCTCTTGCATAAAGTTAAGAGTATGTATAGTGAGAAGACAACACTAATATATTTGCCACAGGCTATTTAACCCTTTACAGGGCTCGCAAAATCGCTAGCCCGACGTCCCGGGGCTAGCGATTTTTCCAGTCGGGCTACCAGAATCTATCCCTGCCCTGCCCGTCGGGCTATCATAGGAAGGAAAAATATATGTCAATGGTTTTGCATTCTTTCGGAAATGTAGCTGGGTAAATATGTCATTGGCATCGGTGAACCACTGCCAATATGTGACTAGGGCTGCTCAATTAATCGAATTTTAATCTAAATTACGATCTGGGCTTTCAACGATCATTAAAAATGACTGAGCCGATTATTAGCACCTCCCTCGTGCTTTACTCTCGCGCTGCTCCGTGTGGCAAATCGAGCGCACCTCTCTGCGTTTCGAACACGCGGCACAACAATTAAGAGGAGCTAACAGAGGGAAGCTCGGAAAGCTAAGCAGAAGTTATTTGGAGAGGAGAGTGACTGCCGTTGGCTGAAAAGAGAGGTAAAAAAAACCCTTCAGTGGTGTGGAAACATTATGGGTTCGCGGAGTCAGACGTGGATCAAGTAGACATAGTGTGTAAACTTTGGTGTTGTAGCTGCACCACAGAGCGACATGGCAAAGTTCACTAAACATAGATGTTTACATTTTATTTTTTATATTGCAAACATTTGCACTGTTATCAGTATTTGCACACTATTTTATACTATTTTTGACAATCTTTAAAGCCATTATTCAATACATTGTTATTGTTAAATAAATATCAAATAATCGAGATCTCAATTTCAGTGAAAATAATCGTGATTATCATTTTTGCCATAATCGAGCAGCCCTATATGTGACATATTGAAATCGCATTTGAATTTGCGCTTGTTTTTTGCTTTCACTTTGCAATCGCGCGAACTGTGTATAGAGAGCGACGGTACTGATTGGTGAGTGACGATAATTTGCGCACCAATTCCTCTGACATCGTCTTATCAATCGTTAGTTTACTATCAAACATGACAAGTGAAATCTCCCGCAGGAAGCTTAAACATGTGAGAGGTTGATCGCGCAGAGAATCGCTGAGCGTTATGTGAGTGCGTGTGTAAAGGCAGCAGGATATATATTTTAGTTCTGCTGAGCCAAATAAGACCAGTCAGGGTGAAGAAGTGACAGCCAAAGAAAAGCTTACCACAAAACGGAAAAGTTATGACAAATCAGACTATAAGGCAAAAAGAAAGTGCAGCTTTATGGTTTCATGGACAAAAGAATTTCTGTGGCTGGAATATGACAAGCTAAATAACCAGGGGTGCACATAAGTGGTCCGCAGGTGCGCATTCGCTGTCAAAATAAAATACGCGCACAAGATAAGAAGTCGCAACGCGTGTTTGCGTCCATAAGATTTTCTGGAGGAGGACAGACATTTGTTTAGAACTCTTAAAGATGTCGAAGAAGCTCCTTTAAGCAATTACTTTGGTGTTCCTCCACCTCCAAAGAAGTGTCAGATGGAGTCCGAACCACAAAAGAAGCGCGTATTCTAGGAAAAGTGGTTGCAGGAGGTGAGCTGGCTTTAAACAAATGATGAATGCACAGAGATTTGGTGCAGAATATGCCGTGAAAATCCCACTCTAGTGGACAAAAACAGTGCCTTTTATATGGACGCAAACGCGCGTTGCAACTTCTTATCTGGTGCGCGTCTTTTATTTTCACAGCGAATGCGCACATGCGGACCACTTATGTGCACCCGTGTAAATAACATAATGTTCTGCCGGGTGTGCTGTTGGTTTCCCTCGATTTCTGAGTCCACAAGTGCCTTTGTTACTGGGACCAGTAATTTTAAGAAAGGCCCCCATTAGAACCCATGAGAAATGCAAGAAATGGATTATTGCTCAGTCTGCAAATAACATACTAAAAATCAACCTGAAAAATCTGTTTAGAACAGCGTACTATGTTGCAAAGAGTGAACTACCACTGGCAAAATTTAGCAGTCTTTGCAAACTTCAAAAAGCAAATGGCCTAGATCTTGGTTCCACTTGCCTCTTACCTGTGATTTCAGTGGAAATTTCAAATTCAGGATCTGACAGACTGATTCCTGTTGTACAGTTCTTACAAGTTCATAGAAATTTCTGTTCAATTACAACCAAGTATTTGAGTTGATAATTGTAATTTTTATACAATATTGTAATTTGTGTTTCAACAATTTTTTGATTAATGTTTCCGTTACAATATTATACATTAAAGTATAATATTGTAACGGAAACAAAACAGGAAACAAAACATAAAAAAAATTGCTCCCTTTTTTATTCGGGCTACTTAAATTTATTTTGGGCTACCAAAAACTGAAGAGTCCCTGCCCGAAGGGCTACCAGGGATTTTGAAATTTTGCGAGCCCTGCTTTAAGACCAACCATAGAACCAAGTCCGCCAGAGCTTATGTTTACATTTTACATGCTGTAGTGCCATTTGTGGGAGCATTTCAAGTTGCTATACATCAATACAACCGTTATAGCCCAAATTTTAATAATATGTATGCATTAAGTCCATAGTAACTACATAAATTGCAAAAAAGTGCAATAAACTACAAAAAAATTGAAAATCTTTTTTTTTACATATATTTCTAGTTAGAGAAATTTAAGAGGTGTATCCCTCAAAACTGTAAATACAAAAAAGTTGCACAAAATAGTTTCCTACCACGAGAAATTTATTTTGAGTGTCTTCATAGTTGTATTTTTGAGATACACTAATTTTTATATACTACAGGGAAAATGAATAAATGCAAATTTGCAAAAAAACAGCATGTGCATCAAAATAAACTATTTCCAACAGTGTAATTTGACTTCTAAGCATCCCAGAAACGATACAGAAAAGCATAAAGTCAAACATGACTTTTAAAAACACCAACATAGGCTTTGAAGCTAAAAAACTACATTTCCGTGAAAATGACGTCACTTCCGGTTTCGGACAGGTAATGGCGGACATGCGATAGTTCGCGCTGACTTATATTCCAACGTAGGAAGTGTTATGAACAGCTGATCGGATCGGCAAAGCGTGTTTCTGGAATATTATGTTTTTGTTCCTGCAAGTCTGGAATATTATGTTTTTGTTGCTGGAAGTGCTTTTTATGCAATTTTTGCAAAGCTATATGTGGAAGGAAACCGTGACCTAGGGCAAGCTAAATTAGGGTTAGAAACGATAGAGACGATAGAAGACAAATGGCACGATAGACACTTTTCTATCGTCCACACGATATATATCGTCATATCACCCAGCACTACCTCCAACTATAACTCTATATTTGAACTCAAGGCAACGATATAAGTTCAATCGTTGTCTTGCCACATAATAAACGTTTGTAAAAGAGGTCTATATTGGAGCAGGGGTTTCTTTCTTAATTGGCACCCTCTCTGGTGTTCCAGAGGTTTCCAGTTCATGTCAGGCTTGAACCTTGGTAGTTTCTGTGCTGTTTCTGAAGATCCTAACCAATTTCCTGTGTGACAGTTTGGGTCTTTTTCCACATCTGAATAACTTGTACTTACAATTGTTTGAACTTATGATCTTCGAGTCTGCAGTTATTTAGACCTTCCTAACTTGTGTAAATCTACAATTCTCCTTCTTAGATCTTCAGTGAGTTCCTTAGACCAGCGGTCCGCAACCTTTTTTGCACCACGGCCCGGTTTATGTCTGACAATATTTTCATGGACGTTCAAGGTGTCGCGGATAAATACAACAAAATAAAGCCAGTACCGGTACCAAAAAAAGAAGATTTATTCATAAAACACGGAAAAAGACCCAGGGAAACCGAGTTAACGATAAAAACAATAAAAAATAACGATACAAAACCGATTAAAAACCCTGAAAACCATAAATTTCACACCCGAGCCTCATCTCTCGCGGCACGGTACCAAACGACTCACGGACCAGTACTGGTCTGTGGCCCGGGGGTTGGGGACCGCTACCGTAGACTTCCCCCACTGTTCTGAGCATTTGTAAGTCCAATGAGGGCTGTTAAACAAATCCTTTCTGTGCTGCAAAGAAACTACCAGTTTTAGTCAATCGTGATCACTAAAAAGAAAAAGCCTTGTCAAGTTGAGACATCATAGAGCCTTCAGCACCACTTATTAAAAGATTTTGAGCCTGTATGTATATGTTTGAGCCTGTGTGGATTATAAAAAAAATCCAAACTTGTTTTGCCCCAAATTACCATGACATTCATGTTCTTGATGAGTGTATGTGTGGGGCTAAATGGCTGAAAGTCTAACCCCTGTCGTCCACCAATCGATTATCAGTCTTTTTAAATCAATCTTAAATTGCATCATTTTGTTCCTATAAGAGTCAAGAAGAAATGAAAATTGTCGCCACATCTATCAGCTCATTATTACCACTAGTCTATATCATGACTAAAAGTGTGTTCACGAACAACGAAGGTGATTGATGTCATGTATCAAAGGTAAGCGTCAGGTTTTGGTCCCAGTCATTTGAATTCAAAGAGCACCCAGCAGGCTTGTTTACTGTGCACACAGGGTAGAGTTTCTCTAACTGATCGATGAGCAGAAGCATGGCAACTCTTTGGTGATGATGCTTCCTGTGTCCAGTCACAGTCACCTGATTTAGTTTCCATTTGGCATGAACTAGACACAAATTTCTCCACTGATCAGCCCACGGACACAGGTAAGCTGCAGACAGTGAAATGACTAACAAAGCGACTGCTCCTCGTCGGTCTCCTCCGATGAGTCGAATCCTTGTAGGCTGTGAGTTGGTGTCCTTCCCGGCACGTGCGCTCACCAACCACAATGAACCGAAGCAGTTGGCTGGTGTCAGGTTTATTTTGGGTGTTGGAAAGAATCCTGTCTGTGACCGTGGCCTGATACTGTCACAGCACACTTGTATTTGCTGATGTTCTTTTACATTTGAAAGCATGCTTTTGCTTCAGGGATGATCCTCACAGTTGTTTTTTTTTTCATTCTTTTTCACAGCCACAGTGATTGATGATTCAGTCTTTGGCTGGTTTGTCAACCAGCCACTGTATATGTTTGATAGGAACTACCAGCGGTACATACTGTTCTTCTTTAGAGGTAGTTTCTTTGTGCCAGCCTTCGAGTGCATAGAGACCCCTTTTATATCCGTCTTTGGTTAAAGCTCGTTCTAATGTTTCATCCAGGGGTGTCAGACTCCTTTTATTATTACATGGGCCACATGCAGGCTAATTTTATCTCAAGCTGCCGTGACTAGTAAGAACATTGCATAATAACCTATATGTCTAAGTTTCTCCTTTCTTTAACCGGTGTAAAGATACAAAGGCATATTAGGACTAGATTAAAAACAATTATCACCCAGAAACCCAATTTGTCCTGTGCATGTGTTCCATCCTTTCACAATAAAAGTCCTTGATTGCTTAGCTTCTGCACACAAAATGGCTCACAGAAGTGTACTGAAGTATTAGATACACTTTGCATAATGTGTGCCTCCAGAACTGCCATAATGCTTCATGTTATAGATTAAACAAGGCACTGGAGAATTTGGTCCATATTCAGAGATACTCTTCTACACATCTGGGTTGTAATGAGTAGTTGTTTGAGTTACTGCTACCTTCCTGTGAGCTTGAAACAGTCTGGCCTTTCTCCTCTGACCTCTGACATCAACAAGATATTTTCTCCCAGAGAAATGCCGCTCACTGGATAATTTCTCTTTTTTAGGTCATCTTCTCTAAACTCTAGTGATGGTTTCTGAAATACCCAGACCAATAACCTTGCCACATTAAGTCACTTAAATCACCTTTCCTTTACCATTATGATGCTCATGTTGTCCTGACTATGCTTAAATGTAGCAAAAAAGGGGAAGTACATTATTAAGACAACCACATTTTCACAATTTCACTTAAGGAAAGATGAATGAAGAGAAAGTAAATGACAATTATTTTATGTCTTCATGTAAAGTGCATATATATTGTTCAGGTCAGGTGTTTTAATACATGTAGATGGAGATTATTCCTCCACGGTTGATTTCATGCTAACTACTATCCAAAAACAGTCTGAAGGAGCTGCCTCAGAGAAAGGGAAAAAAATCAAGTTTGTGTCCATCGTGTTTCTTTTCTTCTTCCACGTTAACACTAAAGATCAGTGTTCAGGAGCTCCAGTCTAAAAATGTTGAATCTTATTTCAAACGAGTGTTTCAGTAAGCTTCCCAGAAGGAGCATTTTTGCTGTGGATCGTTGCCAGCTTCAGCTTCAGCCTCACCTTGTTGTTGTTCTCTGTGTGCAGTCCCAGTGGCTCGGTGCTGTCCAGCTTGGAGCAGGTGAGGACCTACCTGCTGACAGATGGAACCTGCAAATGCGGCCTGGAGTGCCCACTCATCCTCCAAAAGGTATATTTATTTATTTGTTTTCTTTTGGCTCTGATTAAAACACAGTGAGATTTTTACAGCTGCTCCAAACTGAGCTCCAGATGATTCGCTAATTAGAGATTAAGATGGAGGAGCCAATCTGTGACGGAAATTAAAATTCTGTTGTCCACAAATTACGGCTAAACAAGGACCCCTAAATTTAAACTGGTGTGTGGTGTTTGTTTGTACAGGCTCCTTTCAGAGCTCTAATCATCAGGCAACTTGAGTGTACAGTGATAACTGCTGTTTCCTTTATTTACAGTAGAGATTTAATGTAACACAATCACGGTTTTCAGTTATTGTTATGCAGAAAGGAAAAACACGAACTGTATAAGCAAAAATTACATTTATTTATACAAACTGTCAGTTTTATCCTATTAAACAAAATCACAAGTTAAATCTCATCTTTGGCATTTTTTTGGGCCGTTATTTGACAGTGCAAAATAAACACAGTATGGACAGGAAAGCAGGGGGAGTGAGGCTCGGCCAGGGGAGCTATAGCACGGCTACATATGCCTCTTTTCCACTAGTACCTTCTCCACTCGATTCTACTCGGTTTCAGTCGTTTTCCATTACAATTCAGTGCTTTGGGCTGTTAAAGCAACAGGGCCAAAAGACCCGTCATGTCATTTGTATGCGACAAAAACAACACAAAAATGGAAGATGTTGTAGGTATAAAGGTGATGGTGTGCCTGCTGTTAAACCGAAAGTAAGCATCTTCACTTCGTCACTGGACCACGGTGTCGGTGTTTGTGCAGCCATTGGCAATAAGTGAGATTAAAAATACCCACTAAATAAAAAGTTTAATACCACTAAAAACTAATTACAGACTGCTAAACTATAAACTGTGCTTGTTTGCAAATACTAACTAACCACTAATAAAACTTTGCCTTCTAGGGAAAACTTGTTCTGAGGCCAACAAACTATACAAACCACAGGTGACCATGGTAACCAGCTAGCAACTGAAACCCTCTTTGTGACTGATTTCACCTAGCAACCTTCTGCAACCACTTGGCAACTTGTCTGGGAATGCACATTTTTCCCTAGTGACTGGTGATTGCTAGGTGGCTTGCAACCAGTTTCTAGGCCACTCCCTAGAGTAGACACTCCCCACACTCTTATTTTGAAAGTACACTTGCTGCTAAACCATTAGCATCCAGTCTTTCCAGTTTTCCTTACTGATAATGCCAATTAGGCGGTTGTTTTGGTGGTCCCCTACACTGGGCTCAAAATGGAAGAGTTGGGAGTCTACGGGATGAGAAACTCCAAAAACTACTTTGTTATTTATGGCCACAAAGTTTCTACTTTAGAGTCTTCTAGTTTCCTTTCAGGACCACTGCCTCTATTGTCTGCTCTGACAGCTTTGAATGGTGGTTCTGAAGTTTTATTCTTCAAAGAGTGCAGAGACTCAAATCAGTGTGGCTTAGAGTGAATTGCAGGAGTGAAATTATAAAAGAGTATACAGGAAAAGCTCTCCTGTAGCATAATCCTCTCCTATTTCATACTCAGGATGTATGAAATGAACCCAAGCTGACCCGCTGATCTCTGTAGGACCAAACTACAAATGTTGGGGTTATGTGAGGCGTCACATTACACGGGGTAATCTGACCGATTATCTTTCCTGATGCTAAATTTGTCCCCAACACTCCACGCCATTATCAGAATGATTTTGTAGCTGCACGTCTTCCCTTATGAGCGCCCCCTCCCTGCTGTCTTCTTAGTATCTGAAAATGAAGATGCAAATATTTTTTAAGACTCATTTTCTGGTCTTAAACATTAGTGCACTTTTACATCTTAACCGTCTTAAGATGTGGGATATCACATATCGCATATCATGAGGTGCTTGGGAGAGCCGCTGCCTCCATGTTTATCTGCGATTTAGTCTATGTACATCACTGCCTGTGCTGTTAAGACAGCCCCAAGAGATGATGAGCGTGAGGAAAATACAGTGTGCTGCCAGACCTGGATGTGATTTACATAATATTCAGGGGTGGTCACGTGGCTCGGGGAAGCAGCTTCCTGGCCTCAAAACTGATCCTCACCATCCTTATTCTGGGCCCACAGCATGCTTTCTTTTCTTTCTTTTTTTTCTTTTCCTTTTTTTGTGGGGGGGCTCTGATTAGTTGCAAAGCGTGATAATAAGCTTACTGTTATCTGTGAATCCATGATCACGGGAGATCCCAGTTTTCTCTTGAATGAATTGCAGTTGCTCTAGAAGCCCACGGGTGACTGGATGGATGGGTGGATATCTATGTTTCTGTGTGCACTGATCTAAGAGGACTGTTTAAGCAGGGTTTTTCATGCGTACTGATTTTGCACAGGTATGTCAAGGAAAAATACTATTTGATATTCACTGGAATTTCTTGGACGATTCCTTGAAGATCCTCCCCCAGCCACTCTCAGATGACTGGGCATTGTTGTGACACGCTGGCTTTACCTGAGGCCTGCACTCTGAAGCAGGATTTGGGGCGTAGTGAGGAAACCTCAGTTTTAGGAAGACGAAGGTTTACTTCTCATCACTATAGTAACCTATGCTGGAGAATTAAGGTGCTCCTTAGCAAGCTTTGTTTAAGATTTGACATTAACGGGTATTTAATCAGCTTGCACTCACCAGTAATTTCTCTGGAAAATGGTGTCATCATTCCTAAAAGATCCCTCTGGGAAAACAAGGGCAGTTGTTGACCTTTTATTAGCCTTGCGAATAGCCTCAAACACCAGTGATCGCCGTTCACATAAAAAAAAAAAGTTTAGAAATATTAACCTTTAGTGTAATGAAAACAACTCTGTTTCGTGCTACAATCAGACTAAGGAAAACAGTGATTGCAGACCTGCAGTATGAACAAAATTATAGCAGCCATAGGTGTTCAACACCCTTTCGTTTATACAGTGATACATTCGGAATACAACCAGTTACATTTAGTCCCCTACTGCAAAGAGTTGCGTTGCAGGAGGTAGTAGTCAGTCTGCACTTGTTTTTGCAGACTGACTCAGATTGATTATAGTATTTAGACTTCTGCCGGAAATAGTGCTGGGCGATATGGAAAAAATATTTATCACGATATGAATTATTTTATATCACAATAACGATATATATCACGATATACCACCTGACCTGTGGTCATCTAGAAAGTACGCAGTCTATAAACAGCAAGTGCCGAGGGTGCAGTGTTTGTTTTGAGTTACCGTAAAGTATGTCGCAAATCCGGGTACACGTACAACAGCACCAGCTCGCAAACCACAAGATGGAGTTTCTTTGCAAAAAATATCATTTTTTTATACTTTATTTTCTCTTGCATAAAATTAAGATCATGTATAGTGAGAAGACAACACTAATATATTTGCCACAGGCTATTTAACCCTTTAAGACCTACCATAGAACCAAGTCTGCCAGAGCTTATCTTTATGTTTTTACATGCTGTAGTGCCACTTGTGGGAGCATTTAAAGTTTCCATACATCAATACAACCGTTATAGCCCAAATTTTAATAATATGTATGCATTAAGTCCATAGTAACTACATAAATTGCAAAAAATTGTAGTGCAATAAACTACAAAAAAATTGAAAATCATTTTTGTTTGTTTTTTTACATATATTTCTAGTTTCTATTTTTGAGCTACACTAATTTTTATATACTACAGGAAAAATGAAAATAAATATTATAATGCATCAAAATAAACTATTTCCAACAGTGTAATTTGAGTTCTAAGCATCCCAGAAACGATACAGAAAAGCATAAAGTCAAACATGACTTTTAAAAACACCAACATAGGCTTATAAGGCCCTTTCGCGAAAATGACGTCACTTCCGGTTTCGGGCAGGTAATGGCGGACATGCAATAGTTCGCGCTGACGTATATGCCAACGTAGGAAGTGTTATGACCATCGGCAAAGCGTGTTTCTGGAATATTATGTTTTTGTTGCTGCAAGTCTGAAATATTACCTTTTTGTTGCTTAAAGTTTGGAATATTATGTTTTTGTTGCTGCAAGTGCTTCTTATGCAATTTTTGCAAAGCTATATGTGGAAGGAAACCGTGACCTAGGGCAAGCTAATGGCATTAGATGTAAGTACAACTCCTCTGGTTTCACATGCAAAAAAAAATATTGCGCTACCTTACGTGGTTCCAGTTCTACAGGGATTTAAAAATAGTTAGGTAAAACGGAGTGTACCTGCTCTGACCGGTTGTAAAGGGTTAATTATATATTTTATGTAATAATTTATAAAATTTGGGTTAGAAACGATAGAAGACAAATGGCACGATAGACACTTTTCTATCGTCCACACGATATATATCGTCATATCGCCCAGCACTAGCCGGAAATGTATGTCCTTACTTACAAAGTAACTGAAAACCCCTTTTAATCCTACGCCGTAACCTGAGTCGCACCTCCCAAGAAATGCGTTGGATTGAAGCAGCCCACAACTATTGTGAGCAACCTGTTCTGCACCGTTAGTTCCTCCTGTGCATTTCCAGCTACAGTTTTTTATTTATCAATGAGACAAACAATCGTCACCTCAGTTTAAAGAATAATAATCAGTGTAAATATGGAGTTCCTACTGGGAGATTGCTGAAACTACTGAAATGGACATGAGGAATTTTATGAAGAAGTTAAAAAAACAAATAAAACAAAAAAAAAACCTGGCTCTGCAAAGACTCCCTGCAGAAGTGAAACTCAGGCATATGTTGGGAATCGGACTGTGTTTATAAATTATATGGCAGTTGTTTGCAAACCTTCACCAATCTGAGGGTGATTGCAGTCAATCTGAGTTGGACTGTGATTGTTTGGAGACAGGTTGCCTTCCCACTCAGCGACCTGTATAGTGATCTTGAGATTGAAAGTGGTTGCCCAGAGGTTGCATGCTCAACTCCTGGATGACAAGTTAGCTCTTTTACTAGTCACGAGAAGACTGCTTACTCTGATGTGACTGGGACCTTAATGATAGAGGTCCCGGTTGATCTCTGCTGTCAGGTTTTTTTCCTGGATACAAATAGGCTAAACTTTAAAAATGTGCTGCTGTAATAATAGTCTTACTGACCAAAGCACTTAAAGCTCTCTCACATTCACACGGTGCTTTTAATGCGCTTCACTCTCACTCGCAGTATGCTGAGCTGTCTGCAGCAGCTGTGCTGGTTTCAGTCTGCTTTATGTCATTCTTTATCAGTTTTATCTTCCTTTGTAAAACCAGTTGTTGTGCTGCCAGTGCACTTCTCTGTTATAATCATTGGGGAGGTGCTGCTAACATCACCTCTTTCATGTGAACACGCTCGTAGCTAGATTGATAAATTGTGGGTTAACTTATCAAGTTGATAACAACCTTTGTGTGACTGCTTGACCTGATTGATGATGTGTTGGTAAATAAAGACAGATATGAAAAAGGCATCCTGGGTATGGTGAATTTGATTAACACTGTATATGATATATATGTATATATGACAGAAAATGGGGAATAAAACCAATAAAATGGCTAACAATAAAGGCCATTGCATGAGAGCACAGAAACATGGTGCAAAACGTAAATTAATTAAGCAAAAAGATTGTGAGTAAACAAGCAAAACGTTGACCAAGTCAGTTCAGTGACTTCTATCCACTTTTATATATCTCCTCAGGTGTTCAACTTCGACCCCGGGGCAGCTGTCAAACAGAGGACAGCGGAGGATGTGAAAGCAGACGAAGATGTCACCAAACTCTGCATTCACAAGAGGAAGCTGCTGGCTGTGGCCACACTGCACAAGAGCATGGAGACGCACCCGCCTCTGGCACTGACCAGTTCAGGAGGAGGTACGAGTATATGTTACAGCTCTGAAACCATTTGTCAGGACACTTGGAAGTTAGCTCCTATAAATCCAAATGAAAGAGGACAGTGTTGATGTAATTTATGTCCTAGTTTTGGGAAATATCAGTGAGTTTGGTAAGTAATTTATCCATTGTAGAAGTTCAAAATTCTAGCTGAACTTATACACAATAAGCAAATGAAATATTTGGAGGTTTTCAGGCCTTTCACGTTGCCTCGGTGATATTCTGTCAAATCCACTCACTTTTATTTGGACTCGAAAATGAAGACAATCATAAATACTTAAAATTACTGTCTATTCATATATAAATCATACTTTAAGATGTATAAAACAGAGAAAAAGAAGAGAGAGGGAGATGCAGAGAGAAATTTATTGACACAAACTTGGAAGTAATAGATATAGAGTAATATGAAAATAATCAAGAAATCACCTATCTGTTTTGTGTCTGCTAATGGTCAATCCACCTTTACAGTTGTACTACTGAAAGTGTGATCGCATCAGTTAAATGCAAGATTAAAAAGGTGTGTGTTTAAGAGCTTTTTAGATTATTTTCAGTTTGTATTATTAGGGAGTCCAGCATAGCGAGCACCACAATAATCTGGTTCATTTGAAGTGAATGCACAAGTGTTTCATAATCACGTTAAGTTAGGAATTGTCTTATTTTAGCGATATTTCCAAGAAGGAAGAAGGCTCTCTTGGTAAATAACTTGCCAGCCTATTAAAGTCCTACATTTTGAGTTAAACTATACATGGAGGTGAATAATAGTTACTTTCTTCTTCTGACTAATGTTTTCTCCAAGCTGTTGGTCCTGGTTTAACTCAGACTTTCCTTTTCTTTCTTTTTTTTCTCTTTAAGGTACATCGTCTGTGGTTGCTGTGCATTCCACAACTCAACGAGCAATAAGGACTAAACCCCACGATGGCGTGTCCAACTCTGTTGGCCCTGACTGTAAGAACCCTTTCAAGGTGATGATGGCAGCCGGACACCATCAGCAGCAGCAGAGGCTGTATCCACCCCAGGAGTTGGGTGGGGCCCAGCAGCCAGAGCATTACCCTGGGTACCCCAGGCTGCAGAGGCTGGGCAGCGGGGAGCCAGGCCCTAAATCCCCTTACCGGTCCGGGTATGGAGGCATGTTGAGCCCACCTCCATCTGGTGCTAAGCTTTATGGAGATGGCTCGCAGTCTCCCAGTACAGAAACTCTGGGCAGCCCTGAGGGCTTTACAAGGACCAATCCTTGTGGGTTTCCAGGAGGCGGTAGCCCTGGCTCAGCCTCTATCCACGGAAACACTAGGACACCTCTTTCCCCGCCTAGTGTGATGCTTCACGGCTCCCCAGCGGGCCAGCCATCGTGTGCCATGACAGGAAGGACTAGCACGCCCCTCTCCCCAACGGCCACTGCCAAAAGCCCTGTCATTAACATGAACATGCCGCGGGGGAACTTCCCCCCTGGTATGGATATGCCCCGTGCAACATTTCACCATAAAACACAGCCCCCTGTGCACCCTGTACCGCCCCCTCCATCCATACCGCCATCCTGTGCCCTCCAGAAAAGGCAGTTAACGTCTGAAAAGGACCCCTTAGGCATCCTGGACCCCATCCCTAATAAGCCAGTCAGCCAGACTCCCACCAATGCCCCAACACCCTCCAACTTCCAGCCTAACATCCACTCTCAGGTACCAGTGATGAATGTAAACATACCCCCTCCCGCCATTGTTCCCTTGCCAAGCAACTTACCGTTACCCACAGTGAAGCCTGGGCCTGTGGGTCATGGTGGCCATGTTCAAAGGACTCAGCAGGGTGGTCCGGCTTCCTCCATGTCTCCCTCCCCCGTTACCTCACCTGTCCACATGGCTGGGCCTGCGCTTGGGAGAATAGAGGCCTCCCCTCATCGCTCACGTTCATCCTCCACCTCCTCTGACCACGGTAACTTTGCGATGCCCTCGGGACATCAGGCCCCGTGTGGCACCATAAAGGTTCCTCCTCGTTCCCCTCGATCAGCTATGGGGTCTCCCAGGCCCGCCATGCCCTCCAGCCCCTCCACCAACAAAACCGATGCACTCCATCAGTACAAAGACTCCCAGCTGCTGCCCAGTATGGCAAATTCAATTGGCGCCCAGCAGCACGGCAACCCCATGTACTCTCCAACCTCTTCCTCCTCCTCATCATCTTCTCTGGCCACGCCCAGTGCTTCCCAGAAGGGTCACCCGGGACTCCTGGGGATGCCCCTCAACCAGATCCTCAACCAACAGAATGCCGCTTCCTTCCCCGCCAGCAGCCTCCTGTCAGCCGCAGCCAAAGCACAGCTAGCAAATCAAAACAAACTCAGCGCTGCTGGCAACAGCACTACTGGCATGGCTGCTGGTGGTGTTGGTATGTCAGGCATGGGGGCAGGTGGCGGAGGTAATGGAGGGGGTGGAGGGCATCCTGGCCCCGTGAGTGGCCCTCGAGGCATGGAAGGACACAGCACTTTAAATCCCATGCTCCCGCCAAACTCCACCATGCTGCTCAACACTCCTGAGGGCCAGAGCGGCCGGGCAGCTCTCAGAGACAAGCTCATGGCCCAGCAGAGGGATCCCATGCGCAAACGGAAGCAATCATCCGGGAGCGGTGCCGTAAACCACGACAACAACATGGTGTATAGCATGCTCAGCAAGCCAGGCATGGGAGGACACCACATGCCGGGCCCTAGTGCCACTGAGCAGCTACGAAAAGTGGGCCGACTCGGAAACCTTCACCCGAACACCTCCATGGCCCAGCTTCTTCAGTCCATGAGCAGCCACAGTTCCCACAGCCTGGCAGGCAGTGGTCATCGTCCAGGTCTAAATCCCGGACCGGCATCCGGCGCTTCAGGAGTCACACCGCTACACTACAACGACAGTACGGGCATGGTCCCCGGTGGCACTCAGCAGAACCTCCTTGTCCAGCAGAGGCTGCGGGGTCCAGGGGAAACCCTGCAGCACTGCCAGAACATGGACACCTCTGGGGGCCACCTGGGCCCACGTCCAGGCCAGTTCCCGGACATGATGGCTCAGATGCAGGCATCCTCCATGAGTAACTGTGGGCCTATGGGGCCAGGCGGTACACTGGTGGGACCTGACGGCATAGCGCTGGGGCGCCCAAACACTAACCCCCCACCACTATCGCATCCTGGCCCCCACCCCTCACAGCTTCATAGCATGGGACGGACTAACATGGTGATTTCACACGGAGGTGGTGATGGAAGCTGTACCCAGAGCGTCTCCGAGACAGGTGAGATGAGATTAAACCTACCTACTACTAGCTGTATGACAGGTAGAATTTATTTAGAGTAGAGTTTATTCAGGATTCATTACAACCTGTCACATTGTTCAAAACCTCCATCTAGGTAACACATCTCTATTAAGGTATGATTTTACGCAATCTCAAACTATAAGGGAAGACATTACTAGAGTGTCATTTACTGCCATGTATGTTGAATACTCTGGTGCTACGAAAGAAGTGAAATCTTTATCATTCAGAAGGGATGCATTTAATCTCCATTGTTTCTTTGTGACCTGTGTTCCAGAGAAGTACTAGTGGGGAATGGTCTGACAATGTGATTGGGATTAGGGCTGGGCAATATGAGGAAAATCTAATATGATATTTTTTGGCTACATCACGATACACGATATATATCACGATATGTTTAAATAACCTCCAAAAACAAATGTTATTTTAAACCATATAGTGCCTAAAATTGCACTGGTATACTCATTCAAATTAGCCATTCAATGTTTTTTTTAATTATCCGTTCGCGGCATGTGGGAGGGGGAAAAAACTCATAGTGAATTACATGCAGACAGCTTAGTATTGCCATGGCAATTTATACTCGATGGTTACGATAAAGCCATTTTAAGCATCGTGCGTAGAAAAACTTGCGATACATCGAGTATGTTCAATCCCTAATTGGGAGTATCTTAACATTTTTAATTCTATATATCTCTACTTGTGAGGTGAAAAATAAGTCTGTTCTAGTGTAGGAACAGTGTCTACTTGGGTAAAACGTGAAACTCCTTTTAGGAAACTTAGACCTTCAGACATCCACCAGGCCTGCTTCTGTAGCTTAATATTCAAGCATATTCTACTTACCTGTGATAAGGGAGCCCTAGAGGTTGGTTACCAGTCTAATGATTGAGACATCATACAATGAAAATCTTCCCTCATCAGCAACAGGCCTGAGCTATAGCTGATATTCATTTTAAATACATGTTTGACAGAGCCTAGGTCATCCTCACTGGGAGCATATATGTTGACAAGGCATACCTCCCATCCGTCAATTAATCTGTTCAATAAAATGTTATCTTCCCTCAGAGTTTCTGTAAAATTAATTTGTCTGTGGATGAGTATAGCTACACCTATTTTTCTTCCTAATTAATGTGAGAAAAAATACACTTTTCTGCCCAGGACTTTTTTTCAGGTGTGTTTCCTGCAGTAGTGCTATAGAGACCCTTAACATTATAACTTATAACTTTTAATCCATCCATTGTCTACAGATAAAATAATATTTTTTATGGAGAAGAGGATTAGGTAGGAGGGTGAGCCTCGAAAAATGCACTGCTGACTGGGCTGGGGTCTTGTGATTCTAGTGGACCTGCTAGCTTTAGCTGTGTACTTGTATTTTTGCAGTTTTTCTGCTTTTCAGCCCTCCAACATATATGTTTAGCAGTTCTTGTTTTTAAAGACACAATGAGTAACCACCCAGGACAGCCGGCACACGTAAGTAACCACTTATTTATGAAGTTTTTGTAGATTGTCCACTGTTTTCGATGTTAGATGAACAGATGCTAGCATGGCTGCTTGTGTACATGCAGGAGCGTGAACCTCTTGTCCAGGGATTTGCAGTTTACGGGTTGTTGTTCTGCTTTTACACAGTTTGGGCATTTCTTGGAGGGAGAAAGGCAGAATCACCATCATTTTTCTGACACTGTGCTTTGTGCCGAGTTGCCAGGTGGCTCTGTAAATAGCTTTGCAACCGCATGTATAAAAAAATGAAATAAAATAAGAAAGAGTTTTGTGGAAGCATGATTACTCAAGAAGGGCCTTCTTGAGTAATTGTAAACTTAGAGCTCAGGTGTGTGCTATGAAGGTCACAGGAATGTGAGATTACTGGCTGTGTTTTTGGAGAAAAATAATGGTGAAATGCTTAAAATTTTAGATGTATGTTGGTGAAATTGCCAAGATTTGGGAGAACCGTTTTCCAAGTGATCTATTTAAGGAAAAATGTGCCTAATAACACAGATAGAAACAGAATAACCTCGGCTTACATCCCTTCCTCCCCTCCCTGCGATAATCTCGATTAAGATGTGGTTTCTATGGTTATGAGCGAGCTAAAACCGAGGGATTTAGGTGATAGGCCCTGAGCCTAGACCGTCAGGTTCCTCCAGTATCTCTGAGCTAATGAGCGGGAGCCCCCTCATCCTTTGGAAGGCCGGGCTAATTGTCAGTCAGCCAGTGTTTCCCTTTGTTTTATTTGTATGCTAGCATCAGTCAATGGTGTAAGGAGATGGAAATGGGATCTGCATCACGCTTTAAGGGAAGCAACCCAGATAGGGCGCTCTAAAGAGCTTCTCCCAGCAAGCCGGTCGCTATAGTAACGATAGACCCTGAATGGAGACCAGAGTGAAGCCTTTGATGAGGGTTTAGGCCTGTGTGTGTGTCTGTTGCTGCTTGTGTATTACAGTGTGTGTATGTGCATCTGTTTATTTGTGTGTGTATGAGTGACTGTATGTTTTTGAAACTGCTGAAAGAACCTACATCTTGTTTTTTGGGGGGTTTTTTTATTTCCCCCTCCTCTTTCCTGCATGCTGAGGGGACTGGACTCCGAGTTTATGTATTCATTGTGTGTCCATGTGTCCTCATATGGTTTATAATAGCAATATCACCAAGGGCTGCTGCAGGCCACCTGTTCTTATCACCAGGTGCCCTGTTGGTCTGATTTTTTTTTTCCCCTTCCCAAAGTCAACTCATTGAAATTCAGGTGGTCTTCTGTAGGCCATGAGATAGGGATGGGAGGAGAAGCATATGTTTAAATGAGATTAATTATAGCCTGAGGTTTGGTTTCAAGTCTCCAGAGTCAAAAGTACTGTTTAATTCTTCTTTTAAGTACTTAAAAGAAGAATTTTAAAAAAGAATGACAAGTCATCCAATCTGACCCCCTCAGAATCTGCTGGATTTTTTTTCAGTTATTTTTTTAGTATATTTAATGTAAATTTTTACTTTCACATTAGGAAAGGATGCGTACTAGGAAGGATATACTATACTAGGTTGAAATGTGGCTCATTTTAATTATTCTTTCCTGCATACAGGATATTCACATGGAAACACTGAGGCTTTGTTAAACTACAGCAAAATTAAGTTCCAGCATGATTATTTCTATATCCTGCCCTGAGAATTAGATTCATACTGGAGGAATCACAGATACAAGATGAGCCTCAATGAAATGATTTCTCTGCCTCCTCAAATGTTGTCCCAACTCTAACAAGAGCTCAAACTGCCCCACTGACATCCTGGAATTTGTACCAATCAGGACCACCTCATCATCGCTTGATGTTGACTTCATTTTCTTTACAGTGCTTTGTCTTTTGTTGAGGATGAATTTTCCACAAAAACTCTTGTTGTGTATATGTGCTACACAACAAAAGAGTTCAGATTCCTTTAAAAGGGGGGGGGGGTAAAAGGGGAGTTTTTCCTTCCCACTGTTGCCAAATGCTTGCTCATAGGGGGTTGTCTAATTGTTGGGGTTCTCTCTAGTATTGTAGGGTCTGTACCTTACAATAATAATTGCCATATCACAGCTGTTGTTGTGATATGTTGTGGCTCCATTTTCTTAAGCACTCCATTGAAGTAGTCTTTTAATGCAGACACTAAACACCTTTCTGTTGAAATATTTCAGTTTCACAGTACTGAGGAACATTTTAGCTATGTGGATAAACGGAATGACTCCACCAAGGATCAGTGTAACAATAGAGATTATTTTGAGCTGTGACTCATGCAAAGCTACTCTAACCGAGTCCAAAAATAAAAATATGCAGCGAAAAATGAGCATAAAGGTGATGTTTTGATGAAAAATTGTAGGAAAATCTCCCAGTTCATGCAAGCTTTGCTCCGACTGTCAGAAGATGAAACCAATCCTGCAAGCTGTTTGGAAACAGAGGACTATATTCCACATTATAATTGAACCAGCATGTAGGCAGGTCTGACTCAACACCATATGGAGTCCAACGCTGCAGAAGAGGAGAAGCAGCCTGTTGCCTCCACCTGTTGCTTGTTACGTCTGTTTTCTATTAGTTGAGATTATGTTGCCACGTTTTACTGTTTTTCTACTAATTTCCACTGAATAAGTTCATTTGGTTTCCTGGATGGTCTCCTGTTGTTAACCTGTTCAGGGTGCAGAAGATAGCCTCAAGTGCCCTTTGTACCATCTGCTTTATAATGCCTCACGATGCATCTACAGCTGTGTTTCCCGCACTAGATCAGAACTAAAAATATTCTGTGATGCTTGTGAACCTTTAATCAAAATCTTGGTCATCACATGAGCCCAAAGTTGCCTCAGGTTGCCCCATGTTGCAGAGCGAGTGCTTCCAGTTTGCAATGCCAGTCATTGTTGGGCTTTAACACACCAGCCAATCAGGATTGTAGCTGATCGTTTTCTTTTTTGTGTGTATAAAAAGCACAGGGAGTTTGGCTGGATTTTAGCTGAGTGTATATCAGTACATTTGACTGGGAATTCCTTGTTCTGCTCAGTAGATGCCTGCAGTATAATTACTGCAAGAGAAGCTCAGCATTAATGTTTTTAGTGATCGTTAAAGATGTTCTGAATGCTTCATTTTGTTTTTTAATGTCAGAGAAGAGGGTTAAACAACATGAAAATAAGTGTGGATATTTTCATGGATAGGAAATTAAGCGTTATGCAACTCATATTAGACTATTATAAACATTTTTTGAATGATAGTTGAGCGTACTTACAGTGCTATGAAAATTTTCCAATTTCTTAGTTATTGCATTTTTTTTTACACTTAGTCCTTAGCCCTGCAACAGGCTGGCGACTTGTCCATGTTGTCCCCTGCCTCTTGCGCTGTGGTAGTTAAATATAGGCTCCAGGTTTTCTGTGACCCTGAATTGGATGAGTGAAAGGAGATGGTTGTGCTACCACTGGCAGTTGTCTTTGCAGAATTGTTTTAATTTAGCCACTTTGGGTGGTTTTCAAACATGAACGGCCTCTTTAAGTCCAGGCTTTGACTAGGCCACTCCAAAACCATTTGTGGGTTGTTGTTTTTTTTTTTAGCCATTTAGAGGTGGACTAGCTGGTGTGGTTTGGATCATTGTTCTGCTGCACAGCCCAAGTTCGCTTTAGCTTCAGGACAATAACTGATGGTCAGACATTATTATAGGACTGGGCGATATATCGAGTTTTTAAATATATCGATATATTTTTATATGAGATGTGACCCCCACACATGGGGGCTGCACGGCCTAAAATCCTTTCATTTTCTCAAAAATCGACAGTGCGCCTTATATTTTGAATTCTGGTTGTGCTTACTGACCGCGAACCAATTTTATGTGGTACAGTCGCTCAGCATTCTGTCAAATGTTTTAGTACGACTTTGGTAAGCTATAAAGCCGCACCGCGTAATGGATTGTCAGAGCATTACCGTACTGTGTGCGTATAAGGACCACAAATGGCACCTGTTAATAGACACGGTTACAAAGCAGATTTCAAAATCAAGGCTGTCAGTCACGCACTAGAACTTGGGAACAGAACAGCTGCGAAGTCTGTCTTTGTTATTATGCTCAGCGTCTTTTAGTTTACATTTTGACTGCACAATTGTGAGCTTTTTGTTATGCACAAAAACAACATTGTTTTATTTTATTTATGGAGCATTATTATTTAATAAATGCTGATAATTTATTTGTGAGTAATTTCTTCATGTACATCTACGCTGTATGTTAATAAAAGTCCCTGTGAGATCTGAGACACAGCTTTGACTAAGAACTCTCTTTTTGTTCTTACTTTATGGCTTTAAAAAAAAAAAAAAAAAATATATATATATATATATCGCCATTGAGATAAGAATTTTGGGTCATATCGCCCAGTCCTACATTATTATTTAGGATTTTCTGGTAGAAAGCAGAATTCATGGCTCCATCAATTACAGCAAGTCATCCTGAAGCAGCAAAGCAGCCCCAGACCATCACACTACCACCACCATGTTTGACTGTTGGTGTGATATTCTTTTTATGAAATACTGTGTTAGTTTTATGTCAGATGCAAATCTTCCAAAAATGTCAGCTTTTGTCTTGTCAGTCCACAGAATATTTTCCCCCAAATCTTGGGGATCATCCAGATGTTTTTTGGCAAATGTGAGATGAGCCTTTATGATCTTTTTTGGTGAACTCTCCCATGGATGCCATTTTTGCCCAGTCTCTTTCTTGTTGACTTGACTCATGAACTCTGACCCTAACTGTGGCAAGTGAGGCCTGCAGTTCTTTGGATGTTGTTATGGGTTTTTTGTGACCTCCTTGGCTATGTCCATATGTATATGGGTATTTTTTAAAATAGGGATTTCTCAGAGTGTGTTTTGGAAAATATCTCAAAAGCTGTAAAAAGTGTGCCAAATCATCAGGTAGTGATATAACGGTAACCGTGAAGAAATGATGGCTGATTAAAAGCCACAGCGCACAGTCTTTTATCATAAAGGGAGATAAAAACGCACACCTTTGTCCACATGTAAATGCAGAAACGCAGTTTTCTGAAATCTTCACCCTGACAGGAGTTTTACAAAAGCTCCATTGTCAGTGTGCATGAAACAGGCTATGTTTACAAAAAATACCCGTGTACATGTGGCTGTAGCAAAGGAGGTCACAAAAGAACATATAAAGAACTGCAGGCCTACGGGCAGAGTTCATGATTCACCCCTGGATGAGTCTTCGATGCACTCTTGGAGTACCTTTGGTAGGTTGGCCACTCCTGGGAAGGCTCGCCACTCTTCCAAATTTTCTCCATTTGTGGGTAACGGCTCTCACCGTAATTCACTGGATGTCAGTTACTTTGTTTCTTGGCTACTTCTTTACATTGTGTTGGCTAGTAAAACTGAACTTGGAAAAAAATGAGTTAATAAGGTTAATTCATGATTGAACAAGAGGGTCAATTACCTTTTCCCTTAGGGCCAGGTAGGTTTGGGTAGCATTGAGTAGCATTTCTCCCTTAATAAATGAAATCATCATATAATATTTGCTTTTCTGTATTTTTGTCTAATACTAAAAATAGTTTGATGATCTTAAATTTGCACAGTAAGAAATGAATAAGGATTGGGGCATTTTTACAGCACTGTAGATGAAGTTATGTTTTAACCACATGCTGAACAAATACACTTTTAGCTTTCAGCTAAAGTCTCATTTATGTATTTTGGCCTTGGAGTTCTCCTGTTGGCAGCGTTACCATTTGGACATGTAGGGGAAATATTCAGTAAATGTTGGTGGGTGGGAGCAGGTTAAATAGTGTTTTTGTCACTGAATGGTGGATGTTACTGTCTGAAGAGCCCTGAAACGCTTTGAAAGTGGCCTAGTCATTGGCGTCTTAGCTTTAGCCTCTGACCATCTGTTTCTATACAGCGCGCAAGCTTTGAAACCCCCCCCCCCCCCCTTCTCCACTCCACTCCTGCCATCAACAAATACTCCAAAGTTCATTGTAAACCCCTCCTGGTCCCACCCCCCCCACCCCCCCCTCAACCCAGCTGACCACCGCCCCCATCCCCCAGCAGGCTAAAATCACACCACCCGACCCTCGTAACCCACCCCCCCCCATCCACCACAACTCCCCCACCACCAGCACCACCTCCAAACAAGCTTCCTGGCAGCGGACAGCACCACCAATCATCACTCGGTTGCCAAGGCAACCTCCCCCGGCAACAGCCGTCACTATATCATAGCAGTAGCGGAGAGGACGTGGGGAGGAAGAGGGGGGATGGCCGAGTCGTGGCTCTCAGCATTAAAGAGAGAGTGAGAGAGAGGGGAAGAAAGAAAAGAGGAGGAAAAAAATGGAGAACACACAGCTGCCCTTCAGCTACGTCGCATCGCACCAGCTGCTCCAGTCGCTGCTCTCTCTCACACACACACACACACACACACACGTACGTCAGGCCGCTGAGATCCTGTATGCGCTCCGGCTTTGTCTGCATAACATTGCTGCTGGGCTTTCTCTTCATTCATTGATACATCTGTGGCCTCCGTGCATTTTCTTCATGTTCTGTCCTTGGATGCTTCGCTAACAAGTCTGGCTGTACCGTGCATCTGGCAGCGGGTCCATCTGTTAGCTTTGGGAGCAACAGATTGCTAATGTGGAACTTTTTTTCTTTGATTGTAGAAGCCACGGTCGGGGGACACTTTCTAAGCAACTCGTTTTCTAGATTTAAAATCCACCGAACTGAGAGGTTTATTACACAGATGAACACAAGGGCACAAGAGATTTAAAAAAAAAACAAACATGCTACAGCTGCTGAGATTTTTAATTATATTTATGATTTTTATTTATACGGCAGTGTTGTTAACAGAGTTACAGAGTGCTTCACTGAATGAAGTTAAAAAAGTATTATGGTGACGTTCCAGAAATACAAATGAAGACAAGGCAGAATAACAAAATATTAGACAGGATTTAAAACACACTACTTTAAGCCTTTTGATAAAATAACATAATATGATGACATTTAAATGAGAAGTTTGTATTCTGGTTTGATTGGGCAGACTGGTCCACTAATTGGGAGCACTAATGGCAAATTATCTTTGTTTGCTAGCTGAGTTGCTTTCACCAATTTTAGGCCTAGATATACCTTTTATTTTGAAGGCGAATATTCTCTGTTTCCTGTTTGTGATCTCACCACTCAGTGAGTAGTTGGCGAGTGTTTGCAGGCAAGTTGGCATCTTACCTGAAAACTAGGATTAGCAGGTGAACCTAAATTGCCCAAGGGTGTGAATATTTGTTCCCTGTGTTGGCCAGGATAGTTTCCAGCTCCCTGCTGTATAAAAGCTGTATAAGCGTTTAAG
This sequence comes from Pelmatolapia mariae, assembly GCF_036321145.2. Taxonomy (NCBI): domain Eukaryota; kingdom Metazoa; phylum Chordata; class Actinopteri; order Cichliformes; family Cichlidae; genus Pelmatolapia; species Pelmatolapia mariae. The sequence goes on along the minus strand of NC_086246.1, from coordinate 23,625,388 downwards.
AAAATGGATGGATGGGTTCTAAAGTAGGAATGTACTCATCTAGTCCAGTCCCGACTCAGAGCTGGATTCAGTATAAGGTGGTTCGGCTTCCTAGAGTGCTCAGGTGTAGCAGAGGGTCCGCTTTTCTGTGTGGTCAGGTGAGACGGTATTGCTGAAAAGCTTTGACAGCTGCGGTGTTGTCACTTGTCCGGTGCTCATTGGAAAAGCTTTTGTTGCACTATTACGGTAACAAAATGTGTTGACACTGACGTCAGTAGGATTTCACTTATCAGCTCCCCTCTGCAAGTGAGTTTGTGTGCATGTGTGAGGAGGTGGGCACACAGTGAGAGCAAGTAAAGGTGAGAGCAGCATGCAGTCACCTGATGATTTTCACGCAGCATGTTGCGCTTTCTGCAAATTAGAGACAGTCAACACTGCACTACAGTGCACCTTAGGACGTGCCCTTTTATTTGAGTTTAAAGAATTATAAGAGGAATGAGTGCCAGTCTGCGGCTGTCTGCTTATTAAACTCAGGTTTTAGATCAGCACTTACAAAAAAAGGTATCAGGTATAAGAAATGAAAAGTTCTTGCAGACTTTGAATGCAAAATTATTATTAATTTATTAATAATTTTTTATTGATTATTGCACTGTAGAGGCTGGTGACGAACAACATTTTGTTTCAGCTGTGGATTTCTGTAAATACCATGTGAAATGACAATAAATCCTACAAACTTATATTAAGTTAACTGAAAAATGAGTAAAAACAAATAGGAAAGCAATCTCCTTATGTCCACAAGAAATAGATGGCTATTTGACGATGGCGTTATCTTATTGGTTAAAACAGGTACTGATTTGCAGTTAAAAATTTGGTGATTCCCACCTCTACGAAATACAGTGAAGGCTCCAAACACTGGACCCTTTGGTAGTCTGGCTGGGGGCCACAGGTCCTTTGCTTGACATCCTTGATGTAGACCATCCATTATTGTTGATGAATGCAGTGAATATTGTGGATTATTTAAAAAAAATGTAACTAGAATTACACTTCAGCGTGCTTTATCATATCAGGTTTTACCAAAAATATAAAATATTCTTTAGTTCCTTAGTTGTGAAGTATCAGTGCTGTCTGTATTAAAATACACACCACGTCTGATGGTTCGAGCTCACCGGCCTCTCTCTGTTGTTTTGCAGGAAACCCCTCGTCACTTGGATGTGGAATGGGCGCTCTACAGCCACATGTCAACGCCGGTGGAGGTCAGATGTACCCGCAGCAGGTCCATCAGGGCATGCAGCAAGCGGTGGTATCTCATCCTGCCTACCGGGGGCAGCAGCACTTCTCCGACAACCCGCCCTACGCTGACAGCAACAACGCCAACTCCGGCTCCATGGCCTGCCTCTACCAGAACTACCAGGTGGAGCAATGAGTCATGTTTTGATCTGTGTAGTATTTCAGATGTTTTAGATGACATTTCTAATCACAATGGCCCCTCTCTGTTGTGTCCACAGCAGGGGATGCTGCCGCACCCACAGTTCGGGGAGGAGCAGCAGCCCCAAGGCGAGGGACTTCCAGCGGGTAAACCTAGTTCTGACAGAGCCCCCGGCGGAGGGCCAGAATCGGTGGATGCCATCTACAGAGCTGTTGTGGACGCAGCCAGCAAAGGCGTGCATGTAACCATCACCACGACAGTGAGCGGGACAACGCAGGCGAGTCCGGTGCCTGCCCTCAGTGCCATGAGTGCCTTCACTGCCTCCATAAGGGAACCCGTCAACCTCCCCCAGGCAGTCAGCGCAGTCCTGCATGGGCACCAGGAAGGGGAGACCATACCCCAGCAAGCCAGAGTGCGGCAAGTGAGGCCTGGGCGGGGTCAGAAGAACATGGATCCAGGGAAGAGCACTCCGGATGGCCCTGAAGCCAGTGATTACTTCCGTTCTCCTGGACGCGGGACTCCCAGGGGGCAGTGGGACGGGGAGACTCATCATGGGGGAGGCTTCGACAGTCAGAACAACAACAACGCCTGGGGTGGTGAGGAGTTCCTGGAGTGCTCGACCCAAGTAAGGAGTAGTCCCTGCATGGAGAGACCTGCCAGTCTGGCCCCTGCGCCACCCTGCCCCACCGATGGGTCCAACGACCACAGCCTGGTGATGGCCCACGATAAGGCCTACCTCGATGATGGCTACCGGTTCAACAACTGCGGTCGGGCGCCAGCTAACTACAAGGAACGTCTGGAGCAGACGGTGGAACGTTGCGCCCATCTCAACGGCGCCACACCCCACTTCAACACCCGGGGCTACGGAGAAGTCCTGGGCCCTCCGCGGCAGGATGACGACCAGTCACCCAGCTCCTCCACGAGCCTGGAGGGCCCTCTGGCTACAGCCAAAGACTACAGCCACTACAACGGCCACTTCAATGGAATGGCGCCCAGCCCTTCGGACACGAAGAGCCTGAGCAGTGAGGAGGACCTCCGGCAGCCAGACTCGCCCTCGTCGGAGCTGCTCCACTACCGGTCCAGGACCTTCAACATGGGAGAGCTGGTCTGGGGCCAGCTGAAGGGCTTCCCGCCGTGGCCTGCAAAGCTGGCCGGGGATGAGCAAGTGCACAGCGCTGCCATGCAGCTGCGGGAGCAGGCCAAGGTGAGGGGCCGGGGTAGTCTGTCACCACCTGTCACCATTTTGCCAGCCAGCGCCTCAGCCTGAGGAGGCTATGAGCAGCAATCCCAGTATTAAAAGTTTCAGCGAGTCTTGGATTACAATGAATTATCTTTCAGTTAAAGGGAGTTGCTTGCCAATAAGTCGAGAATAACTCGTATTTGACTGTAACTTTCAATTATAGCATCCTTGAAAAGTCAGAAGGAAATAGAGCTTTTTAAATTTCTGTCCAGCGGCCATCGAGGCAGATGGACTCCAAATTACTCCAAAAACACATCCACGGCTTTACCTGCCAAATCAGAAGTGCAGAACAGAGCATGTCCGACAAACAGTGACTGCCAAATTATCCGCTAGACGTGCCGAAGCGATAAACTGGAGTTCAAATTGAGCATCAGTTCCTGGTGCTTGGTGGGAAATTTTCAGTCTGGTGCTGAATGTGCTCAAATTGATTCCACTTTTCTTTGTGCAGGTAGAACCAGAGAAGCTGAAAACACTAACTCATGACTTGGAGGCATTCGACCGCGCCGCCAAAAGAGGCCTGAAGTAAGTAACCTCACCCAGCACACTGGTGCTTCATTAATAATATAAACCCACCTTTGCTGTAGTTTGAGCTGAGCGAGGCCTTTTCGTGCTTCCTCTGATGATCTTTATCCAAAGTGGCATTGACACCTAGTGGTTAAAGATGGTGTCCTGCAGCAAAGGAGAGGCAAACATTTGTTTAAGTGAAACAATAAAAGTTTAAACGCTTTGGGGCAAAAATAGACCATTAACCCTGAAGTGACTGAACTAAAATGACAGAGGTAGAGTCGGAATACTTGATTCAGTGGCTCTGTTTCCAAAAATTACACATATACAGCTTCTTTTTTCCAGGGTAGATATTAAAAACTGTTCTAGTCTTTTATTTCAATAATCCAAAAATTAAAGCTTTAAAGGTATGTTTAAGTGACCTATGTGTTACAGCACACTCGTATCATTTTAACACCTAAATATGGACACATTCGAGGTTCCGTAATCCTCTGAACAACAAATAATGATGGAAGTCATCACAGTGTATACTATAAACTTGTGTCAAAATATTAGAAGAGTGTAAAATTACAATAAGATCAAATAGTATATAAAATCATATACTTCCCTGTAACTTCTAAATTATCTTTCCTACACTGCTTATTCTTTTGGCCGCTCCCGTCAGGGAATCATCTGCCTCTATCTCACCCTAACGCTAGCTTCCTCCTCTGATGCAAACCCTCTGCATGTCCTCCTTCACTACATCCATGAACCGCTTGGCACCATCTCCAAACCATATATCATAGCAGGTCTCACTCCTGTATTACAACAGTGGGACATTTTCAGTTAAAGAGCTATGAGAAGTTCATTAGAAACATAAATATACACGTTGGTCACATGGAGTTGAACCAGCTGCTTCTCCGGTCAGTTTCCTCATCATGTAGATGGATTCAAGTGTAACAATTATTTTTTAAGCTTCCTTTTTGTTGTAGTTTATAATTTTAAAGTTTTCTTCTGCCTAAAAGTAAATAATATAAATATTGTCTGACAGACCGGGGAAACTGAATAATCACTTGGAAGCTGCTATCCACGAGGCCATGAGCGAGCTAGACAAGATGTCGGGCACAGTGAGTATTTGCGCTTTTCCTCTCTTCTCATGCACTGCTGTTTCCCCCGCATTCACCACCACACCATTTCCTGTGTGTGTGCCGTCAGATCCCGTCGAGGGATCGTCAGGTGAAGCTCCCCAAGCCGAAGAGGAGGAAGATATCCAGATAACATTGAATGTGTTGGCCCAAGAACGTCCTCAGAGCCTTTCGGAGACTTTGTCCGTTCAGCCTTGATGCGATCTGAGCTCTCTAACAGGTGCTACACGTGGACTTTCAGTGGTACATCGTTGTTCCATGATATCAACTTGACTTAATGACTGACCACAGAAGGTGCTGGAAATTCCAATCACCACTACAGTTTATAGACTGTAGGAAAAAACATGAATACAGAAAAACATTAAAAACGGTTGCAATTTGTCTACAGCTCACTGAATTAACTATTTTTTTCTAGTATAAGATAGTAAAATAAACAAAAAAAGCTACAAGCATTACCTTACATATTTAAGAAAAATAGACAGTCCAAATATTTCTGATACATTTTCAATATGTATATAGATAATCCTGAAATTTCATGCTATTAAGAATTGTATGTAAATATTGTACAATGTCATGTACAACCGTACCTAATGCACATTTTATCTTTTATTGTACAAAACAAAGCAGAAGTGTACCAATGTCTTGGTTTCTATTCAGAAATGCGGTCGCATACGGCCGCATGCATAGGATAAATAAGAATACAGCCTAAAGCTTTTATATGATGAACTGTAAGATGTGCTGTTTTCTTTTTTCTTTCTTTTTCTTTTCTTTGTTGTTTTATTTGTAAGGGAACAGCGATGAAACTGACATGAGTTCACCATAACAGTAGTCACTCCAGCTAAGTGTTCATTTGTAATGGGGAGAAAAAACAGTTCAAAAAACACAGAATGAACTTTACCAGCAGAAAGCCACACACCCACACCCTGTATCCCTGTCCACCCACAGCCTGTATCCCTAACCTCCCACCGAGACCCCAGCCGGCTCCACCAGTCACCACGTTGACAGGAATGTCGTGTTACTTGGTCTGGTTCTGGGTTTGTCAGGTGTTGTAACTTATGAACAAAAACTTTTTTTGAGTGTTTTCAGAAGGAAAAATCCACTCACAGACACTTCATTTTCCAAAACCTCCACAATTATTGTTTTTAGAAGAGGTTCATTCATTTGAAGTAAAAATGATGGGAAAAAAGTCCTAAACATGTGTTGTCCAGCTTCTGAAACGCCAAGACTTTTTTTTATGTTGTTGTAAATTAAATGCTATTAATTAATGTTGGACTTCAGAAGTTGAGCTCTTTCTGCCAGCGTGCTTACATACACTGTAGTTAACTCTGCTGACTTTACATCTGCTGGCTGTGCAGAGTTTTTAACTGGAACAAGTGTACATTGCAAAACAGGTTTGAGCCCATTTTAGGCTACAGAAATTGGTGGATATTGGTGGTCTTGGTGCATCTCTGAAAAACATCCCCGATTTAATGATTTCAGTGGTTTGGGGCTGAGGTTTTTTGTGGTTTCTGAGCTGCGGCACAGAATAACGGAATGAGGAACCAGTTTTGAGGCTGCGTAGCGTTGGGTAGCAAGTGAGTTGGGGTTATTTCAGTGGCAGGAGATTAATTTTGAACAGAATTTCAAGGGGTGCATGAGTGAAATGTCTGAATTTCTTAGGTAGCCCATCCCAAATTTAATAGCATGAGCAGTTCCAACATTGGGGTTGGCCATTTTTGGTTGCCTTTGGACCGTTGGTCTTTGGTTAGCATTTATAGATTTGGCACCAGATAATATGACCCTGAGCTATCTTGTCCTGTCTTAGATGCCTTTAGCTTACCTTTAAACAGCTTTGAGAACCCCACATAGGGTTGCATTACACAGTGACACAGTAGCTTGGGGTAATATCAGTGAACACAATTTCCACTAGTAGCCCAGCCCATAATCTCTGATGTCAGTGGTTCCAGCTTTGTGACTGGCAATTTTGCAGTGCTGTTGGGAGTGGCAGTCTTTATTTTGTAAAAATCTATGGAATAGGCGTCAGATTTGGGAGCAGCTTAATGGATGTAGCGCAGCCAGTTCTGCCTTGTTGTGTCTTGAGGACCAGCCCGCATTTTGACAGTTTTAAACCAAATGTAATACAGTATTAGGTTGCAGAAGTTTAAGTAACTTCTTACAGTAGCTTCTCCCACCAGTGGGTCCAACTTTGAGACTGGCATTTTGTTTTAGTGTTTGTTTTCTGTTGGGGGGGGGGGCGGCATGCTAATGCCGTGCTAATGCCAATCTTTTTGGGATCTATACAAGTTGTTTTTTGAGGGGCATGCATCTGTAATACACTGTAAAACAAGAGGTATTTCCGGTAGTAGATACTGGGGGTTGTACTTAGGGTTGGGGAAAGTTCTCTGGAACTACAATCATAATGGAAAGAATCTGTGTGCTGTCTGTTTGAAATCACTGTGCATTTCATGTAGTCCCAGACATCTGCCGCTCCAAGTTTGGGACCAGTACTTTGTGTTGGAAATGCATAGAGCTGGTTCTAGATTGGGCACTAGCACCTGCTAATTGGGAAATATGTATCAGTGGTCTAATTAAGACTTTTTGTTCTATGTCCTCTTTTATGAGGTTTTGGTTGACATTATTTTAAATCTGCAGATGGCATAGCTGGATGCTCTGTTGGCATAGGGTTAACTTCATGTCATTCGAGTGCTTACATGTAAAATGGCTTTTTTCAGGAGAAATCTTTTGCTCCCTGATTACTGAAACCATAAAAGTCCATCACTACATGCATATAAACACACTGTGAGATGTTTAGAGACTCATCCTGGTCCATTTTCAGTATGATGAGTAAAATAAGCCCTGCTCTTAGATTTGAAAGCTTTAACTCTCATTGTTGGAGGTCAAAAAACCAGAAACCACTACATCTGAAAATGCAGACAATTTCAGTTTGCTTTGTGTTGTAATCACAAACTTTGGCCAGTTATTAACATGGGTGGATTTTTCCTTCAGCAACAAGAATCACAGGCTACATCGAACGATCATGTCATTGATTGTCGCGATCATATTCTCGTGCTCGTTTGTACAGTGACTGTTTTTATTTTTGTTCTCCACGTGTTTTTACCCACAGCTTTCAGTAGAGTAACTGACCTCCGAGGCATCTGAAGCAACACTAACTGGGCTTTCCAGAGCAGTGAAAGCGCTTTTATTTTATTTTGTTTTTCCATTTTAGGGGCCTTGTTGTTTGTTTTTCATATTGATGTAAATTATTTATGTACAGTACTCCATATTTATTTTAAGCTTTACAAATATGCTAGATGGCAATAATACTACCAAGAGTTGAGAACTCAAGCCTTATATGTGTATATGTATGTTTTCTTTCCTTTTTTTAACAAGTGAATTGATCATGTATTCAGAGTCCATTACAAACAAAAAGGTCATATTCTGTCTTATTTAAGAAGTGAACGTTACAGATAAGTCTTTTTAATTACAGTGAGGTTTTCTGGTCTTCATGTTTTTACTTGTTACAGATTGTGTCATGGTAGAGAAAAAGAGCATCTTATTTATGAATATGCACATCTGATGTTGGTAATAAATGCAGTTTGAACACTACAAGTTATCAGCATTTGAAGCGGAGAAGAAGAATCATCACTCGATCGGTCTGACAGTATTGGAAACGGATCAAAACCACCGGGAATCTCTACGGAATAACCAAGTGCAATATTACCAATCGATGGCAAAGATCAACACTGCGAAACACTGCATCTCTCATTGTTCGGACTCTTCTGTGTTGCCTGTTTTGCTTTTCTTTCTTTCTTTTTTTCTTAATAGTCATCTTTTCTGATGCTCTAACCTGAGAGCAATGAAGTAGAAATTGATGTGTAGCTTTATTTTTACACACCAGCCACCACCGTTAACCCAATTAGCCTCAAAGTTTGAACTAAAATACTGTTACTTGAACTTTATACGCGAGAACTCTAACAAATAAAAAGTTAAAACCAAATAATACACTACTGAAAGAACAGATTCCCTTTGTCAGCCTCTAAAACAAGGGGTGCACCATTATTGGCCAAATATCCATACTGACACTGGTATCGGCCAACTATCCATACTGATATTGGTATCGGCCAAATATCCATACTGATATTGGTATCGGCCAACTATCCATACTGATATTGGTATCGGCCAAATATCCATACTGATATTGGTATCGGCCAAATATCTGCATCTTTGGTAGATTTACAGATATTAGAGGCCAATATTTTGCAGCAAAGCACTAAAAAGACCTTTTAAGCAAATTAGTTATTTTACCTGACATCAAGGGTGAAATTTTGTGCAACAAAAACAGAAAAAATATATATATAATTGCCCTTTGAAACATCCATTTCTGTGCTTTCCAGATGAAAACACTACTATGACTACATATCCATAACAAATGGAGCCTCTAAGTCAAATCTAATTCCTGCATTTTTAAGTCAAGTTGTACTGTATTTTCCAGTGAGATGTCTCTCTACCTTATGGTGTTTTTGTGCACACTGAAAAAAACTGAGGATGTTTTTTTTTTTTTTTTTAAAAAGGTAATTTTTTTTCTTTGTTTTTCTCTTTTGTTTACTGTTAAAAATATCAGTATCAAACACGAACACAAGGCATTGTTGTTACCTTCACAGCGGCAACAACATAAGCAATACCTGTGAAGAATGTGTTTAAAAACACGTCCCCGTTATTTTCAGCGTGCACCCTTTTGAGAGTCGAGGTTTTGTTTTTTTGTCTTACTGTAAACCTTCGGAGGAGATGTCCTCCGGCCGTTTTCCAAAATGTGACGTTCGCTGTGGAGAACATGTGAGCTCTTTCGGTAAAGTTCATTCTGCCTCGTCTCCCCCTTCTCTCCACCTCTTTTTCAAAAAAACAAAACAAATTATGTTTTCTTTTTTGGTTTTTGTGCAATGACATGCAGGTTCCTGCACTTGTGACCGGAACCCCATGTGTTACGGATCTGTTATCGGTTTCTTGTAATTCGTGGTCAAGAGTTCAAAGCATTTTTTGTGTTTGAGGTGGTCCGTGCAGTCTATTTTACCCTCCCGTCTCCTTCCACCTGTGATTGTGTGAGGTGTGAGTGTGATTTTTATTTTTTCTAGTGTTTGTTTCTGCTCTTTAAATCTCCCATCCTTTCGTTGTCAGTATTTTGTTTCTTCAACTTGTAATTAAGTATATATTTTCTCACTAATATATACTTTACAAAAAATAGACCTGCGTGAAGTATGATGTGCACTTGATTGCTCTTGTTTATTTTTCTTTATTTGCATTAATGTGGGCTAGGGATAGTTTGTCAGAGTCCATTATTTTGAGATTGTTTGGACTTTTTTTAATGGTTTGATGTACGCAGCATTTTTTTGTAAATATTGTGAAACATTACAGGTCATGCAGTGATGTAACATTTTGAAAAATGTTGCACAGATGTTTAAGATATTAAAAACATGGTCACTCTTACTTGAATTATCTGATTTGTTGTGCATTTTTATGCCTTTTTGTGGAGGCCGGGTGCTTTTTTCCCCAGGTCTGTTATTAAAGATTTCTAAGAGGAAATTATTGAGAAAGTTTGGAGTAAAACCAGTCTAGTTTAAAGCTTGTTGTACACTGGCCTCTAGTGGAAAAGCAGGAAAGCACACTTATATGCAGGGTTTTTAACATTAATATTAAATATTACTCTTTGAATATCTGCTGTTTGTCACTCTTCAAATTGCCCCCAAATTTACCTAAATCCACACACACAAAAAGCCCTTTTGCTTGAAAAACATCTAGCTACTAGACCTACTCAGCAGCCCTAGACCTCCTTTTTTATTAAATGTGGATTAAATGCTTATGTTTTTCAAAGTAGTCACAGAACATTTAGTCACATTTTTCACGTGGGGAATACTACATAAAGTTTAAATATAATCAAAAGCTTCAGAGCAGTTCTTAAGAAGGAAGTAAATGTTAGCTTTTACTAACTTGGACACTGTTCAAATTTTGTTATTTCACAACAAATGTTTTTTCTTACTAAAAAACAAAACAGGGACTTTAATGTAATTTAATTGTGTTTCTATTACTTAATTATTTTGGTGCAGCGTGAATGGAGCAAAAGCTCTTTAACTTGAGAAAATAATGTTAAAAGTAAAAAGAAAATCTATTTCCTCCTCAACATTTTCCAAAGCTATGTTTGGAGTCTGCCAGGCTGATTCAGACCCCCGGACCTTATGTTTGATTCCCCTACTTTATTCTATAGCTATATTAACATATAAAGGATTAAAGTATTTATTTTAAGATATACAATTCTTCTGTAAGTAATGATTAGCAATAGCTATTTAGTCAGATGTGGTTGCTTGCTTAAATTTGAACCTGTGTGAAGCCTATTGAAAGCTGTTGTGAAGCTTTACCTATGACTAGCTTGTACATTTGTCAAATTATTTACTAGTTAATTGGAAAAAATCTTTAATATATATATATATATATATATATATATATATATATATATTTAAATAAAAAGTTGATTACCTTTTATTCTATATTCATATTAGCTTATAAAGTATCAACATATATTTATTAAAAATGTAAAGTTGAGGTAATGATTAGCTAGGTAGGAAAGGTTGCTTTCTCAAGTCTGATTTTTATCATCTGTGTGAGGCTAATGTTAGCTAAACTGGGATTACTTTAGACGCTTGTTGAACCGACACCGGCCAGTTGGGAAAGAAATTACTATTTTTTTTAAATAAGTTCTTTTTAGAGGACCAAATTGTTGGTTTACCTTTATTCTACATCTATATTAGCTTATAAAGGATTAAAATGTATACAGTTAGCTTAAGGCCCTCCTTTCTATATCTAAACAGTAACTTAAGCTAATGATTAGCCAGTGTTATTTGCAGCTAAAATGTTTACATTTCCAAAGATGCAGATAGATAATAACAAAAATAAAAGTTACATAAAATGTATTTTATTAAATATTCTAATTTGCCTAAAGTATAGGAGATTTAACACTTATTTGTACTGTATATTTTAAAAACTCAAGTGAAATACAATAAACTGTTGATTGAAATATGAAGAAATATGAAGATTCATAGAAAATTAGAGCAGGTTGAGTGCTCGTGCATGTGACTAACTCAGTGATGGTGGTGCTGATGTGAGGTGAAGGCACGCGCCGCGGAATCGTGCGAGCGCGCGCCCCGATCATCGGTAAAGGACGATGCGGCTGTGTGCGCGCACACCCTCCCCGGACTCGGTGTCTCTGCAGAGCGGACAGCTCCCCGCTCAGTCCTCCTCCGCCTCTGACAACCTATTAAAAACGCCACGTTTCCGCGCGGCTGTCGGTGCCACAGCCGCGGGGGGAGGAGGCCTGTAAGCTCCACCGCAGTCCGAGCTCCAATCCGAGACGCAGCGCTGCGGTTTGTCCGCTTTGGCCATGGCGCAGCGGAGGAGGCTCAGATGAAGGACGCCCTGCGCATCGGGTAAAAAGCTGGAGGAACTTTCCTACTGCTGAATTCCTCTGAACACAGATGTGACACTCTTTCTTTAGAACAGGAAAATCCTCGACTAGCTACAGAGGGAAGCAGACTAAACCGACCAGGCCCCACTGGAGGTCCCTAAACCTCCCTTTGGGCACCACCGGACAGAGGGGGCGGTGTAAACATTGACAGGAGGAGCAGCAGAAGCCATGGCAGACGCGGCGGAGTGTGGGGTGAGAGTGATGTGCCGCTTCAGGCCCCTGAACGAGGCCGAAATTACCCGAGGAGACAAATACATCCCCAAGTTCAAAGAGGACGACACCGTGGTCATAACGGCAAGTCTGCACACTCACTGCTGTCGCCTCAATGCTGTTTACCTGTGTATGTGTGCGCGCGTATGTGTGCACGCCCAGTGATTTAAAGGAAAAGACACCTGCAGACCAGACACGAGTGCTGAGCCATACTGCAAATTTCGTTGTGATCGATACTAAATCAATACAGGGCCAGTATTACCGATACTAATACCGATACTGTTTTAACTTAAACATTTTGTACTATATGTACTATGGGCTATAAATAAAATAGAAATAAAAAAGGTTAAGACATTTTTCATAGCACATATTTGAGGTTTTTTGTTTTGTTTTGTTTTTACAAAAAATATGTTTAAATAATTTAATATGAATCAGTAGGCTTCATACTGAACTTAGAGGATAGAAGCAACAGAGGAGCATCCTATTGCGCTAGTATCGATATGGCGCCAATACTAGCGTTGGTATCGATACTGTCGATATATGGATCGATCCATCCACCTCTACCTAATGCCAAATACGCAGTAAGTCTTTGGTGGTACAGAGGAGCATTACAGCAGCGTGGAAATATTTACTTACTATAAAGACTGCCTCTTTACACCTGTATGATGTTACTTATGTTATTATAACTGATCAAAACTGTCTGATGCACTCATATATAACATCTCAGTGGTTCTCAGTTGGATTCAGCTCTGTGGGAACTGCCTACACCCATCAGTAGGAATCCTAGGCCTACTGCACCAGTATTAGGCCTGATAGTGGGTGCATGTGGGGGACTTTATGGCCCTCCTCTGCAGACAATCAAGGATATTTTTATTTGTTATACAGTCAGCAGAAATCACACAAAATTAAATACATAATGAGGTATTTAAAAGACCAGTGACAGCTGGGAGTCTACTGGTCCTACGTGTTGATAGGCCTATACTGTATCTATAGCCAGACGTAAGCCAGCATAGACACTGCCTCCTTCAAAAGCCACTTTATAATACAGCCTGCTGCTAAGTGTGTGATTCAGTATGTTATTTGAAATTATAATAAAATTTTATATACACACAAATATTTAAAGGTAGGCACATTAGAATACATGTGTATCAAATCAGGTTTTTACACGAAAAACTAAGTAAATTTAGTACTATGTGAGTAATTCTAAGTTCTTTTAAATGCTGCATAAGTAATTTTTGGTACTTTTAAGTAAATGTAATTATCACATCAGTCATTCTTAAGTGCTTTTGAGTCTATTTAAGTACTGCATGAGTAATTTGTAAATGTAAGTACTGTGTAATATAATATATAGGATAATATACATTATATGGCCTGCCCCTCAAAAAGTACAGCATACTTATGATATAAGGTGGGCAAATATTGTTGGCATTTCTGTTAAATTGCCAGAGAATAACGCGGTAATTGCAGAATAATTATCACCTTTAAGTATTTGTAGGTAAATGTAATTGCATAATAATTTAAAATAAAATACATTGAAATTCCATTTAATTACAGAACAATTACTTCATTAGTGGCAGGGTGAATTAGTGTTACAACCTAACCTTATGCAGGTGATGAAGGTCACTGACCCACTGCCAAACCGGTCCTGCTGCATGGTGTTGCAGGCATCTCCACGTCTGTCGCACATGCTCAGTATGAGTCTGCTCTCATTTCTAAAGGTCTCACAGGTGGACCTGCTCGTTCATTGGAGCTGCACGACGCTGGGCTGTGAGCACACGTCCCACTACAGGATGTCAGGGCCTCGCGCCACCCTCACAGAGTCTGTTTCCAACAGTTTGTGGTTGAAACATGTAGTCGAGGAGCAAGGTGGGGGTCATTTCGTAGGGCTCTGGCAGCGCTCCCCCTGCTTCTTCAGCACTGTCCGTCTGACCTCCACACTCTGGAGACTGGTTCAAAAACTCTTCGGTGGAGGAGCTGGACAACCTGTGCAACCTGGGGTGAATCAGTCTCTCCATTGCACCTGCTGTCACTGCTGAAATGGACCCACACTGGTTTCTGCTTCCCAACAAGGCACAGTGGTATCCCTGGAGTTTAACTGACTGCGAGTCATGCTGTGATGATCAAGTGTTCCCTCAATATTTTTGAACAGTTCAGATCTCTTATTAAAAGGATCCGACCTCAATCACCTGATGCTCTGACTCTTCAGAAACGCCCCTGTTTATTTTGTACAGGACCTCTCATGAAAACATGTTCTTTTTATTCTTAATGAGCCTGTACCTCATGGGAAATTCTTATTTATTTGTACATAAATGGATAGTTTTTCTTTTTACATCAGATTTGTGCTTTCTCTGTGACCCCACTATCTTAAAAAAAAGGTGAATTTTTCTGTAAAATCTGCTGCAGAGGGAGGGTGACTGAAGATGAAGATGTGTCACCTCCATCAGCAGCCCTCTGTTATCCGTGCAGTTGCTTTAATCGCCCAGCAACACTTTCTCCTCCGTCAGGACAAACTTGCGCATCGCCGCCTCGTGCCATCAATCAGCAGAGCAGAAGCACATTACCGACAAACACACCCCGATACTGTCTGTGTCAGGGGTTTCTCTGCTTTATTTTGGGGGCTCGGAGTGCTGCTGCCGCTGCCTCCAAGTGCTGAGAGCAGCGTTTTTGCAGCAGGAATGAGGCTTTTCCCCTGAGAGCAGGAGTCAGGAGCTGGATGAATGATGGATGGCAGTTACTGGAGCATTTTGAAGAAACGGTAGAGATTTCTGGCCCAGCTTCACCCATTTCCAAGCTGCATAGAAAAGGAGAGAGAGGATGAAAACTGATAGGTTAAAGCTCTGAATCCATAATCCAAAGCAACCAATCACGCATGTCCACAGAAACATCCTCTAATGAGGCAGCTACAAGTACCATCTTTTTTTGTCCATAAACTGGACAAGTTCAGTTTCTTTGTCCTTTACAGCAGGTATAGAAATAACTCCATCAGCATTTTGATTGGAGAAACGGGACTATTTAAACAATGAGGACCTGAAACACAGGTGAGGATAGTCGGCACCAGCCAGTCTAACACAGGAGACGAAGGAAAACAAACCGTCGAAGTAAAAACAGGAAATAATGAAAGGAGATTGATGCAGGCGTGAATATCAACATTTAACAAGGGCGTGTATAAGTATAAGTTTATAAATGAGAGGAAGACTCAGGGAGGAACAGCTGGGGAAACACTGCGGAAGCTTATTGACAGAAACACGACATCCAAAAGTGAAAAATCACAACTCGATTCAAAGACGTGATGCAGGAAATAAAGGTTACGGTAAAGAGAGCATAGAACACAGGAACCCAGAAATCCAACGACACCAGGAACAACAATAAAACCTCAAAAGAAGCCCAAACTCATGCACTCAACAGACACTTTATTAGGTACACCTTGCTCGTACAGGATCGGGCCTCCTTTTTCCTTAAGAGCTGCTTTAATTCTTCATGGCACAGATTCAACATGTTGTTGGAAACATTGTGCCAAAGTGTGCCAAGAAAATATCCGCCCACACCATTACGCCACCATCGGCGGTGTGAAGCGCTGATACAATGGCAGGTTGGATCCATGCTTTCAGATTGTCACCCTACCATCTGAATGCTGCAGCAGAAATTGAGACTCATCAGAGACTCTTAAATATTTGAGCTAACGAGCAGTTAAACGAGTGTACCTAATGAAGTGACTGGTGGGTGTACATTCACAAAGAATTCAAAACAAAGCAAACCAAGTAGGCGGTCTTTGTATCCATGTTTGTATCCTTTTCCCAGAGTGTTTGAATCTTCGTGCCAAACCCCCTTATCTGGTTATTTCTAACAGTATATCTGTATTATTGATACAGTTTCGTGAATCATGCTTTAAATATCACGGGCGACTGGGAGCAGCTGTGTTCGGTGTTTGGTGCTGCGATGACTCTGAAGCCTGTCGCTGTGTGTCTTTGTCATTGTGAATCAGGGCAAACCGTACATGTTCGACCGTGTGCTGCCTCCCAACACGACGCAGGAGCAAGTGTACGACCAGTGTGCCAAACAGATAGTGAAAGGTAAGAAGCTTTAAACTGAGGAAGCATAGCTCTTTATGTAACCGTCATCTATCGAACATCTGCACACGGACTTAATCTGCTCTACATTCTTTTTCATTGTTGCTTTACATAATGGAGCCATGGAAATGAGTGATTCCCGGAGCAGCATGGCTGATGCTGGATTTTTGGGGGCCTGACATTAATTTCATCATCATTATTATTAGATTATGTATGCATATGTACATGCAATATGTTAGAGTTGTATTCGTAGGCCAGCTGTTTAAAAATCTCTCCTCCCACCAGAGTTTATATGTTCCACCTGTATGCCACGAATCCATGAATTTTCTTCTTTCCTTCCTGCCTGGCAGCTCCATCTTTAACATCCTTCGTCTATCATATGGGTTGTCCCTCTTCTGCACATGCTCAAACCTTCGCTTACCTCTCTAACTTTGTCCCCAAACCCCGAGCTGTCCCCCTGATGCACTCATTTCTAATCCTGTCCATCCTGATCACTCCACACCTCCTATACACTGAAGGTAAAAGCACTTCTGCACAGGACACACCTGTGCGTCCTTCTCCTCCAGCCTCCTCTCTCCTCTAGATGCATTTTAGGAGTTGAGATGTCCTTCAACCCAGCGTACAGTTACTGGTTTCTAGTATAACCTGCAGGTAGCATCAGTAGATGGATGCACTAGTGTTTATAACTGTGAAGGTTTAGTGCTCATTTAGCGGAGAAGCGGGCTGGACTGTGTCGTAGATTCGTTTGCGGGGTTCAGACATGCTGATGTTGTTGCACCCTTGTGTCTTTGTGTTACTCCAGATGTGCTGGGCGGCTACAATGGGACCATCTTCGCCTATGGGCAGACGTCCTCCGGGAAGACCCACACCATGGAGGTGAGACGCTCATTAGATCACGCGTGCTCTTAAATCCTGAGATGTTCACTAGTGACCAGATGTCAACTGCAGAGGGGCTTCATTCCTTTAAAGTTACAGCTTTTTTACATAACGGTGACTAAAGACTATCAAAGTGACAGCAAATACTCTCTATAGGCCTTTGTGTAAAGACGTGCGGTGACTTTTATTTGGAACTTTCAAACAGTTGGAGGATTAGAGCACAGCGAGCGTTGTGTAACAGGCTTACTCCCAACAGGAAACCCACTCAGGCTCGTGCGAGGGGTAGGATTCAAGGAATCAAAAGCTGGTAAGGTTAACATCTTGGAAAAGCCTTTAATCATCACGTCCAACTCAGCGTGTGTTTTAAAGGAGTGAAATTTAATGATTATTAGTAGAAAATAGTCAGAGGAGCTCTTCGTCATTTCGACATGTCACCAGTATAACTTCAGCTCGGAGTCTAATCCTAAAGCCTGGTTTTAATTCTCTGATCTGATCTCTGCTTCAGCGTCTTTAAGTCAAACTTTTAAGTCCACCTCTGAACCCAGATGTGTCTTCTTTAAATTTCTTCATTTAAAAAGGCTTTAAAATTGGGCTTTGCAGCCACAGGACCTGGGCACCTTCCAGCCATTGAGTCGACCATGAATTCATCTCGATACCAAAATATTCTAGAGTGAAATGTCAGGCCGTCTTTTTTTGACAGCCAAAGCTTGGCTCAAACTGGGTAACAACGATGATCCCAAGCACAGCAGCAAATCTACAACAGAATGACTGAAAAAGAAAAGAATCAAGCTTCTGCAATGCTCCAATCAAAGTCCAACTCCAGACCTCAACCTGACTAAAATGCTGTGTATACATAAATGCCCACCAACCTCAGTTACCTGAGCAACTCTGTAGAGAAGAGTGGGCCAAGATTCCTCCACCGTGGTGTGACAGTGTGATAAAGCTGCACAGAAAACCATGACTTCAAGTTATTGCTGCTAAAGCTACAAAATCATGAGGTGGACTTCTAGTTTTTCACAGGTTCTTGGTTCAGTTTTTGTTAAATCAAAAAAATAACACGACACATGACGGCAATATCGTGTGTTGTTGTTCATCTCAGGTTGCATTTACCTCATTTTAAAACCCGCTAAGTACCAGATGATTTCTTTAAAACTGTCCTGCTACGTGAAACCTTACAACTGACAGAGGATGCACTTTCTTTGCAACGCGCCTGTTCAGTTAATAACAATGAAAATCAGTTTAAATCATATAGCACCAGGTCATGACAACAGTCAACTCAACATGCTTTATATCGCAACATCCTCTGTGAGCAAGCAGTTGGGGACTGTGGGTAAAAATAACCCCCCGTTTATAACAGGAAGAAACACGGCAACATGCTGGAACTGTTTGGGGAGTTAAGAGGAAAGAGAAACGAGAACGAGAAAATAGTCACCATTTGTTGGTCACCAGCGGACGTTTCAGGCTCCGGTTGCCTAGGAAACCCTCTAATGTATTTACCACCCCCAACATATGGCAGCATTAAAGAGCCACATTACACACAAAATTATCAAAGGGAGAAAAAGACTGCAAAAACTGCATCGCTGTAATATAACACATGACTGTTGTTGTGTTCAGGGCAAACTGCATGACCCGCAGCTGATGGGAATCATCCCTCGCATCGCCCGCGACATCTTTGACCACATCTACTCGATGGACGAGAACCTCGAGTTCCACATCAAGGTGAGAACAGGAGTCGTTCACAGTTTACCTCCTGAAAAATGAACTAAATGTCAGGTGTGAGCTCCTGCACTGGAGACCTGCAGCCTGTGGCCGTCTCTGAGATGTTTGTTAACAAAGTCTGTGAAAGGAAAAACACACACACAACCCAAAAAGTTTTGATGTGAAATAAAAGGTAAATGATAGAGTTTACGGTGCAGTAAAGACCTTAAATCTGACAAACTGAGGAAGATGAATTCACGTTCAGGGCGATGAATTAAAAGTTTTTAGATTTGTGAGACAGATGCGTTTCTCTATGCAGGTCTCTTATTTTGAAATCTACTTGGACAAGATCCGAGACCTGCTGGACGGTAAGACAGGCTGTTTATCTGAAGCACTCAGCAGTCTTAAAATGTGACTTTTAAAACCACCGCGATGTGATTTGGATGATCTTTTTTCTGTCTGAAGTGTCAAAGACGAACCTCTCCGTCCACGAAGACAAGAACAGAGTGCCCTATGTGAAGGTTGGTGAGCTGAGCGAGAGCTGTGACACAGTCATGTGTTTCCTGCATGAGGATCCTGCAGGTTTAGCTTTTCATTTGTTAAGAAGTGAAGAGGTTTATATTTTTAATCTCCCCGTGTGCCTGAGCTGGAGCCTCAACTCAGCAATGTTTAATTTTAGATGAGCGAATGATTCAGTTACCGTTTTAGTCATCTGTGCAGGTTTACTACACCTAAAAACCTTAAAATGGCGGTTTTTCGGTCTTTTCTTTATCCTGTAATCGATGCTCATGTCCACACTGGCTGCTGCAGGTCATGATTCTTCTTTTCAGGGCTGCACTGAGCGTTTTGTGTCCAGTCCAGAGGAGGTGATGGACGTCATCGATGAGGGCAAATCCAATCGGCATGTGGCAGTGACCAGTACGTATTTTTATGTGTCTGCTTCAAAAGCGGCACATTTTTAAAAGGTTTCCTGGTATTCATTTCTACACTCATTGACCACTTTATTAGATACACCTTGCCTGTACCATGTCGGGACCTTCTGTTGCCTTCAGAGCTGTCGTGAATCGTCATAGATTCGACAAGTTGCTGAGACATTCCTCAGATTTTGGTTCATACTGTAGAGGAGCTGGTCTGTCCACACAGTGGTGGAGCTGTACAGCATCAGCAGCTGCTTCACCTCCAGTTTGTTCCTCCCGAGAAACTCTACAGGAGGTGGAGTCACTTTTGGGCCTTCCTCAGCACTGTAACTGTGTTTTCTGAGCAGGAGAGGTCCACAGTGATGTAAGGCCCCAAAATTTAAAAGAGGAAACCTTCGCCATACAGCCACCTTTAATATTGAGGAGGGTAGGGGCAGTTTCTCCCTGAAGTCGATGATGACCTTCTTCCTTTGTGTTGATGGACACGTTCGCTCTGCTCATCCCTGCAGGCTGTCTCATCTTCTATCATTAGTCATTTCGAACTGAGGTGGGGGGAGGAGGTGGCGCTTAAAGTCAACAAGTTCTGTGTTTATGGAAGTTAGGCGAGGGGCAGCCAATCAGAAGAGAGTGGGCTTAAAAAAGAGGAGCTAAAACGCCCTGCTTCAAACTTAGCGGCTACATTAGGATTGTTAAAAGCTGGGAATTGTTCAAAACTATTTGTATGGAGTCCCAGAATAAAAATAAGGAGTTGGACTTAAACACAAAAGGTCCTTTAACCTCTTAATATCCATCAAGTCAGCGGCAAAGCCCTAAAAGTTAGGTTAAAGATTTTAGCACAGCTCCTGAAACTTCTTAAGGAGGCAGAAACACCTCAATATCTAGATTTAAATGTTTTATTTTCACCTGAAATCTTAAAAGAAGATAAATAGCCTTTTCTGGTTCCTTTTCTGCGGTTGTATTGATTTTTTGCTTAATTTTGTAGACATGAACGAGCACAGCTCTCGCAGCCACAGCATCTTCCTCATCAACATAAAGCAGGAAAACGTAGAGACGGAGAAGAAGCTGTCTGGGAAGCTCTACCTGGTCGACCTGGCTGGCAGCGAGAAGGTTGGTCCAAGCGAAATCAGAAACGTGTCCTTAGGGTTTGCTTCGAGACTTTCCTGAGCTGTAAAGCTGATGGATAACCTGCTCGATTGCTGTTTGGTCAGGTGAGCAAGACGGGAGCTGAGGGGGCGGTGCTGGACGAGGCAAAGAACATCAACAAATCCCTCTCAGCGCTGGGAAACGTCATCTCAGCTCTGGCTGAGGGCACCGTAAGTCCATCCCAGTTCTGTTTCTTATGTAAGTGAAGAAGTATGAAATATTAGAAAACCTCAGCACAGCTGTATTTTCTTTTCTTCAGAAAACCCACGTGCCGTACAGAGACAGTAAGATGACTCGGATCCTGCAGGACTCTTTGGGAGGGAACTGTCGCACCACCATCATCATCTGCTGCTCACCGTCCATCTACAACGAGGCCGAGACCAAGTCCACGCTCATGTTTGGACAGAGGTATCTGCGAGCTCTTCTGTCTAATGTACTCGGTGCCAAAACAGGGCAGTGTTTTTTACTTTCTTTTTTCCATTTTTTCCATAATTAACCCCCAAAATACATTAAAAAAAACAACAGAAATTTTAAAAAGGAGTCTTTCATCCTTTAAACAGCTAAGATTTTACGTACCACCATATACAGTTTCATCTGAAGTAACCAAAACCACCTCATATTTTTCACAGAGGAAGAGAAACACACAAAAAAAGATTCAAAAAAGGGTTTCCTCCTCCTCCTATGTTCATCAAAGACCTCCAACTACCTTGTCCCTTCCCTGGTACTGCCCCCCGAACCCACTGCACCACTACTCCTGTGCAGTGGAACCACATCCGCCACATGCTTTCAGATACTTTTTGTCCCACTTCTTCTTTTGTCCAGTTTCCTCAAATTTTTTAAGGCCACACTGCACACACTGCTCATATATGTCAAGTTTTTAGCTAATAGCTCTCTGGGAATCACCTTGTTGGTCCAAAAATACTAGTTTATGTCTGTCAAACTGTTTGGTATTTTTCACAGATTCAACCAAAGAAATTGGAGCAAATTATGATTGAGGCTACGTCCACATGTACACGGGTATTTTTGAAAACTGAGATTTTCCGTTTTCGTTTAAAAAAAAGATCCCGTCCACACGTAAACGCAAAAACGAAGGAAAACGCTGGTAGGAACATGCCAAAGCAACAGGTGGCGATATATTCCTAACCGTGTAGAAATGTTGGCCAATCGTTGGGAAAGAGTAAACAAAGATGGCGCATAGAAGCAGAACTGAGTCCTATGTGTGGAGGGACAGAAACTGTGTTGTATATGTAAGCATTTAAACACTGGAGAGAGTAAAGTTAACAGTAACAGTATTTTATCTAAGTCCGCCATTGTAGAAATCCATTTCACCAAAACAATAACGTGGCGCACAGTGTGACGTCAAAAAAGGCGCACACCTTTGACGCTGCGTTTTCTCCTTTTTCCTCGTCCACACGTAAATGCAAAAACTGAGTTTTCGAAAATCTCCACCCTGGCAGGAGTTTTAAAAAATCTCAGTTTTCAGTGACAAAAAACGCCGTTTACGTGTGGACGAAAGGTGCAAACGCATAGAAAAATCTGCGTTTTCAAAAATACCCGGGTACGTGTGGACGTAGCCTGAAAATGAGTTAAAAAAGCAGCCAAAGACATTCAGAAAGCCTGGAGAACTGTTGCTCGAGACCACCTTAAAAATGACAAGAAAGTCTGACTATTATAAGTCTGACTCAGGTTATATAAACATTTCCTCACATACAGCTGTTATGAAGCAGGAAACTGGATCCTCAAATGGCTACAAGATGGACTTTTTGCACTTCTGCAAACGAAAAACTTACTTAACTTACTTAACTTAAACTTAATAATTACAAAAGAAAAAACTAATCAGGCAAATCAGACATTAGTCTAAAATCAGTTTTGAATCAAACACAGAGTTGCTGTTTGTGTTTGTGGGAGAGTATCAGTGTATCCAGTCCATCTGCAAAGGTACACGGTGACTCATTTGGTGCAAACTAGCAAACAGATGGCTCTGAGATTCCCGCTGTGCATCTGGGTTTATTCTTATTTATAGACCGACACTGCCGCCTTCTTGTTTTCACGTCATGTGAAACTGAGAATAATGAACATTTTCCATTTTCTACACAGTTTTTTTTCCTCACACTTCATTCTGAAGCACATTTCATTCATCTGCTTCACTTCTTTAGATGTTACAGTTTCATAAAAGTGACGCGTCTATAAAGATCCTCGACCGCAGCGATGTAATCATTTATTTTAAAAATCAAGCTGAAATCCACTGAGCCTTGATCAGTGAGTTCAGACTGAGCAGTGCCACAGAGGCTGATTACTGTGCAACCATCTGCCCTGTGCTGAGGAAATTCAATTAATTAGGAGATTTCCATCGTGAGAGGAAAGATCGAGAGGGGCGGAGGTCCTCTGGGAGAAAACAGACTCACACATGTAGCATGTGGAAGCGACTGTATTAGCTGGAAAGGTAGAAAACACACTCAGAAACAGCTGTAAAATGTGTTGCTTTATTTCCACTAAAACAGCAAAAACATGCTTACCTGCAGGGAAAAAAGAAAAAAGGCGTAAACTCTTGGATGCTCCAGCTACTTTCATCTCATCATGCTGAATGTTGCAAACTTGCATGGTCAGATGATCAAATTCCTGCATGTGTGGCTTTTTTTGTAAGCTCTTGTTTTCAGCAGATGATTTTTAAAGAAGTAGAAACTAAGTAGTGGAAAATAAACCTGAAAATGTTGCTTTTAATCATTGTAATCAGGGGTTAACTTGACATTTGGTGGTTAGGGGAAGCCTGAGATCCTGTGTAGCTGTGCAGCAGGAATAATCACAAATAAGTCACCAGATTATTTGTTTTCTTTGATTTAACCTGCTGAATCTAACACACTTTAAATAGATGTTACATGAATGTGGAACATAAAGGTGGAATTTGATGCCAATCTAACCCCTGTCCATTACTGTAAGATGAACCACACTTAAAGTGCAGTTCAGTATTTTGATTTGATTACTATATTAACTGAATGAGCTGCAACAAACTGTCAATAAAGTCCAGAGAAGAAGTCTAACAATCAGGCACGATGAGATTATTAAAAGACTAATGCTTACTGTCTGTGTCCGCTCAGAGCGAAGACCATCAAGAACACAGTGTCTGTGAACCTGGAGCTGACGGCCGAGGAGTGGAAGAAGAAATACGAGAAGGAGAAGGAGAAGAACAAGAACCTGAAGAGCATCATCCAGAGGCTGGAGGCCGAACTCAACCGCTGGAGAAACGGTGAGATTAAAGCGGCCTGCAAGGGCTGATTAAAGGAAACAGCTGCTGTGAGCTCCTGAGTGTTGATCGGTGGTTACGCAGTGGGATGCCACAGTAAGTTATGAATAGTTAACGTGCTGCCTTTCTGCTTCCTATGCACTCATTTCTATACCTTTAAATAAATGATATTTCAAAGGGAACCCACCTTCTGTTGCACGGTTGCTGCTTGGTGGGACTTATTACAGAGTTACGCATCAGATGTCCTGATTAACAGCCCTCAGCCTGAGATGTTTACCAAGGAAGCTAATAAAGAGGCCCTAATTTTAAAGCAACTGCTTTGGTGAACGTGTGATGGGAAGGTGGACAAAGGGTGGGATGGACAGTCGTGGTGATCTATTCTGTAAGATAAAGACCCTACAATAATACAGAGAAAACCTCAGCAGTCAGACGACACCCACCCTGTGAGTAAGCATTTGGTGACAGTGAGAAGGAAAAACCCCTATTTAACAGAAGAAAGCTAGCAGAGATTAAAATGAATTGCTGATGATTAAATAGTGCAGTAGTGGTGTGTACTAGTAGCTGCTACTTTGTTTTTAGGAGACTTTGACCTTTGAGAGTCAGATGCTCTCTGTGACACACACACACAGAAAATGTTTTTTTCTCCATGCATGCCAACAAGCAGAAATAAAAGAGAAAAAAAAGTGGGCGGTGGCCTGAGAAACTCGAGTTTCATTAACCTCACAGGCTCTTTTAGGTAGCTGTGTGTGCACATGCTCAGTCTGTGACGTCTGGAAATCACATGTAATTACAGCTCAGATTAATCTGCCGCTGTGATAATGTGTGGGGTCTGATCGGCTCACGCCTTGTCCTGCCCGAATGTTGTAGATTCTGTGTAAACCCACCATGAAGGACGCCACGCTGCCTGTGTGTGTTTCCTCACCACACTTCCTCCCTCTCTGCTGAGACTGCAGGGTCTCCTTCACAGCATCCTCGCCCTTTTTTCCCCCAATTCTGTTGCATAGTAACCACTCCTCCTCCTCCTCTCAGTCCTTTCTTTGCTTTAATGCCTCCCTGCCTTCACCCCCCTCCTCCCCCTTTCTTTCTGTTGCCATTGTTGCTTTTTTATGTTTAATTCCCCTGTGGATGCTGATAACACTCCCCCTCCTTAGCATCAAATCAGCTCAGCTGCAGCATCCAAAGCTCCTGACATGTAAATGCAGCACTCTCACACACACATACACACATATTATGCTGATACAGTGTTTGTGGTTTGAGTCAGCCGCTGGCTTCCTGCCCTGCCGTTTAAAAGGAAGCAGCTCTCCGCCTCCTTCAGTCTGTCCTCTGCTCCATCTCCTCATTAGCTGCTGGCTTTTATCACCAAACCCACAGTTAGAAAATCAATAATCACACAAACACTGGTGAAGTCAGCATGATTTCACTCAGTGCAGTATAACTGATGCAGTTTTCTCCTGAAGGAAAATCATCAGAATTGTAAAAATAGTAATAATAATAGTAAGTTGTGTGCTGGCTTACAAACGTAGCCAGCCCCCAAACCTGATGTTTCAGGAAATACATCAGGTTTATTTTAATTATCTTATAATAACTTATCTAATTTACTTTGATAAACTACAGTATCCTGGTGTTATCTTGACTGCAAGGCAACAATTGTTCCTTTTACGTTAAAAGACTGCTGCCAGGATCTACTACCCTACATGCACGTTGCAGACGATTTATTTGGTTTTGTGCATTACAGTAAAACATCTCCACTTTAGTCTCTAACG
The DNA here is from genome assembly GCF_036321145.2 of Pelmatolapia mariae. Taxonomy (NCBI): domain Eukaryota; kingdom Metazoa; phylum Chordata; class Actinopteri; order Cichliformes; family Cichlidae; genus Pelmatolapia; species Pelmatolapia mariae. Next base: position 23,599,711 of record NC_086246.1, on the reverse strand, counting down.
TCCAAAAGAATTTGTGGTTTGTTCAGATGCATCTTTGCAGACCCTAAGCTATGCTGCCATGTTCTTTTCAGAGAGATGAACCCTTCTTCCCACTTCATTTATGAAGCCTGCTTGAGCATCAAGTCTCTTTTAGTTTCTCAGCTTGGTTTTAACATCTGGTTTGTTACTTCAAAATGCGTAAACTGAGGCTTAGTTAATGCACTTATTACAGTATTTACACTTTTATCGTGATTTAAGAATTCTTCAACAAAATTAAGATTATATGATGCGACGCACTGAGGCATAATGTGACAACTATGGTGCTACTCCATGTGACACCATACCACAACATATGGCACGATCAGAGTGTTTAAAACGTTCTCACACTAACATGTGTGTATATAATGGATGCATGAGTAGAATATCTAACAAGTGAGTTCCTATCACAGGGGAGAACGTTCCTGAGGAGGAGCAGCAGAGCTCTAAAGATCAGAGGAGCGGCGAGCCGTACGACAACACTCCCATCATCGACAACCTGCTGCCAGCCGGAGGAGGTGTCTCCGTCTCCGGTGACGAGAGGAGGAAATACGAGGAGGACGTAAGGAACCTGTACAAACAGCTGGATGACAAGGTGAGCAACAGGACGAGGCTGAAGCTGGTTTATTGTAAACATGTCACATACAGCTATCTCAGGATGGGTTTTATTCATCTTCTGTCTGAAACAAAGTGTTCTAGCTCCTCCCCCTTTCTTCTGATTGGCTGCCCCTCATAAAAATAGATTTGAATGGCAGGTGGTTCACCATATATGTGACATATCAGCCCTATGTCACATATATGGTGAACCTATATGATGAACCACAGAGCCAAGAGTGTTTGATCAGTCTGAAGCCTGAGCTTTGGGCTCACAGGGATTACATGTACACATACTGCCCTCATTATTTAAACAATTCCTGAAACTCTGTATATTTTATTGCCGCTGACAGGATGACGAAATTAACCAACACAGTCAGCTGGCAGAGAAACTCAAGGAGCAGATGATGGATCAAGAAGAGGTTTGTCTCCCAGCTCATGACGGTTAATAGTAATGATAGAGCATGCCTGCTTATTTCCTCTGACACGTGTTTTTTTTTTTAATCTGTGCAGCTGCTGGCGTCAACACGACGCGACTATGAGAAGATCCAGGAGGAGCTGTGCCGGCTGCAGACGGAGAATGAGCTAGCCAAGGAGGAGGTGAAGGAGGTGCTTCAGGCCCTGGAGGAGCTGGCAGTTAACTACGACCAGAAGAGCCAAGAGGTGGAGGAGCGAAACCAAGCCAACGCGCAGCTGACCGAGAAGCTGCAGCACAAGACGGTGGGTCGTGACTTTCCTGAATCCTACTAGATTACACATGAAGTGCAGCGATGCAGAGGCATGCTGACAGACTGCCTTTGCGGCGGCATCCTCAGGCGCTGCTGTCGGTGCTTGAGAGGGAGGTGAGTCAGCTGCAGGAGCTTAACGGCCTGCAGAGAAAGCGTGCTGCCGAGGTCCTCAACCTTCTTCTGAGAGACCTCAGTGACATCGGCGCCATCATCGGCACCAGCGATGTCAAGACGGCTGCGGTGAGCACCCACGAGCACATGACAAAAACCTTACCAACCTTACCCGAAACAGACACATGACCCTTTAACCCGGCTCGTCCTCCTTCCCTCTCAGTGCTCAGAGATGAAGGGGAACGGCTCGGCGCTGGAGGAGGAGTTTACCGTCGCTCGCCTCTACATCAGCAAGATGAAGTCCGAGGTCAAGTCTTTGGTCAACCGCAGCAAGCAGCTGGAGAGCGCCCAGGCCGACGCCCACCGCAAGATCCAGGCCAACGAGAAGGAGCTGGCGTCCTGTCAGCTGCTCATCTCCCAGGTAAGCGTCACCTGACGTCGTCACGCTAACAGAGTTCTCCTGGAGTTTGGTAGAGTGTCAGTCACGTGTTGCTGTCCCTGCAGCATCAGGCCAAGATAAAGTCTCTGACCGACTACATGCAGAACATGGAGCAGAAGAAAAGGCAGCTGGAGGAGAGTCAGGACGCTCTCACCGAAGAGCTCGCCAAACTGCATGCTCAAGGTCGGTCCTAGAAACCTCCACGGGCTCTTAAAAACCAGACTAATTTATACAGTTAGGCAGTATGAGCACAGCTGACATGTCATCCCACCCCGAAAAAAAGAAAAGCTCAAAACAACAAAGAAAAAGATGTTCCTAATATATGAGACACCACTTTAACCTTTTAGTTGTTACTGATTCAATAACCATTATTTAATCAGTGTGTTTTTTAGGTTTTCTTTATACCTCAGGTACACACAAAGAAAGCACTGGAAGGTCTTTAATTTGAACTCTCACTGAACTTTATCCATCACTGGAATATCACATAGATTAGGACTAGACGACACTGTATCTTACAACATGCAGGGTGCTCTGAGCACGAGTGGCCAGTATATTATGTCTGAGTATCACCACAGGGGCTAAAGTGGGATCTGGCAGGCGGGGGGACCTTACGATCAGGTGCATCAGTGCTGTGTGGTGAAAATAATTACTTAATAATAATAACAATAATAATAATAATAATGATAATGATTATTATTGTCTGCTGCTGTATCACTAGCTAGACACTGAAGTATCACAACTACGACTTTATTTGCATCTGCACCATGAACGCATCACATGAAGGTATAAGTGGGCCGTGGGATTTTATTATTTTATTATTACTGAGCAAATGTGTCCATGCAGTCAGTCTGCAGCACATAAGAAATAATTGCCAGTAATGTGCATTAATCTGCCATTCTGAACCTTTGAGGCCCTCTTTAACCCCTGCATCCACATTAGTCAAATTTCACATGTGTATTATGTGTGCACTGTGTTTGGGAATCATGCGTTCCAAGGATCATTACACTTTCTTGATGCCCACATTTGCTTTTTGCTTTTGTGGAAGAAGACAGTCACCTTATGACATATCCAGGGGATGGATGTGATAGAGTCTTGCACGTCAGAGTTTTTTTTTTTTTTACGATTAAGATGAATTTCACAAAAAGGGTGGGCTGAGTAACTACGCTACGAAGGTGAGGGTTTGTCTTTGGTTGTGTTTGAGTCTGTGAGTCTATGGTTTGACCCCCGGTGGGAAGTCTTTTGTCTGTTTCATCAGACTTGATTTAAATTGTCTTTCAGTAAAATATCTCACAGTTTGAAGTTTGAGAGTTTAGCTTTGTGAGTAAATTTGGTCTTTGCCTTCAGTTTCTGACACAGCATAATTATTTTGTCTTTAGAGAAAATGCACGAGGAAAAGGAGAAGGAGGACATCGGCAGAGCGGGCGGAGACGATGACATCAAGGTAAAAAAACACAGCACAAAATTTGATTTTGACTTCTTCGAGACTGAAGAAGTCACTTGGATGAGTGACGAAATGTTTCTCCCACAAAACGCTACGTCCAGATGAACAGATTCAACTTTTGGAGAAAATTTGATTTTGATTTTTACAAAATATTAAAATCTGGAACCTAACAGAGTTCAGCACAGTCTGAACTCTGTTAGGCAGCTTTCTTGTTGTTTCGTTAAGTAGACTCCAGGAATAGTTCTCCAGGCTTCTTGAAGGACATTCAAAGCTCTTCTTTGGGTGTTTCTGACTTTTTTGTTCTGTTCTTTGTCAATTCAATTCAATTCAATTCAATAAAACTTTATTGATCCTGAAGGTCGACCCCGAAGGAACCCCGAAGGAAATTGGGTTAAGGCTGCCGACCTTTTGCCAGCGCCATCTTACCCTTCTGACCATACATACATTACACAAACATCACATGGGGAAGACAGGTCAGAGAGGTATAACAATGGAAAATGCACCACATGAGGAAAGATAAGGAGAAAAAAATAACTCCCCCCAGACTGAGCTCCAACAGGGAGATCAGTTTGAGAACAGAAAAAAAAACACATCAGCACATAGCACATGAAAAAACTCTTAGTACACCAGAGAAACACATGACAAGCAACAGGGGTGGGTAAAGGGTGAGAGACAGCCAATGTAGACAGTACATCCGGGCCTGCAGCATACAGGTCATACATGGTCTCCTTGATCCACCGTCAGCATCGGAGGGGAATAAGCGTCGAAGGCGTTTGGAGGGGGAGGGGGGGTGAGTGTACATCTGTATGTGTATATGTCTGTGTGCGTGTGTGTGTGTCCAGAGTTTAGCTGAGACAGTGTCCTTCGCCCTGCCAGGCTAAGTAAACAGTCTTCCAGCCAACCCAGGTGGCCTTGCATAGAATGGGAAGAACAGTCTAAACACAGTCGTTATCAGGGTGTTGTTGTTCAGCTCCAGCCTTGAGACCGCAGCTGGCAGCGAAGGGATATCCGCATTATGATGGTGGTTTTTACTTTAGAGTGAACAACTCATATGAATTTCAAAGCTGTTCTTAACACTCCGACACTGGTCTCTCAATCTCCCGTTGGAGAGCCGTGAGCTTCTCCATGATGTTATCAAACTTACGCTCCGTGATGTTGTCATTCTTGTGCTCAAAGAGCCGATTCTGAGAACTCACGACCGCAGTGAGCTTCTCCAAGATGTGATCCAACTTCCACTCAGAGGTGTTATTCTGAGTGAACTTCTCCATGATGTAATCCAATTTACGCTCAGAGGTCTTATTCTGAGTATTCACGGCAGCCGTAAGCTTCTCCAAGATCTTATCCGTGCTGCACTCAGTGAGCCCAGTCTGAGAACTCGCGCCTCGTCCCATCGTTTCAATCCCAGCGGGCAGCCCTGGGGGTTTGAACAGCCGGTTCCGCTTCCTTAATTCTTCGATAAGCCAGGGCCAAGCCAGCTCCGATCAGCAAGAACCCTGTTATCATGGTTCCGAATAGGTAGATATCTTCAGCGTCCTCGATCGACAGTCCCGCCAGGCACACGATCCTCCATTTCTGCCACCCATCCATCGTGTATCCGGCAGGGAAAGTACCACCAGGGCACTCGGGCTCTCCCGAGCCCAGACTTCTCGTTGAGAAAAGGGTGTCAATAGCATTCAGAGACCAGTTGATCAAATCCATAATTCTCTTTTAGGTTTTAGAGAACAGACTGTGAGAGAGTGTTCCAGGGAAAGTAATAAAAAACACGAGACAAGACAAGGACATAAGAGGCTAAGCAGGGAAGATAAGGGAGAGGAGGAGAGGAGAAAAGTGCGACCGCCTCCGCCGAGAGCAAGAGAAGAATGTCAACATGATCCCACACTGCTTCAATAATGTTGAGGTCCGGGCTCTGGGGAGCCCAATCCATGACTGATAGTGTTCCACTGTGGGTTTTTACTGCATTAACAATGTGTTTGGGATCATTGTCATGCTGAAAAATGAAGCTGTTGACAATCAGAAGTTTTCCAGATGATTTTGCATGGTGTATCAAAATCTGATGGTATTTTTCTGTTTTCATAGTTGTTAATTTTAACAAGGTCTCCACCACCGCTCGCTGAAATGCAGCCGAAAAAATGCTTATAAAGATGATCAGGTACAAGGACTGGACCGCAAATGAGTGAAAAAGCAGCCAATGTCCAAATAAAACCTTTGAAAGAGCTTCAGAAAGCCTGAGAACTATTGCTCAAGAACACTTTAAAAAAAAGAAAATCTGGCGGCTTGGAAGTAAAGCGTAAAGACATGAGGGTTGATTCAAGACATTTGTTCATATTTGTTCATGTTCCAGGTCAGATTGAAGGCAGTAGATCCAGTAACTAGTAGTTAACTACTAGTTAACTAGTAGCTGAGACCCTTCCACGTAGCCTGATTTAAAGTGTTAGACCTAATACAGTCTAACACAGTCCATGTCATAGGTTTATCCAGTATTTAAGTTCTCCAGACTGACCCAGAAATACGAGCCGCTTCTAACAGGAAGCTCTTTTATTTTGGATCATGGATTTGGGATTATCGTAGGGTTATTTTAGTGCGTCATGTTTCTGTTCAGCGTCCTCTGAGGGAATAATGTCGCCAACCTCAGCTCTAATGTGTTTTTATGTCTTCAGAAAACGCTGGAGGAGCAGCTGGAGAACCACAGGGAGGCTCATCAGAAGCAGCTCAGCCGCCTGCGGGATGAGATCGAAGACAAACAGAGGATGCTGGACGAGCTCAGAGAGTGAGAAAACATCAGGAAACGCACACACTGACACACACAAACCAACTCTGAGGATGTAACAGCACAGCAGGGGGGGAGACGATGGGAGATTAGGGGAGAGATATCACAGGGAAACCCACAGATGTGCTCAGGTTTTAAAGATTTGAACCCGTTCTACACAAATCCTGATCTTTTCAGACGAGCTCAGGCCACGAGCAGATACACACATATACCCATTTTAACATTCCCCTCAGCCCTCAGAGTAGGGATTTCCACTCAGGTTGTCTTCAAAGGGAGACTGCTGTGGGGAAGAAGCAGCTCAGAGAACAAGTGCGAGCGAGGAGCTGCTGCCTGAAAGCGATCAAAGATCTGGGCTCAAAGTCGGCTTCTGCTTCAAAAGAAGAGTTAACATGACTAGAAAGTGACTTTCAAGGCCTCAACCTGCAACTTTAGAGCCTCCAACTAAACATGCTTCGATTCCAAACCACATTTTCTGAAACTAGAGAGCATATTTATTAAAACAGTTTCTCCCTCTCAGTCTAAATCAGGGGCTGTTACTGGAGCAGGAGCGACTCATGTCGGATTACTACAAACTGCAGGCGGAGGAGCAGGACAAGAATGCAAAGCTGGAGAGGCTCGTGTAGGTGAACACAAGCATCTTAGAGCTAATTTGAGACAATAAAAGTGTCACATGGTTTGATTATTGCTCTGTTTTCTGTACAGGCTGCTGAATGAACAAAGGGAGCAGGCCCGAGAGGACCTGAAGGGTCTGGAGGAGACTGTGGTGAGACTCAGTGATGGCCCCATAACCACTCTCACCTTTGAAGTCACAGCTGTTCTAACCTTAGATGTCTGTTTAGTCACATAACAAAGGAAAGAAACTGCATTGCTGGAAGTCTGCACCAATGCAGGCTTGCTCAAAAACAGTGCTTTGTAATATATTTTATGAGAATGGAGGCAAGTCGGAGGATTAAAAAAATGTTGTTAGTATAGTGCATCTCATTGATCCGGCTGTTTACAACTTCATCCCAAAGAGTCGTGCGGACAGATTTCTTAAAAGTGCACTTCTTTTTCTTACATTTAGATAAAAAGGGGAGTTTCAGTGATCGAGCCTCAAGGAAACAGCTGTGATTTGATGCTGTATAAATGAAACAGAATTTCAATGAATACCCTGAGTAGGGATGGGAAGCTGGATACTGATGTTTCAACGCTGTGTCGAGCTTATGAAGCACTGATCTGAAGTGCCGTTCAAAACACCCACTTCACATGACCATGGCTTTTTCAGGTTTCACCCTAGCTTTAGCAGATGGTAGAATAAACCTGATGACATCTTTAATTTAGTTCAATTTAATTTAACAGTATTTACATACAAATGAATTCAACTGAACTGAATTAAAAAGAAAAAAACAACAGTCTGATGATTCCCTATGAGCAAATACTTGGCGACAGTGGGGAGGAAGAACTCACTTTAAAAAGGAAGAAACCTCTGGCAGAATGTAAATCCCAGAACTATTATGTGGGTCTAAATTTCAGCTTTCACTCCCTTCTTGTTCACTCAGGCCAAAGAGCTGCAAACTCTGCACAACCTGCGCAAACTCTTCGTCCAGGACCTCACTGCACGGGTTAAGAAGGTAGATCTTTTTACTGTTGACACATACGACTGGTCGTTTAATGTAGTTTGGTGTAATTTTCCTCTATTATAAGAGTGCAGAGCTTGACTGTGAGGAGGGACTCAGCAACATTGCACAGAAACAGAAAATCTCATTCTTGGAGAACAATTTGGAGCAGCTGACTAAGGTCCACAAACAGGTACGGTTGCTATACAGAGGCTGAATCCATAAAATTATTATTAAACAGAAATGTTGAGCGCTGTGAGATACAGTGCGGTAAAACGATGCTCGGTAACTTCATGCCGCCGCCCTCAGCTGGTCCGGGACAACGCAGACCTTCGCTGCGAACTGCCCAAGCTGGAGAAGCGTCTGCGAGCCACGGCCGAGCGAGTCAAAGCGCTGGAGAACGCCTTGAAGGAGGCCAAGGAGAACGCCATGAGGGACCGCAAGCGCTACCAGCAGGAGGTGGACCGCATCAAAGAGGCTGTGCGGGCCAAGAACATGGCCAGGAGGGGATACTCTGCACAGATCGGTGAGCTTTTACTTCCATTTATTATTTCACTGAAACAGATGTGCTCATGTGACAGCTGTCGGACAAAGAGGACCGGTTCACACTGGGGTTAAACCTGCCACCAGCAACGTAGCTGAACCTGGACACAAAACATTTCCAAATGAGTGATAGTATTTCTAGATAACTGCTATACGTTTAAATAACCATCTTTACGCTAAAGAGTAGCAATTTAAATTGGTTTTGCTGAAAATATGCTGATTGGCAGGATTGTTTCTGTGGCCTGGACACGGATGCTCTTGTTGCTGTACTTTTATAACACAGATTACAGCCATTTGTGTTGAGAAGCCTATTGCAAATTGATGCTTATCAGCACAATCTGACTCAAATATTTGCAAAATTTTCCAATTTGTCTGAGAGGGATTGTAGTCAGCCCAAGTCAGACTGCAATGTTAAACCTGTTTCATAGTACAGATGATACCCTGTGAGGAACATTTGGTGACTAAGGTGGGGAAGAATTCCATTTTAACAGGAAGTGACTTCTGGGAGAACTATACTCAGGGAAGGGGAGCCAGGGGAAAGATTCAATTCCTCTGAGAGTAGCTTTTCCAGTTGATATTTCAACCAGAAAAATTGAAATATCTGAGCTGGTTTAAACTTGAAACAAACAAACAAAAAAGAAAACACTGGATAAAAAAACAGACCTGAATATGGATCCCTGGGAGAAAGATAAATCAGGCAATGGATCAAGATGTTCCTTTTTTTGTGTTTTCAGCAAAGCCTATCCGGCCCGGACATCATCCACTGTCCTCCCCGATCTGCAGCTCCATCAGAGCCGGAGGTGTTGATATTCATAACAACTGAACCCACAACAGCAACATAATCCTGTGAGTGCAAAAATCTGTTTTCCATTTTACGAAATATAATTTCCTTCACTTGTCTTACACATGGCTACCACCAGGGGGCGGTTAACAACTATATCACTTACACATGAACTGGATGTAAGACAGTCTCAGAGATTTGCCTCTTGTTGCAGACGACCATAAACAACTCAACGCATGCTCACCACCCCACCTGGATCCACACATCCCCTCCTCTTGGAGCACCAATGGGAGGCCTTCACGACAGACTGTCATCGCTCGGAGAAGCACCATCCAAACATTGTGTAAATACTGATATGAGACATATTTAATTTGCTGAATGTAGATCTCAGAGGCCTCATTTATAACACATTCTCTGTTATAAGTTTAGTTTTCTGGATCTTCTGATGGTAGATTGTCGTTATTATGCAACAGATTAAAAGCTCGATGTTTATGAGTGAGGCCCTGAATCCGCTTATGTATTAGAAATGAAAATGAAGCTTAAGTTTTAGGTTTGTGCAGCTTTACAGGAAAAGGCAAACGTGTCAGTTTTTAGATAAGTATTGATTCTGCGTTCATTTTATGGATTGAGATAGTTTAACGTTTTAGGAAACAACTTGCTTTCTTTCCTTTTTCTCTCAGTCGTCATGATGAGAGAAGTGACACCACTCGAGTGTATCTGATCAATATGAAGCTACAGCCAACAGACGGTTAGCTTAGGTTAGCATAAAGACCAGGGAATGGCAATCACAGAGGTCTTTGGTCCTGTACTCTATATACCTCTGTGCAAACAGCCACTTGTCATTAGGTTGGTGAAAATACACATTTTTCCCTAGTGATCCAGTGGTTGTCAGATGGTTGCTGACTGGTGACTGACGCTACAGCAGCATCCCTCCAAAATGGCAGTTACACCGAAGACAGCAGTTTACTATGGATAAACGCCTCATCCCACTCCGTAGCCTAAATGGCGACCATTAGGTTGATAATTGCTCCGTGCTCTTTATAGAAATGCTGACTGGACAGTGTAATCACTACAACTCATTGCAAACTCTAGGAAGAAAATTTAACACGCATAATCAGCAAATTACACCCCAGCTCATTTACGTCAATGCCTGAAGATGATTTCTGCAGGTATGCTACCTGCATATTTTGGAAAACATCTACAACTTATTAACAGATCCTGAATTGAAAATCTCATCCATATTTTTTAGAAGTATTTTAACTATGGACCAGAAAATTGTACCCACCAAAAACAGACTCACTACAAGCTACTAAACTGTATAATGATGGTATGTGACATAAAACAATGTATTATTTATAATATAACGGAGAAGAACTACTCTTCCCGCAATCCTTAACTGAAACAGCGGCATCTCTGATTGGTGGAAGTTGCTGTTGAATGACATTGACCTTGGAAATGTGTAAACCCACAAACATCAGAATGGACGAGTGGCGATTCCAGTCAGGAACATAGCACCATGCCACATCGATAACTTGGCTATACTCGACTACACACGCACAATACAAACTACAAACACTAAATTCTAGAAGGCTGGAAGTCGGTTGCTATGGAATCTGGGATTTGATTGTATTATTGGATGAGTAGTTCTTTCACTGTTAAAAGTTATTATGTACACAGAAGTGGATCATCTACTAATTGGAAGGTCAGTGGTTCAACTCCCGGCTTCTCTTGTGTTCATGTTAAAGTGTCTTTGGGCAAGAAACAGAACACTGAGTTGCCCCCAGTGCATCCATGAGGGAGAATGCTAGGTTAAAAGCAGTTAGACACAGTGAATGGGTGAATGAGTCCCAGACTCCGTACCTTGCTTTTTTTCCCCTTTATTTATTTATTTAGTAGATCAAATAAAATCTGTTTATGGCCACGATTTATCTTGTTGCTGGTTGGTTCAAGGCTTAAAACTCTTTTCTGAAACGTCAGTGGAGAAAAGGAGTGGAATATTTATTTCTGGAAACAGAGAACTTAAAATAAAAATGGCTGTTTCACCATTTTAACCTAAGCTAACTGACTGCAGGATGTAGCTTCATGCTTACTTTTATGGATGTGATTTGTATCAAAGCAGGGCCTTTCTAACCTCGATGATGTTGAAGGTTATTGCTGGAGCTGGGCAGCAGAAACATGCTTCCACACAACTGTCTTTGCTTGTGTCTTGGTCTTGTCTTCCAGATTTTATAATTTTTGTGTTTAAACTTTTGATTACAGGTGACAATAAAAAGAAACCCTTTGATTTGGTTTTAGAAAACATGCTCTGGGCTTCAAAAATTTTTTTTTCTTTTTTTGTCATTTTGCGAAGAGGGATCTGCGCTGCTTTAGCTCTTGAGGAACACTGACCAGCCAATCAGTTGCTCCTAGGACTATGAGCCTAGTTTATAGCTCTGGTTTAAAGCTGATTTACCTTTTTTCTCCCCACACAATTTCAGTGTCTGGATCGTTGTAATAGTCTGCACTCAATCTGTAAAGTTTCTGATTGGCCAGTCAGAGTCTTTAAAAACAGATTCGAAGGCAGAATAAAGGTTTTTCCCCTCAGGCCAAAGTAATTAAAATCTCAGTGGATAAGCTGGATAAGTTTTTCCCTTTAGAAAACTCAAATCATCAAAACAGCACTCCAGCTTTAGAAATGAACACATTTCTCTACATTGACTTGTGACTTTGTAACTTTCTTTTTTAACGTCAAAAGGCTGTAATTTAATGAGGCCTCTTGACCCTTTAGTGGTACATTAGACGTTTGTGCTGCTTTCCTTTATGGTGCCTGTTTAGCATATTTTTATATACATTATTGTCTCAGTGTAAAAGGCCCAATTACAGTTGTTCTTTGGTTATAGACTACCATTTTAGTTTCTTTTAGGTATCAGAGAGTAGCAGTCATTAAGCTCGAGGACGATACCCTACAATCTAGCTTGATGACTGCTACCCTTCTAATGACGACCCCTACCCTTTGAATTAGCTTCTTGACCAGTGGCAGTCATCCAGCTTGATGACTGCCACCATTCGACCAGTCATTGGGCTAGATGAGTGCTGCCTTTCGACTGGTCATCACACTTGACTGCTACCCTTTGAACATAAGGCTGAGGACTCTGGTAGGACTGGGCCTTAGTTGTGCAACGTGACTTTTGGGCTAGTTGCTTTTGTTTCTGTGGATGTTGCTGTAGAATGTTACAATTTCGTAATGGTTTAGTTGCAGGACAGCAACAAGCACAGACGACGAATAAGTGAATGTAACTGCATGGACTAGAGCTTGTTGTGTTAAAGGCATGCTCAGGGAGGGCAGTTTCTATACAGGATGCATTTACCTCATCATGTTGTACATTTTGTTTGTTTTAGCTGTAGCATCGTGTATCCAAGTATATCTTACAACTGATGCAATTAAATCTAATAAAGATATATCTATTTAACTTGCTTTTTTTGTGTGCATTTCAAAATTAGAAGAAAACCGCAACTTCCAGGTGTCTCATCGTGATATAATCTTTAATCCCTATACATATTATTTCCCTCTGTAACACATCATCATTATCAGTTTTAGACAGAACAGACAGATTGGGTATTTTGGTCAGGTCACAATTAAATTAATAAAAATAATCGATAAATAATACAAAAATCTTCCTCACAATCACATAAGAAAGTTCTACATATTGAATACAACAATGTAACAGGACAGTTAAACCATTTTTATCTGTACAAATAGATTTTCACTTTTGTTTTTCCACATATTTCACATACTTTATGATATACTGCACTTTTGGCCAACATTACAGAAAAGCAGAGGGTTACAGGTTTAACCCCGGTTCTCTGAGTCTTTAAAGGTTCATGAGAGTGAGGATGTTCATCTCCAAACCCAGGTCAAATAATATTTAGAGCAGCTTTTATGTTGTTTGAAGTAGTGGTTTTATTTAACTGGTAAATAGAATTTGTCCCAGGTGTGATCCTCAGCTTCAGCAAGTTTCTTTTTCTCTTGCATTCAAGATGATGCTGGCAGACGATATTTATGTTATAAAGCCAACACACTGCACACTTTTACTGCAGAGAAAAATGAAATCAGTTGACGTGAACAAACACTCGAGTAAACAACAATGTTAGGGCTAGGTTTTTTTCTTTTTTTGTTTAAAAAGCACCTTTTGACTAAGCCTTGGGAACCCATTAGCTAGTCTGTAGACTTAGCTTCTGGTAGAAATGGCAAAGCCCAAGACAATTTGTTTCACATCCTGATCATTGTTTACAAAAAAAACCTATCAATTAAAATGCAAAATCTTCCCTAGAAAGAATCCAATTTAGTATAATCAAAGCAACAAGACTTACTTTTGATCCTTGATGGTTGTTCACTCTTGGCGATGATTTCCAATATTTAACATCGTGGTTAACACACCGAGTCTCAGTAAGGTCATAGCTATATCAGAGAATTGTCTTGAATTGAAATATACACAAGAACTGCCACACTTCCAGTTTGATAGGGGTTCTATGAGATAGTCCTGGATAACTGGGGAGTTCCCAGTTTAATCTGATTTAATCTTTCCGGGATTTAAAGCATACAAACTCTTCTCTAAGGATTTCTGGCTCTTACTGTAGATTGTAGAAGTCTATGCAACCTCAGTAAACATTTTCCCAATGAGTTCATGGTCTCAGTCGCTACTTTCAAGTGTTACTGAGTACAGCATAGTGTTTATTTTGCAAATTGTGGTCCCTGTTAGTGTCAAAAAGGATGAAAGGCTGATAAAGCAAGGTATGGGAGTGGGTGCGGTAGATCCACTCCTCATTTGTCACATTTAGCCAGAAAACACTCAGCTCGAAGGGACTTCACTGAGGGGGGTGGGTAAGGTAACGGTGGCTACGTCCATCTTTTAGACTGTTCGTGCCTCTAACCAACACCTTTACAAGTGTGTGGGAATTATAAGTTGTACGCAACAGCCAAACAACATGGTGGAAATATTTCAGAATATTCTAGTTTTGCAGCCTGAAGCTCATAAAACTAGCGAACAATTTCATACAGCACTGCTTCTTTATGTTATGCAATAAACCTCTGATAAAACTTTGACTTTTTTGTGTTTGTTTGGTTTGTTTTTAGCTTCGGAGTCAAAAATAAAGGGATAATTTTTTTTCGGGTATTATTATCGTGCGGTCTGACTTAGTCAAAAGCTGCACGTGGCAAACCAAGCCCTGGTCATTCAGCACAGTTTCAGTACAGACACACACATACATATCCACATGCATCCGCAACCTTTCACGCAGCCACACAACGCACTCCCTGCACACATACACCCACAGGAACGGACAGCCAATGTGGTGAAGACTTGATGTCCATGGCGTCTGTTTTCTTTCTACACCCACGAGTCGGGGGAGCCGGTGAATTTGTTCGCCCTGTTTGAAGGCCTCCGTGTGGTGGAGTAGAAGTCCACATAGTTGGTGTTGGCTTTGAATCGGAGCGACTGGGTGGCGTAGCCGTCTGGAGACGACGGGGTCAGGTGGGCCGGTTCGTCCTCAAAGTGCTCCTCGCCGTAGCCTTGTGGGGACGACAGGTACATTCTGTAGCTGTTGAAGTTCTTCCTGTCAGGTTCGTCGTAGAATGGCTCTGGGTGCTTGGAACACAATGTAATCAGTCAGTCTATATAAAATCAACCAAACTGAGAAAACATCATTACCTGCCCACTAAGAATCTGTCGATTTAGACAGAACCAAAAGAACTCAAGTTTTATTTTACTGTTTTTATTATAAACTTACATATGCTTTATGTTTATCGCCCGTTTTAAGCACAGTGAGTTTGTGAATGAAATAAATAATGAAATGTGCTATGAAATTGCCATTGCCATGGCAATTTCATGCTCAATCATCCTTACCTGGATGATTGAGCACAACATTATTGTATGATGTAACAACAAAAGGCTTCTTACCTGGGATCTTCTCAGATCCTCTCCTGACTGGGAGGAATAGGTCCCGATGAAATATGGGGTTTTCTTCTCTGACCCTGAGGTGAAAAATTCAGAAGTAGAGAGAAAAATAAATATAACTCCAAACTGAAATGTGTGGTTGTTTGAGAGAAACACCAGTGGCACGTGTATAGATCCCTCAGGGACGCCACAAACCTGTGTACTGTCGTTTGTGTAAACTGTTGTCTCCGTAATATGTGTCGAGTTGCATAGATGACTGGGCCCTCTGATAGTTTGAACTGTGTCTTCTTATCCCGAGCATCGCTGGCGAGGATGTTGCACTACCGCCTGAAAACAAAGCCAACCAGAAAAATAAAACAGTGATATGATTAAAACCAAATCCTGTCTCCCCCCCCCAACAATCTATTACTGAAATATGATCATCGGTTTGATGTCTCTCGCACCTGACTGAATGACGGGGGACATCTGCATTGGGCTGGTGGGTAGGGTCGGCTGAGAGCGGTATCGGTCCCGCTCCAGAGTGGAGACGGGGGTGACGAAGTGGGTGTAGTTCCAGCCATCCTGTTCATATGTACGACAAAAAGAAAATAAAGAGGGATGCTTGTGCACACATGTAGGAGCTCCTGCAGGGTTTGTTTAATATGAAAAAATATGAAAACATACATTTAAAACGTAACCCCAAAAAACAAAATTGGCTCTATAGAATAGACAAAAGACTTAAGGAATTAAGTTAGGGATATTGGAAAAAACAAAAACCATTAAACGTTTCCAAGGCTGTTGGAATTTAGATGCTCAAATTGCTGCAGCACCTGCTGGGGGAATGGTTGAGGACCTACATGTACTTAAATTACTGCATTTACTTAGATTTCATCCATTCACCTTCTGCCACAGACCTCCCTGACCACCCCCACCTGATCTTCTGTGGGGAACAGTATTGTAGGTTCTTTACCTTACACTATAAATCACCTTGAGGCAACTGTTGCTATATAATAATTTGAACTGAATTTAATTTTCTGTCAGAGAACCATGGCCTCAGACTTGATTCCCACCCTGTTGCTTCACACTCAACTGTAAACCACCCCAAAGCAAACAGAGGCCATCCCCCGACGGAGCCAAAAGAACCACATCATCTGCAAAAGACTGAGATGACATCTTGAGACCCTCCACCCTTTGGCTGTTCCTAGAAATTCTGACCATAAAAGTCATGACCAGAATTGGTGGCGCCCATCCAGATTTACTAAGCAGCAACTGGACCGGAAGGTTTCATCAGTGTGAATCCTGTGCCACAACACTTTTACAGCATAAGAGTTACAAGTTTGTTACGAATTTTGCCTGTGGCTGTAACAGTCAGTGGTGAATTCCTTTATTCTTTGTCAATTTGGCTTTCATAACAGCTGCTGTGTTTAATTGGTAATATCAGTGGCTGCTGTTTCAAATCTGGCTAACCTATGAATCATATAAGATAAGACTTTTACAGCATGTGTCATTTATGCAGATCCTACATCATGAGTCATCCTCATGGCACGAAACATGTCCCTTCGGCTGTGGATGTTTCTCCTTTCTTTATAGTTGAAACAGGAACAGTGATTTATTGAAGCATGTGCAAAAACACATGTAAATACAAGCATATAAGGGAAAAACAGTTTGTATCATGCTAACGAGTATTTGGTGTGACCACCTTTATTCTTCAGCACAGTCTGAACTCTCTTAGGCAGCTTTCTTGTCATTTCTTTAAGTAGTCTTCAGGAATAGTTCTCCAGGCTTCTTGAAGGACATTCAAAGCTCTTCTTTGGATGTTTCTGTTCTGTTCTCTGTCAACGTGATCCCACACTGCTTCAATAATGCTGAGGTCCGGGCTCTGGGAAGGCCGATCCATGGCTGATATAGTGTTCCACTGTGGGTTTCTCTGTCCAGGTATTTATTGCATTGGCAGTGTGTTTGGGATCATTGTGATGATCAGTGCTTGATTTTTTCCTTTCTTGAGGACATTTTTTTCCGGACACTCTTCATCTGCACTAGATACACATTTTTTTTAGGCCCGATACCTCTTGTTTTGTCCTCCGCTTGTCCCATCGCTTCAAATTTTTTAAGACTCCACAGTACATAGGTCACTTTTATCACATGCCCCGAGGGACGTGATATACTGATAGCCTTTTCTTATCTTAGCACCCACATTTTGATAGATGTGACCAAGGGACTCTCATTCAAATACAGTACAGAATTCACCTGCTTGCTGCATACAATGCTACTACTGCACATTCACCTAATGTATATAATAGATAATGTTCTTCCTCCCCCCATTTCCACAAGTCAAGGAGTGTGTCAGGTTACATTTCACCGTGTGTTATACTTGTATAACTATGCATGTGACGAATAAAGAACCTTGAACCTTCAAATGAAGTCAGATTAACAGAAGGGAGTGCACTTCTGAAAGAGACTTTGGTTAATGAAGGCCTTGAATTGATACCGTGCCCTGAATTACAAACAGACGATAATAATGATAATCAGCATCTCCCTGAAATAGCCTTTAAATTTCTTGATGTGTAAACGGAGTTTCAATTCCATCAGTGTGAGTTCTTCCACATGTGTCTGCTCGTACCCACCTGTTTGTAGAGGGTCCTCAGCTCTCTGTACTGCCACAGGGTGTTCAGCACCTGAGCAGCTGCCTTCACAACCTTCATCGAATATCTATGACACACACGGTATGTAAAATAAAATGAGTTAAACCAGTTAAGAAGTGCCTGATTTTCTGTCACCCATCACCTGTCACAGTGGTAGATGTTCATTATAAACATGGCGAAATAAGTTCAATAATAAAAACATGGAGGTGGTCACGTCTTACCCTTTCCCTCGACCTTTGCTGATATCCACCAGTTTCTCGATGCCTCCGCTGTCGGCTAAAGCTTTGGCGTTTTCCATGTTGCGGCTGATGACTTCATGCAGCGTGCAACAGACCGATGCCACCGTGTCGTCTGACAGCACAGAGGGACTGCCGCCAGGCAGCCGGTTCACCAGATCCCGCATGGCGTACTTTCCTGCAGGTGGAGAGACAGAACACAGATGTTAGATTTAGAGAAGGTCTGGATCTGCTCTTAGTGGATTAACAAACAAGTTTAACAAACAAGAATTGGTTGCACAAGTTTGAATTTATGTTGGAGAATTGTAGATTTACAAAAGTTGGGAAGCTCTCTTTGAGCCATTTCTAAACAACTGCAGATTCAAAGATCATCAGATCAAACAATAATAAGTACATGTAATTCAGTCGTGTCACCAATTTGCCAAGAAGAAGAAGACAAGATGACTCCAGGGCTCAAACCTGCCATGAACTGAAAACATCTGGAACACCAGCGTCACCGTCCACAGTGGAGTGAGTTTTACATTACCATGGACTTAAAGGGTGTTGATCAAGAAAGAAGCCCCTGCTCCAATATAGACGAGCCAAATACCTTCTGGCGAAAAGCTTTATAGTCAGAGAAGACAAAGATTGAGCTTTTTGGTCAAAATGACAAGATGTATGTTTAGAGGAGTAAAGGTACGGCTCTCAAAACCTGAGAACAAGAGCGTGGTGGTAGCATCATGCTCTGGGGCTGTTTTGCTGTGGCACTTTGCACAAAATTGATGGAATAATGAAGGAGGAGGACTACCTCCAAAATCTTGAACCTCACCTCTAATCAACAACTTCCAACAAATGGAAATGTGGGCACAGTTGGATGTTACAGCAGGTCAACGATCCCAAACACACATCACAACTGGTTTTCGAGTGGATAAAGCAAGCTAGCATTAAGCTTCAGGAATGGCCTTCCCAAAGTCTCTTATATATATATTTAAGTATATGTTTGAACCTGTATGGATGTATACTTCTGAAATTTGTGCACCCACTTCAGGATTTCATTAAGCACTGAACATGTGTAAATGTGTAACAGTGCTGTTTGTTTACAGGCAGAGTATTAAGAGATGTTTAGTTTTGCTGAATCAGTTTTAGTGGCCGTCTTTCGTTCCTTTTACTGCAGCTCTATACTTGGGCGTGGCAAGATGCCACAACCCAAGAATGACTGTTCACGGGTAAGTTTCAGGTGTTCACCCTTCCCAGGAGCAGCATTTAGGCATTAACTCTACTTTAACTGTAATTTGTTTGCAGATAGGAGAGGGCACAAATGTAGGATTGTGTCACCACTAGGGGGCAACGTAATGTCAAAGACTCTGAGTAGAGTGAATGCACTTTATGTGCTGGCTTTGAATAAACAGTTGAGGGGTGTGTGTGTGTACCTATCAGTTCCTTGTTGCGGCTGTCCAATGCCATGTTACGCAGAGCGGTGGCGACGGAGCAGACCACCCGGTCGTTATCCATCCTCAGCAGCTCCACCAGGATGGGAAGGCCCTTCTCCTTACGCACCGCTGCTCGGATGTAGGCCGAGAACTGCAAAAAAAGGAAACAGAGTTTTAAATGCCCCGAAAGGAGTAAAATATTGTTTTCCCCCATCAGATTAATACTGTGACAAACACAAGACTTGACCTGCGATGTCTCTGTTTGTATTCACTGGAGGTTTGAAGTTGGCAGAATAGGACTGAGATGAAAGCTGATGGCTTGTTCTGATGTTCCAAAGAAACAGATCAGAAAGTCTGGAGAACTATTGCTCAAGAGCGCAAACACGTCTGGCTGCTTGGTGGCTCAAGACTTTTCCACAGTACTGTCTATAATTAGGAAAATCTGCACCTTGTGTTAGCCGTAGACGAGGTCTTACCTTCCAGTTTCCTGCAGAGAGGTTCTGCAGGGACCCGGCAGCGCCCTCCAGGGTGGCGGGGTTGGAGCTTTCAGCCAGCAGGTTGAGGTACGGCTTCACCACCATCGGGTGCCACAGCAGCTCCGCTCCTCTCAGAGACTGGGAGAAACCCGGGATTGGCCCGACGCCGTCCCACTGCGACAAACGCACCAATCAAAGGCACAGAAAGTGAAGTCGAGTTTGTATAATTGGGATTGCTTAAACTGCTTAAAGGGCGATTCCTCTAAGGGTTGCTTGATCCAGGAGAGGGAAAATTTTATTTACATAAACTCTTTACATAAAAACAAGCACCTAAAACCAGCTTAGAATCAATAACTAACCCACGGAGCAGCCAATTCATTTCTCTTTATCCAAATTATACAATGATTCAGTTCAGATGGCTGTAAACAGAATATATTTGTGGAAAAATGACCTTCATTTTCCCTTATTTGCTTCCATCTTTCCTTCCTTTCTTTCAGGGTTCATTTCAGAGTTTTTGATTTCTCATTATGATTTGTATAACCTAATCAACCAATCAATGAAGAAGCTGTTCCCATGATGAGTCTCCACAGCAGATTATCTGCCTCCGTCTCATCCTGTCTCTATCATCTTCCTCTGTCACACCAACTATGAATCGATCCATGAAGCTTCTCTGTGGTCTTCGTCTTTATCGCCTGCCTGGCAGCTAAGGACTTTTGAGGATTTCAGTTTTCAGTTTAAATCTAGAGCTACAAGGACCCGTCATGGCTCATATTTGCTTTCACTTGCTGACGAATACAGAGGACAGCAAACCTCACAGCTGTGCAGTTGCCCAGTTTTCCTGTCAGGATAAATTATATGAAGGCAAAAGGTGAGATTTTTGTGGTTTCTGTTGTGGATCAGTCCCACTGCATTCAGGTAAAGAGTCCGTTTGGAGGGCAAAAGGTTTGAATATTCTGAAAAAAATAAAACACCATCCAATAGCTATTTAAAGATCTATCTGCACTCTGACCCCAGCAGACAGATCAGGGTACATTTTTGACTGCACCAGGTATAAACTGGAGGCTTCCCTGAGATCACCAGACTAGCTTTTGAGTTCTCAAATTGCTCAGCAGGTAACTGCTCTTCTACACATCTTGTATATTTTTAGTACTTTTAAAGCACATAAACATCTTTTCATGCTTTAAAAGAACGCCTGTAAATGGTCTCAGTCGTACCTTGGAGTCGGGCCAGCCGCCTCTCTTCCTGCCACGCCTCCTCTTGCCCCAGCAGAGGTAGTCCAGCTCCTTGGCTGGGGAGGAGAACCCCAGCAGGGTGTCCAGCTCCTGGTTGCCGAGGAGACGAGAGGAGGGCATCTCCATCTCCAGGCGGTACGAAAGGTTCCTCAGGGTGCAGACGCTGTTCTCCACTATCTGAAAGTAAAAATGAGAACTGAGCATTTCTTTTGTTTCTGCTTCTTCTTCTGTGTTTCCTGCTAATGAAACCTGATGGTGGTGCTAGAGGAAAGTTTTCACATAAAATCTAACATTAGACATCTGCTCTGCAGAGCTCTTGTTTCAGCCTGTGGATGGTGCAAAAGGTTTATTTCTGTTATATGACGTTTTGTCTGTGCAAGTAGTTTAGAATTTTCAGACCACTGACATCGATGTTTTATTGCTTAATCTATTTATTTCTATTTGTTAGCTAAGGTGGCTGGGACACTACATGCTCTTCTTGTTTGCATAATGATGATATTATGCCACACGTCTGCAACACTTCTGTGCTGTAGTTGTATTTTCTGTACTGAACATGTGATGCCCTTGGTGTTTCCCCAGTTTGCTTGTTTTCATGTTATAGAGGTTCAAGCTTTATATTAACTTTTAATATTATTATTAAAGATTAGCGTCTTTTATTTTCACATCAATGAATCTTTTGTGAACTACAGATGATCATTAAGCCTATATAGGTATATATATATAAATATAATTTTTTTACTTGGTGGTGCAATACAAGATAGCCACAACACCTATGTTTGATTCTTGAAACACATTTTTCTGTTCCTAGGTTTTCAATTATAGGAACTATTACCACAGAGATAGTAGGAGATGTGCAGTGTTGTGTTTTGCAGCCCTGATTGCTGGTTCTGACACATAAACTACCAAATATGTTTCCAGGAAATCATGCACAATATTAAACACAGTGTTTATACTGTTACTGTCAAACACAGAAGAATGCTCGGCACACGAGGTAGGATTAGTTCCAGTATTATATTAGCTAAGATTACCTTGTTATTATCAGGTTTCCACCAAAAGTCAGTATTTAAACATTCAAATGTATATATATTACCATTTTATTGCTAGCAGGCTATTATTTTTGTTACTATAACTACTACTATTACTATAGATCTGTTTGTTTCCACATTAGGTCAGTGTAATATTGCTCAGCTACAAGCGATATTTAAGACTATTATTGAATATTGCTTTGGATTTTAGATATACAGAAGTAAAACTGTGGGTCACTGTTTAAGTACTTATGGATCTATCTGTGAAGTGTTGAAGGGTTATCAACTGAAGATGAACACAGGCCAGGGTTCACTTCCATGCAATACCAATTTGTACCACAGGATGGTGCAAGTGAGTCAAGTTAGCATTTAAAAAGATTTGCCTACATTTCAATACATTATTGTATTAATAATTTAAAATCAGACAGCAAATGCTAAACATCTGCACACCCCTGAAAACATTTCATCACACACACTGGTAAAACGTTGCACCCTGGTGGTCAAAATTGTAGCTGAATTTATGAATGCGTAACATCTAAACACATGTATAGTACGTTTATGTGGCCTGGCCACATACAATCACATATAATGGTAACTAAGTAACTGTGACGACCACTTATTGTACTTAATAGGTCAAAATTAAAGTTTTAGTAGGAAAATTTGTCAGAAAAAAGAACTTTTGACTTCCCTCAAAGAAATCTTGAGCAGCAAGCAGTCAAAGGTCTCTGTCTAATTAAATACTCAACGTGTAACAAAAAAAAAAGAAACAAATAGTAAATATGTGTTCTGGCAGAGCCCTTTACAGACCACATAAATTATAAAGGATGGATGTTAAACTCTTACTGGTTTAAATCAGGGCATCCTTATAACAGCAGTCTCAGTAGCTGTAGTTTGCACATACTGCAGTATGTGAGTATTGAGGGATCAGATTCAGGTCCCCAGAGTGCGGTTCCAGCTGTGTCTGGGTCAGGTTAAGTTGGGATGACTCTCGGGGATAAACTGTGACAAAACATGACTCACACACTCATGTGCATCTGTGTGTGTTTGTGCTTTGCTGCACCTTGCTGTCGTAATCGGAGGTGTTGACGCAGGCTCTGAGGACGTGGAGCAGCGAGTCGACCAGACCTTCACAGCACCGCAGCTGACTCCTCGCCTCCTCCCCTGCTGAGCTCAGGTTCCTGACACACACACACACACACACACACACACACACACACACACACACACACACACACACACACACACACACACACACACACACACACACACACACACACACACACACAAAAGGAAACACACATTAATTCAGACTGAGGTGCAGTGTGTGGATTCCCCCACTGGGTGGATTCAAACCTGCCTGGATACAGTAAAGAAGGGAGCTGATCCTCCAATAGGAACTTCCAGCTGCTGCTAATGGAAAGCTGCCATGAGAAGACTGCACAACAGCAGCAAAGAAATCCCACAATGCATTTCCATACCATCAACCTACAGCCTCACGCCAGTCTAAGTGAAGCAAAGTGCCCGAGGCTCGTGTGCACGCGCCGCTTCCCCGCAGCACTTCAAAGCTGTCGTGTTTGAGACGCGTCGTGCAGTTTTCTGCTTCAGGGAGCACACCTGGACTGGAAGTCTCCACTCAGCAGTTTTGAAGTTTTGTGTTTGGTAAATAAATCTACAACTAAGGGAAGTATTGCATCCTTAAGACCCGACTCTTGGTGTTACCTTACAGGTACGGTTTCTCCCCTACTAATAACGGAGACACACATGAGGTGGACAAAAGATTTAACCACTCATGAAACAGATCACATACTGAAAAGAGTCTTAATGCATCAGGAGATTCATGTTTTACTTGCACTGTTGCTTTACATAAAATTACAGTGCTTCAGAATTTGGTGAAAAAAGTTGGAATACTGATGAATAGCTTCTTATTTCTTCAACAGCCACGTCTGGTCGTGGAAAAACTATTAGTGCGCGTCGTAAAGCTCAAATTATTGAGAAAGCAGCTGAAACGACTGTTACTAAAGCCCAGAAGGAGCGAGGTGACCCTTCATGTCTGAGGACGAAATGAAGTCAGGAAAAAGTTCTCAGTGAAATCAAGAGGAACATTTCCACGCGCACAATTAAAACTCGGAGATTGGGACTGAACAGCCCTGTAGCCTTAAAAACTAAATATCGGCGAGGCTAATTGGAAAAAAGAAAATGTCAGTCTGCTTGGGAGTAGAGGCTGGACTCTGGAAAAAGGTCATGTGGTCTGACGAGTGCAGATTTACTCTGTTCCAGAGTGATGGGTGCACCGGGGTAAAAGGAGAGGCGGATAAAGTGATGCATCCGCCTACAGCACAAGCCTGTGGGGGCGGTGCTATGATTTGTAGTTGGCTCGACCTCAGAAGATGAGGTCAGCTGATTACCTGAACACACCGAACGACCAGGATGTTTTTTCTTTCCATGACAGCACGGGCATGTTCCAACATGTCAATCGCAGGATTCATCACACTCAAAACGAAAGAACGGTTGGAAGTATTAATCGCTATCGCTGGACTACTTTTATGTTCAAGAAATCATAAAACTGGAGGAGTCAGCAATACTGGCCTTGTATTTACTTGATATCGGATCGATATCAACACTTGCAGTATGGCAGAGCGCTACTTTACGGTAATATTTAGGACATTTAACACCAGGATTTGTTGACTTATTTTGTTGTAGCAGACGAAGGTGGTGCAGGTGGTGACATAAAATAAATGCGTAGGCTGTGACAAACACGTCAAGCTGTTCACTGATGGAGCTTCCACATGCTGTCTGCCATGAAGAAGAGACAGACAAGGCAAGAAAGAGGAAAAGCACTTTCTTTATGATCATAAAACATCTCAGCCATATTCAAATCGTTCCATCATGCCTTCACACTGAAATGAGCTCAGATAATGTGAGATATTCTCGACCTACGTGGATTAAAGGACAAAGCCCTTAACGAAATATCAAGAGTTGTGAATCGTGATCACAGAAAGAAAAATGTTGGCATATTAATCATCGCACACTAGTTTTGACCTTCGCGTGGGCGGTAATAATGCAAGCAGATTGTTTACATCTGGTGCTCTTTGCAGAACGTTCAGCAGAAGTGAGCATTAAAGTGCCACGTGAGAAAGAAACAAGGCTGTTTTCTTTGTGGAAGCACGTCACTGCCTCCTGTCCAGCAGCGTGAACAGAGATCATCAGACCTTCCTCCCCTCGCCACCTTTCCCCTACAACTGAGAACAAACAGCCTCCAGAGGAAGCTCACTGTAGTTGTTTGTACTGACAAACGTGATGCGAAATCTCTACACAAGACAGATTAATATCGTCACATTGATCATCCTGTTAATGCTATTGGCTGAGTCCTTAAACGCAAAGTGGTGACTAGTCCGTTTAATCTCAGTATGCTGATTGGATGTTGGAGGGTTGAAGGCACTTCCTGTGTGTGTGTTTATATGTGAAAATGAAGGCATCCACCCTGCAGGTACCAAACCTTTAATAATGTTTTTAATTTTTAAGGTTTTATGCATCAGCATGTAATAAAAATCTTAAAATTATGTAAATACAACTTCAGATGAATAACAATACCCTGATAAACCTCACATTTCAGCAGCCTGCGGAACCACCTTAACAGTTAATGGTTTTCTGTGTGACTTTATCAGTTACATCATTTTGGAGTTACTTTGGCCCAGTCTTCTTTACAATGTTCCTTCATTTCATGTGTTTATGCACAGCTCTCTCAACTCCCCACCACAGCATTTCAGTCAGGTTGACGTCTGGACTTTGACTTTGCCACTGTAACACCTGTTGCAGACACGCTGCTATGCTTGGGATCATTGTCCAGGTGCATCACTCAAAGCTTTAAGGTGCCAATATATTGCTTCGCTCATCGTCGCTCGGTCATCACACACATGCACCCATTTATTGCTGTTGTTAAGGCGCAAGAAGCCGCTGCAGTATTCTCCTGAACGGCAGGTGTCTCCACTCAATATTGCGCCATATGCGCTGAAACAGGAGGAGAAAAGTCAAAATCGGAAGCATGGTCTGATGGTCGATGACTGCAACGTGGCCAAATGAAGGCTATCACATGATCCTCATTCTCCACCTCTTTTCTATTTCATACAGTCTCTTCATCTTTTTCACATCAGCTTTGATTCAAACCTTTTTCTTTTACTATTGTTTTAGTATCTCCAGTCGATCTTTCTCCTCCTTTCTTGCCGTAGTGATGCAGACTTCACCACTCTCTCCACTTCACCTCCAGGTGTTTCCTTATATAGAAAAATGGTGTGGCTGTATGCAGATAATGTAAAGAATGCTCGAGTTGATGGTCTGTTGATTTAGCACGAGTCTGATTTACTAAAATACACACAGCTGTAAGAACAAAATCAGCTGGTGCACATGTGGCATAAACGTGACGGCAATTTTGCCCGCAAACTGTTTTTTTTTTGTTCAGGGTAACGACATTCACACACATGTTAGTAAATGAGGGACATTATTCCAGAAGCCTTGTGGTTTGTTCAGACGTTCTCATGGCAGACCTTCCAAACAAGCCATACTTATTCAGTCTTTTTCTAATTGTGCTGTCATGAACTTTAATATTTAGCATGCCAACTGAAACCTGTAGAGTCTGAGATGTAGCTCTTAAGCGCCGAGGATCGCACAGTCTGACCTTGGGGTGAATTTGCTGGGACGTCCACTCTTGGGAAGATTGGCAACTCTCTCAAATGTTCTCCATTTGTGAATAATCTTTCTCACTGTAGAACGATGGACATCTATAACCCTTCACAGACTGGTGTCTCAGACCAGCAAACTAAACTTCTGTTTTTATAGAGGCGCTCACACTTGCTGCTACATAAAACCTGAGAACTGAAGAGGAAGTCCTTTCTTCTTCAGATGAGTGCGGCCGCTATTAATAAAGTGATTTCATGAGAACCACTCACGGCCCTTTACAGTAGATATTTTCATGTATGGTACATTAAACCAGCACTTTCTTCTGTGCACTTAAGCACTTAATGGACCTTACATTAACACCTATGACCAACTATCTTTGGACTGTTGGAGCTTGCCGGAGCACCCGAAGAGAATGAGACTCCACCCAGACTAGAGCCATATTGCTGTCAATCCCCTATTTTACTTTTAAGCCCAACTGTCTGTAAATATTCATGTGCTATTTACACTTTAATATGTCTTGATTTGGAAATTTAAAGCGTTTAATTCTTGCGGCTTCTCTGTAGCCCCCAGTGTGCGACTCTGCCATATGCCACTTTGATCTAATCCCAATTATTACCAAAACATCCTGAAGTGAACTAAATCATACGGGATAAAAGGAGCTTCTACTCTAAATTACATCTTTCAAATGAGTTCAAGACCTTAAAACTTTCTCTGCATGCTAAAATTTGCAGGTAATAAATCTCAACCTTCATCCTGGGCTTTCAGTTTGAAGATACACTTTCTCTGGTATTTGCGTCTGTAGGCCAATATGGTCAAATGTTTCTTAAAGACTTCACGGCTGCATAAAATCTCCATTACGGAGCCCCTTATTGACGGATTATACGGCCGTGATTATGAGCTGTGGTTTTACAGAATCGTTAAGATGAAAAGTAGACGGGGAGGGGAGAAAAAGCAGCACAGACAACCAATAAATCCAAAAGTCGTCCTTGCATTTCAAAACCAGAATCAATTTAATGAGCAAACAGCAAGCCGGGTTACTCAGCAGGCTTAGGAGGCGATTATTTTCAGGGTGGAAATGAGGATGGATTTGCGTGGTTTGAGGACAGTTTCGGCTAAAGAGGTGTTTAATGTGTTGATGTGACGCAGACAAAGTTTGATGAATAACGTCATAATACCAACCATATTTAAAATTGGTTCTTTTCCTCGATTCTATCATCATGTTTCGACTTAAGCTGCTTTTTGCGATGAACACACCCTGACTTATTGAGTGTTTGAGGGGGCCGTTTGATTTGTTTCTTACCTCAGGCAGCCGGTGGTGTTGCGAAGCAGCATGGAGGACTGGAACTTGACTTTGTGCTCGTCGCGGTGAGAAACGCTGCTCCAGCCTGAGTGGGGGATGATGACTGTGTTGGTCAGCGTGGTCAGAGCATCGCGGATGATGGTCATCTTCACCGCGTCGCACGAGGAGAGGTTCCACAGGACGCCTGCAGTGGATGCACACACAGTAAAATAAGTCAAAACTATTATTAGCTGTTCATCCATCCATCGCTGCCTATCCAGGTCTAGGTTGTGGTGGCAGCAGTGTAAGATCTCCAGATCTCCCTCTACCTGGCCACCTCCTCCTCCGGCTCTTTCAAGGAAATATCAAGGTCTTCTCAAACCAGCCGAAAGGTACAATCTCTCCAGCGTGTCCTGGGTCTCCTTCCGATTGGACAAACTGCCTCAGCTATGAGGCACCATCGAGGCATCCTAGTCAGATGCCAAAACCACCTCAACTGGCTCCGTTAAATGTTGTACTCAAACCTTGAGATACTGGAACTCCTCCACTTGTTGATGGCAACTAATTCCCAGCCCAGAGCAGGCACTCCACTCTTTTCAAACACAAACCACTCCAGTGTGAGGTGGAGGATGAAGCTAAAAGAACCACATCGTCTGCAAAAAGCAGAGATAAGATCAATAATTTGAACAAAAGATTTAAAATTTAGATTCATCACTCCATCAGACCTGTTGCCACTGATTTTCAGTCCAGTTCTTGAGTAATTTTCATACCTCAGCTTGAGCCAAGAACTGCTTCTTGACAGCCTTGTAGACCTGCTCCTTCTTCTTTAACGACTGACACTGTCACCCGCTGAGATATGCAAAGCTTTCTGTGAATAGCTCCTTGGGAATCGCCTTGTTGGTACAAAAATACTATTTTATGTCTGTCAAACTGTGTTATCTTTGAAATTTTTCACAGATTTCATAGATTTCACAGACTAAAGAAATGGGAACAAGAGATGTTCTTTCGTGACAGGCTGCTAGTAACAAAGTGCCTCAAGATACAATTTAAAATCTTTGCTTAGTTGTCTGTTATGTGTAGATACAAGACTGGTTCATTTCAGTGTTAGGTGCCTTTTTTATGCTTGAATGATTCATTCATAGGTCGAAGTTAAGCGGCTTACATTCTGAAAATGGTCAGATATAAGAACTGGACTGAAAAAGAGTGAAAAAAAAACAAACAAAAAACAGCCAAAAGTACAAAAAGACCTTCAGAAAGAGAACTATTGCTCAAGAGCAGGTTAAAATGACATGAAAGTTATTGCTGCTTTTTTATATATTATGCGAGATATAATTTGAATACAACTGCCAACCATGTCCAAGGCTTCACGTAAAAATATCCTTGGTTTAATAAACAAAGTATAAAAGAGCAATAATGGAAAAAAGCTTTGAGTTCAGCAAAAACAAGTGTTTTATTTTTAAATATGCAGCTTTGTTCCTGAATGTTATTCAGTGTAATTTGTTTTGGGGTGTGGAAGATCAAATTTAAGCAGCTACCAAAGAACAAAGTGCACCTTTAATAATCCGAGTCCCAACCCGAGCTAAAAATAGAACATTTCTGAAGCATTTCAACAGACAGAAGAGTCTCCTCTGCGGTTTGTGGAGCGTGTCTAGCAGCTTCTTATCTGCTGCCTTCAAACAGTATGTGTGGTGTGGCTGCAGAGTCCTGTTTCCAAAGCACATTATCTTAGCATCTGTCCCGAGGACTGTGCCGAGATCTGCTCAGCGCTGTGCGCCGAGTGTTTAAGCCGCTGCCGCTCACACCTCCCACAGAACAGCCGATACACAGATTAAAACACTGCCAGGCAGTCAGACGGCACCGCAGACCGATGCACAGCCAGCAAGGCGGCCAGTCGGCCGGCCAACCAACCGGGAAGTCAACGGACCACGCTGGCAGGCGAACACCCACACACACCAGACTTTATCGTGTCAAGCTATTATTCTGAGCCTTTTTTTTTGTCAATGTGGACCAGAGTGTTAGCTTATTTCACCCATTCAGGAATAAAAAGGCACATCTGAGTTTTGAGACGGTTAGAACCAGTCCTTATCTGAACGACAGGATTTATTAGTTGGTGAAATCAACCAAAATCCAGAAATATAGTTTAGAGATGTTCGGCTATACTCTCTTAAACCTCTGCACTTACTTTAAATGACTGTCTCTAGACAACAATTATGAATATTTGAATGTGAATATGAAAATTTAAAGCTTGGAAACATACAGATGATTAATGTTTTCATTAGTTATATCCAGTTTACTAGATTTTTCTCTGCTTTTATAAATAATTAAAGGTACCCCGTGTAGTTTCTGGGCAGTAGTAGGCATTAAGGACAAGGATAGGGTCACACACATTCCTACTGTTCCCATTTATTCTAATGTTAATACATGACACCTGGTAGTTTTATGCCTGGCCTATATTCTTATCATTTAAGGTACCGTACCTTCTAAGTAGGAAAAAAATAACCTTAACAAACAAAAGAGCTACAATTTTCTGACATGTAACCCTCAAAAATATATTTGATTGCACATTTTTATGTCCATAAGCATCATTCCACAATTTAACCCCAACACCATAAATACAGCTTCATTTAAATCCTTTTTTTTCTCCACAGTAAAATTACAAAAATCCCCCAATTCACACTGAGAAAAACACTTGAACACAGTTCAGGAGTAACTTTAGCTTTAAGCATTATTTGCATTATTAAAAACCCACCAATCATTACATTTAATTATGTGTCACCTATGTGTCAACAGTAGATTATATGTACAGCATTAAAAAATGTGTTTAATGAGATCTACAAATGATTGTTTCCTCTGGTTACTTACATTTTAAACAGTGTCACCTAGTGCTGGGCGATATGACGATATATATCGTGTGGACGATAGAAAAGTGTCTATCGTGCCATTTGTCTTCTATCGTTTCTAACCCAAATTTCTATAAATTATTACATAAAATATATAATTAACCCTTTACAACCGGTCAGAGCAGGCACACTCCGTTTTACCTAACTATTTTTAAATCCCTGTAGAACTAGAACAATGTATGGTAGTGCAATATTTTTTTTTGCATGTGAAACCGGAGGAGTTGTACTTACATCTTATGCCATTAGCTTGTCCTAGGTCACGGTTTCCTTCCACATATAGCTTTGCAAAAATTGCATAAGAAGCACTTGCAGCAACAAAAACATAATATTCCAGAAACACACTTTGCCGACGTTCATAACACTTCCTACGTTGGCATATACGTCAGCGCGAATTATCCCATGTCCGCCATTACCTGCCCGAAACTGGACGTGACGTCATTTTCGCGAAAGGGCCTTATAAGCCTATGTTGATGTTTTTAAAAGTCATGTTTGACTTTATGCTTTTCTGTATCATTTCTGGGATGCTTAGAACTCAAATTACACTGTTGGAAATATTATAATGCATCAAAATAAACTATTTATTTTCATTTTTCCTGTAGTATATAAAAATTAGTGTATCTCAAAAATAAAACTATGAAGACACTCAAAATAAATTTCTCGTGGTTGGAAACTTGTATTTACAGTTTTGAGGGATACACCTCTTAAATTTTTTTTCAACTAAAAATATATGTAAAAAACAAAAAATGATTTTCAATTTTTTTTGTAGTTTATTGCACTACAAGTTCTTCCAATTTATGTAGTTACTATGGACCTAATGCATACATATGCATACATATTATTAAAATTTGGGCTATAACGGTTGTATTGATGTATAGCAACTTTAAATGCTCCCACAAGTGGCACTACAGCATGTAAAAACATAAAGATAAGCTCTGGCAGACTTGGTTCTATGGTAGGTCTTAAAGGGTTAAATAGCCTGTGGCAAATATATTAGTGTTGTCTTCTCACTATACATGCTCTTAACTTTATGCAAGAGAAAATAAAGTATAAAAAAATGATATTTTTCGCAAAGAAACTCCGTCTTGTGGTTTGCGAGCTGGTGCTGCTGTACGTGCACCCGGATTTGCGACATACTTTACGGTAACTCAAAACAAAGACTGCACCCTCTCCACTCGCTGTTTACAGACTGCATACTTTCTAGATGACCACAGGTCAGGTGGTATATCGTGATATATATCGTTATTGTGATATAAAATAATTCATATCGTGATAAATATTTTTTCCATATCGCCCAGCACTAGTGTCACCACTTTTTCACAACTGAGGTTCAACGTAATCCCTGTGAGTTCAGGCTTCAGGTTGCTCTAAACACTCAGTTTTATATCGTTTTTCTACTCTTGACTCTGTATGACATCAGTGAGCGGGGATAACCCTAATATGGTCATCTCAGGCAGAGAAGCCCCACCCACCTGCTATACAAACCTTCTGTTTTTGACGAGAAGCAGCCAATCAGGAGAAAGTTGGCTTAAAAGGGGAGAAGCTGTAAATGAGCAGATTAGGTTGGCAAGTCAAGGCTATCGGGACGTACCGGTGACCAGTTCACGGACTTCATTGTCAGTCGTTTTCCGGAAGAGGCGGAGCAGGGCAGGCACACCACCGCAGTTCCTCAGCGTCACCTTGTTGTCGTCGGTGGCCTTGCCGTACACCAGGTTCCTCAGGGCCCCGCAGGCGCTCTTCTGAACCTCGGCTACCTTATGATCCAGGAGGTCCACCAGGTGCTGGATCCCTCCCAGGTGACAAACCTGCAGAAGAGGAGCCGTTACGCTTAATAACGTCAGTTTAAACTGCAGTGCAAAGCTTGTGTCTGCCTCTTGTGGCAGTACCCCTAATCAGTTATATTTGTTTCTCTGTTTGTTGTAGTCAAGCGTCCATGGATTTCACTATATCAATTTCAAATTTTATGTGATGGTAGATACCAATAACAGCTCGAGCTGATTTAATTTTGGTGAAAATTAGGGTCAAGGTCACACCAACTGTTAAAAATGAGAAAAAACACAATTTTTTATGCAAGGTCTTCAAACTTCACAACAGTATACTAGGCCTTGGGTGAAAAGTAGCTAGGTTCGCTAAGCATTTCACCTTGACCTTCATTCTTAGCACCCAAGGTCAAAGTTGACCTTGAAAAAAACATTTCAATAAACCATATGGAGTAATATATCATATGAAAGGGCCTGAGGAGAGCTGTACAACACACTTTTTATTTCCTCAATTTGACACACTATGATTTACTTTCCATCCACAGAGGATTGTCTCACCACAGACAAAGTCAAAAGCATTTAGCAAAAACAAGCGAAATGATTGCTGGTGACACAAAGTTAAACTTTCGGTAAATGGTCTGGTGCTTACATATCGCCTTTATACTCAACTTGAGCACTCAAAGCGCTTTCTAATACAAGCCTCATTCACCTAATCACACAAACAAAAAGCGCTTTTATCTACACCAAAACACTTTATCTAATTTACACAGACACTCTGATGGATTCATCTGAGGGGCAAAGATGCAAAGATAGTGGAGCCGGGAGACTGATTCAACGACCTTCATGACAGGTCGACACCTCGCTTTCCCATCTGAACCACAGCCACCCGCTTTTCAGCTTCGAAGGGAGCAACTGAAGAGACTACCAATTAGAGTGAAGGATAGCATTGACTGACATATGAGGGGTGTGGCAAATATATTCAAGTGGACCATTCAGCCTGGATGGTTCATCGGTGACCAATCATCAGCTACAAAGTGATGACCAATACAGCTGGGTACCTTTCATATTTGAACCAATACCAAACTGAAAGAGCAGGGACACGACTGGGGAGACAAAGGTAAATAAACATGGAGACAAGGCTAACTTCCACGGGAGACCCTGAGGACAAGACACAGAGACAAAAACAAAGACACAAAAGGAAACTAACAATATCAAACAAGAACCAGACATAACCTCAGAGACACTCGGAAGAACTAAACTTGAGACTAAGCGGTACACAGCTTGAACTTAAATAATCTCTAAATGCAAAAGAAGAATCATGAGTCCATAACAAAACTTGATTTTGGACTTTGACACTTGAGCCTTTGTATGGACATATCTTTGAAAAGGTAATTAAAAAAAACAAGATCAGAATCTCTGATCTCTTATGCTGTTTATAGATCGAGATTGGTTAACCAGTTTGGGGCAGATCAGGTGTAGAGATTTGTCTTTCTTTTGGAAATAATCTACCTAAAAAGCACATTTAAACAACTCATCTTCAGTCTCTCTTTCCAGATATCACCCAGTTCTTTAAAAATTATCTCAATGGTTGGGATAAAAAGTACTACGCACCAGAAGATAAAATATGCATATCTGATTTTGGAGGGAACCGTTACTTCAAGGTGGAAGCAAATGGAGTAGAAACACTGGTTTTCAGGCTTGTAATAAGTCACTCTTCATCAGTTTGTGCTTTCTGATCGGGTGCTGCTGGCTGAAGACAGAACGCTGAATAATCACAGCGCTTTCCCCTCCTCAGCTTCATATTAGAGAAAAGAAATTCAATCAGAAGGCAGAAATGGGAAATAAAAGCGTTTTCTGTGCCTCCTGGATGAGTTTTAGATTTATGTCTTACACACATAACAGGATAACTGTCACGGTTGCGCATTAGTTTCAGACTTTAACTGTTTACATACGCACAAGGTCACCGTTAGTGTGTCATGCTCACAGGAGGAGAGATTAAAAACACACATAAAAGACGGATGTATCTGTCGTTAAATGAATTCAAAGGAATCAAACAACTGTCAATATGAATGAGCAGCAGTTTTAGATCTATTTGGTAACCATGCATGCAGTTTCTTTGGACCTGTGCAAATGTTTGAAGGTGATTTTGATGGTTTAACTGGTTACATTTAACCCGTTCGAGACTTAACCTGGATTTAAATAAGCAAATACAGATGACCGTCAAACTATAGAAACTGAGTCTTTGAAAATGAAAGAACAATAAGAAAAATAACTTTTAAAGCACATTATGAAAATTTAGAGTTTTAAGACGTGTCCTTACAAAAAAAAAAAAAAAACATTTTAAAGACAAAAGCACTGATTTTATGTGCCGATGAGTTTCTGAAATAGTTTGGAAGGGAACCAGGACACAAAGCTGCAGAAGCTTCTCTGTGCTGTGTTCAGAACTTTCTCTTGTCATCTCGAAATAAACCCCGTCTCAGGAGAGCTGCAGGCGCTCCCCGATTCTCTCCGACTCCGCGTTCAAACCGTCATTGAAAACATTTGTTTCTGGCTAAATGAGCAGGCTTGTGTCCAGGCTGCTCCAAAGGCTAATTAAAAGCTCATCACCAAACAAACCCAACGGCACTAAAATGGCTCTCACGTGGAGCCGCGCCGTCCTGTTGGCGTCATTTAATGCACGGGAAGCCGAGCAAAGAAAGAGAGAGAGCGCGCGTCGGAGCGCCGGCACATTTGGCACCGACGTCACTTAAAGTTTTGTTGGAGCAGATGGCGCTTTGGCTCCAAATTTGGCAGCAAGCATCAAAAAAAAGAAAAAGAAAAAGAGGAAGAAATAAAACAAGATTTTGATTCCTGTAAGCTGAGAATACACTCAGAGATGACACAGGGATACAAAAGGAGAAACAGGAGTCAGAGCAAAAGAGCCACTGAAGGTGTCCTTAGATGGTTGAGACTAAGAGAAATCCAGAAATATCTGAAGTATCAAAAAAGACTGAAAATATCAAAACATTTTAATTCGCTTAATTTTCATGTTTATTTCTTATTTATTGTTATTTATTTATTCAGAGATCTGTGTGCCCTTTTAGGGATTTGTCTTGATTTGTGTTGATGTCTGATTGCCTGATCAAGGGTGATTATATTAGATGCAGTTATCTTACATCCGATGCTCATTTCTCTGTATATACACTGCTCAAAAAATTAAACGAATGCTTTGAAAACACATCAGATCTGAACAGGAAAAAAAATCATGCTGGATATCTATAGTGGTATGGGCTGGGTAATGTGTCAGGAGGGAAAGGATGCCTCATCGTTTAATGGGTGAATTTAAAGATACCGCGAAAATCAAAATGAAAAAATGATGTGGCAGGGTACTCTATTTTGACAAAATTTCATGGCAGCAGTTCAAGATGGTACTCAGTAGTTTGTATGCATGCCTGACAACACAGATGGTGTCCTGGGGGTTCTTCGCCCAGACCTGGAAGCAGGGCACCACTGACCTCATGGACAGTCTGAGGGGACTGGATGGACCAAAGATCAAAAGGTGTTCTTTTGGATTTAGGTCAGGTGAGTGTAACGGCCAGTTTCTTCATCCCACAGGAACTGCCTGCAAACCCTTGTGTGGTATGAGGCCGGGCTTTGTCATGCACCAGGAGAAACCCAGAACCCACTGCACCAGCATAGGGTCTGACAGTCGGTCTAAGAACTTCATCCCGATACCTAATGGCAGTCAGGGTGCCGTTGCCTAGTCTGTAGTCTGTGTGTCCCTCCATGAATATGCCTCCCCAGACCATCACTGACCCACCACCAAACCGGTCATGCTGAACGATGTTACAGGCAGCATAATGTTCTTCACGAGTTCTCCAGACCCTTTCACATCTGTCACATGTGCTCCGTGTGAACTTGCTCTCATCTGTGAAAAGCACAGGTCACCAGTAGTGAACCTACCAACTCTGGCATTCTATGGTAAATGCCAATCGGGCTCCACGGTGCCAAGCAGTTAGCACAGGGCCCATAAGAGGATGTCAGACCTTCAGGCCACCCTCATGAAGTCTGTTTCTGATTGTTTGGTCAGAGACATTCTCACCAGCGGCCTGCTGCAGGTCATTTTGTATCTCTGACAGTGCTCATCCTGTTCCTCCTTGCACAAGGGAGCAGATGCTGGTCCAGCTGATGGATTAAAGGCATTGTACGGCCCTGCCTCACTCTCATGGAGTAACTGCCTGTCTCCTCCATGCTCTTTAGATTGTGCTGGAAGACACAGCAAACCTGGCAATGCCCTGACTCCACTAGGATGTCGGCCTACCTGTGCAGCCTCTGTAGGGTCCAGGTATCTCCTCATGCTACAGTACCAGTAGTGACCCTGATGCTGGAAAATGCAAAACTAGTGAAAAAATGAATAAACAAACAAACAAAAAAACCTATAAAAGATGAGGAGGGAAAAACCATTCATGTTGTGGGGAGTATCTCATGAACCAGAATGGATCTAGCCTATCCTCTGAAGCCTGTTAGCATATTTATTATTATACTGCTTTTTACCCACATCCGTACTTCCCTGCACAGGGAAGGAGGCGTTACAATTACTGAGATCAGCAGCAGACTGATCTGACTGAGGTATAAAGTTTATAAATATGTGATAATGACACGACTAACATATTTTACAGCAGTGAAGCAGAAGTTCTAACTGAATGATGCAAAGAAGGGCCGTCAGGTTAGGCAGGATCCTTTCACTCTTGTTCCTCTCTATCAGCCCGTCACAGCAGCTGCACCATTACTTGCAAAGAAAGCAAACTGTGCACTTCATAACTGTGGGATATTGAACAGATGTTTCCTGATTCCCCCCCCCCCCCCCCCCCCCCAACAACGGTGTCACCTCTGCTGTCAAGGGATGGAGACCGCTGAAAGTGGAAGTCAGTTTCTGATTTGACTGTTTGTCCTGTAGATGCATCTCCTCTAAACCTCCCCTCAAAAACTGCACTCTGGATAATCCAAACACTTTTTGAGACAGCTGCCTGTCACTGTCATATAGGAATGTCAGTCTTACTAAACATGCTCATTCTGCTGGCACTTCTGGGGAACACTTAGTTTTATTTTACTTATTTTAGTTTTAGAGTGTTCTGTTTTGCTAACTTTAATAACGTTGGTGTGGATCACTGATTCGTGCAGAGAAAAGCACCAGTGTTCATGTTTGCAAACTGGAACCAGGTTTTACTCTATTAAATTGATGTTTTAAAAATTAACTGGTGATTAGACTTGCTAGTATTTCAAAGGATTAAGATATAATTCTTTCTGCACCGTATACAATGAAATCCCTTTAATCCTGTTTAAATAGCTTGTCCTGTCCCCGACTGGAACTCTTAATGGGTTCTTCCTGATGTTTTTTGGACAGGATCAACATTAATTAGGTCTCAGCACAGCTGTTTTTGAAACCTTTAGACACGGCAGCAGCGACTGAGTCATATCTGTGACGTTTGTCAGGTTATTTTTACCCAGACAGACTGCCCAGCATGTATCATCACCTTACCTCCACCTTGACCCTGTTGTCTCCATAGCACAGGTGCTGCAGGTAGGCGGCGGCGTTGGCTTGGACAGAGGGGAAGTGATGCTGCAGCATGTGGATGACCTCGGGCAGTTCGGGGTCACGCCAAGCAAACTCCCTGATGGGAAACAGAGAGAAAAGTCTCCATAGGGGTGGCTCACCTTCTACGCTCAGCCACTTTTGGTTTATTTGTGCTGTTTTGTAGCATCTTGGATTCATTATAACACTTCTGATGTTTTTTTTTTTTTAATGTTTAGCTGCTGGTCGTACTTTAGACTATTCTATTCTATTTTCAGAGGATTTATCCTTTTGATTGCCTGATATTTAACAGGTGAATCAGCAAAAAAGCAAACAAACCAGGACGACTGAGCTGAGCATTAGATGGTGCTAAAGACATTCCCACGTATATTGCAAGCATCTACTATGGGTTTTAGCAATTTTGTAAAAATGAACACTCTCTTTGTCAAGTAACAGAATTTGAATAAATTGAGAATATGTACCATATATACCCACTCTGTGACCACCTACATCACTGTGTAAAAGTTTGAGTGATTTGTGTGTTTATATTGCTCATCATCAGCAAAAACGGGGCCAAATTAATTCAGCAAGCTCAAACAGCCAGACTCCAAAAACAAAAAATCTACGGCCAAGAGATGAAAAAGAAGTCCTGCAGCAGATGGCGAGGCCCCAACAGAGGCCTGCAGACAACACAGAGACAGCCTAAACCCCCCAAAAATAAAGACTGTGGCAAGCCCTCTCACATTAATACACCAGTATACATGCTAATTAAACTGTAGTGTACTGAGAAGAACTGGTGGTTGAAGACTTTGAGTACCTGGGGTCCTTATGGATGCTCTCGATGGACGGGGTTCGGGTGACCACCTGGTCCACCAGTCCAGAGTGCCTGTGTGAGTAGACGGGCTCGCCGGGAACCCTGAAGGAGTCGACGTATACAGCTGCAGAGCTCAGCCCATAGCTGCTTCTTTGGTACGGCAGCGTGTTGCAATGGCTTGTGGTCCGAGGGAGAGTCCCCATTCCTAAGAAAATTAGGAAATTTAATTTGTGCTTTCTTTCATTCGTGATCAAGGATGCGTTTCTGGAGGCAGTTTATATCATCAAAATGCCTCCAAGGTCACATAAAAGAGAAAGTAATATTCTACATTAAGTGCTTCAGCAGGCAGGGAGACGAGTCTCAGGCCAAACCTGTTTAAATCTTGACTAAACAAAACTAATATGGCTCCTTAGATCCTCCACTATCAAACTCTACAGAGCTTTCAGCCTTAAATCATTCGGCAAAGACTTCAATTAAGAAGCTGCCGAGTACATGAAAGGTTTCAGCCTAATTAAAGTTTGACCTCGGGGAGCGATAGTAATAACAGTTCCTGTGCCTGTAAACCATGATTTCCGCCACAGATTTTAAAGGAATAATTTCTAACCAGATGTGAAACTGAGCTCCTTCTCAACCTGGGGAAACAAGAAAAAATAAAAACTGGGTCGTCTGAGTAACGCTCTCATTTCATAAAGACTGCTGCCACAACCCAATACCAGCACTGCTACAGGATATAATACAGATTTTTTTGGGGCGGTTAGCATTTAATTCCTTTTGATTTCCAGTTAGATTTAGTGCTGAAATGTATTGAAAATTCACAGTAAAACATATAAATTTGATTTATTACGACATAAAATCTGTTAATCTTGTTTAAATAACCAACTGTCACATGCAGCTAGCAGAAATATTTCCTTATAAACAAGTCAAAGTAACTTCTGCTGATGTGCAGTACCTGTGTTTGTCCTGTAGAGGGAGCCCTGTGGGTCGTGGGTGGGGCTGTGGTACAGGGGGCTGTGGAAGGAGCGCTCATCGAAAACAGGTGTCATGTGGCAGTCTGGAGACAACGCCGCCCTCAGCTCTGGATCAATTTGCCCGCTGTGACCGGCGTATGAGCTGTGGAGCCCTGCAGGTAGACAATTAAGCTTTTAAATAAACGTTATTTACACCACAGTAAACATAAAAATGTTTTTTGAGACTTTACCCTGTTGAAGCATTTTGCCTCTGAAAAAACTGAGGTGGCTTCCTCCATACTACACTCACAGAGGATGAGGAGACATCCTAATAGTGTTACCGGCAACTTTGTTAGGTACAACTGCTTATTAATGCCAAAATCTTCTCAGCCAATCACATGGCAGCAACTTATTTAGGCATGCAAATATGGTCAAGACAACCCACTGAATGGTGAATAAAGGTGATTTAAGCAACTTTGAATGTGGTACGATGGTTGGTCTGAATATTTCAGTAACTGCTGACTTACTGGGATTTCCACCACACAACCATCTCTAAAGTTTACAGAGAATGGTCTGAAAAAACAAAATATCCGGTGAGAAGCAGTTCTCTGGGAGAAAATGCCTTGTTGATGTCAGAGCTCAGAGGACAATGACCAGACTCCTTCATACTGAAGGCAACAGTAACTCAAATAACCACTCGATACAACCAAGATATGCAGAAGAGCATCTTCTACACCAGGTGTGTCCAACTCCAGTCCTCCAGAGCTACTTTCCTGCAGCTTTTAGATGCATCCCTACTCCAACACAGTTGAAACAAAGGGTTGGATTACCACTTCAGCATGCCATCAAGTTTGGCAAAGGCCCAGTAATAAGCCATTCTGTCGGAACAAGGATGTATCTAAAAGCTGCAGGACAGTAGCTCTCGAGGACCATGCGGTCTCCTGTTCTACAGCAACAGAAGACCGCATGGAGCACAGGAAACTGAGGATTCACACTGGCTCGCCAAAACTGGATAGTAGATGATTGTAAAAATACTGCCCAGTCTGATGATTTTCAATTTCAGCTGCAGCATTTGGATGGTAACGTCACAATTTGGTGTAAAAAGCAGTAAAGCATCCTGCCTTCTATTAAGGGTTCAGGCTGCTAGTGGTGTAATGGTGTGGGGGATATTTTCTTGGCACACTTTGGGCCCCTTAGTACAAACTGAGCATCGTTTAATCACCACAGCCTACCTGAGTGTTGTTGCTGACCCTTTATGACCACAGTGTACATGTTCTGATGGTACACCTAAAGGTGCTCATGTCACTTGAGCTACTTCACATGTACTGTGTGCAGAAATACTGAAAAATGTGCAAGAATACACAATGTCTAATATCTAAGAAAAAAAAAAAAAAGCCCAGAGCTGCATGACACCAGCCTATCATGGTCACACATAAAATCACCTCATTATCTGGCTCGCATGCTTGTCATGAACTTGTGAGACCGTGCCAATCCATACTGTTCAATACTCTGTATTTTAAGTCACCAGAAACTGTTGTTGCGCCTATAAAATGCATGAAGACTCTGGTCATTCAGACCGTGCTGCAGGCTCAGACATCAGCAAGTCAAACAAGTAGAGCAGAGGGTTTTTCCATCCTCCAATCTCAGAGCAGATCAGTTCAAAGAGTGCTCCAATTATAAAGAAGCTTTAGGGCACGAGGGGGGCAGCCTCGGCGGATCAGTCCAACAGCTGAAGCACACAATTTGCACTTAAAGCTGGTGATGAAGGAGCCAGTTTTCCTCTCTCGATTTACATAAATGTCCCAGTGAAAGAGATGGGCGCTCTGATCTCACATGGCTGGATGTATTTCTGAAAGAAAATGAAAAAAGCCCTGTTCAATCTGGACCTCGGGGTCGTACTCCAGGGCTCTTCAATGGCCCATAAAGAGTGTGACCTTCAGGTTAGAGGATGCTAGAGCTACTAAATGTATGAAATGTGCTAGAACGACACAGAATCAGGTTTCAAGGGGCTCGCAAAGGCTTGTATCAAACATCGAGCACTGCAGCGGCTCCTAAACTGGAGGTTACTACACTATTAATAATATAAAGACGACTGTGTCCTGTGTATAATTTATTACAGCTAAACTGTCAATGTCAAGGCTGGTTTGCATTGTTATAACTAAAAACCAATGGTAGAATCTGAATAATTCAGTCCTCTACCCGCTTATCTGGTGAATAATTTAACAATTTCTCTGAATCCGAATTCATCTTTTTATCCGTTACGGTTTAAGCTAGTAAACTGGTGTCAGCGGTTTACAGCCGGTTCTGTCATTTACTCAGACTACTTTTAGATATCCCAACCATTTAAGCACTCTGAGACACACTTTCACACACTAATCTAAAACCTTTAAAGTCTCCAGTCCCGTGGAAACTTGATTCAGCAGCTTGCGAAGCCTTCTTCAGCTGCCACATCTTGAAGTAATGTAGTAACAGCTCAAGGATGGTTTTTTCTTTTTTTAGCCATTCTGTTGCAGATTTGCCGCTAGGCCTCGTTAACTGGGATTCATTCACTAATATTTTAGTGGAAATGTTCTTATCTTTCACAAAAAAATACATCTGTACCCAAAATTACCATCAGATTAATTATAATTAAACACCTACCTATTTTATTCTTACCACATCTGTATATTTGTGAATCAGACTGAATCTGAACCCACAGGCTTGTGCATCCTGCATACCGCCATGCTCTCATTTCTCTAATATAGGACAAATACATTCAATTCCAGGAGAAGCAGAGAA
Organism: Pelmatolapia mariae; assembly: GCF_036321145.2. NCBI lineage: Eukaryota > Metazoa > Chordata > Actinopteri > Cichliformes > Cichlidae > Pelmatolapia > Pelmatolapia mariae. The sequence goes on along the minus strand of NC_086246.1, from coordinate 23,557,065 downwards.
AATGGTGACGATGTTGCAAGGGAGAAGTCTGCACTGGTAACGCAAGAATAACGCAGAAGTCATTTTGAATAAATAAAATGAGACATGAGATGATGTGAGGTAAGGAATATTGGAGTATCTTTAAATGAAAAGCCTGCAGCTTTACATTTAGTGTTTTGTTGTCTTTACATGCATTTAGCACAAAATTTCTAATTCACTAAGATTTCAGCCATCTATCGACAACTTTTAATTACCATTTCAAACAATAATCTTTTACGTTGAGCTTTTAAAATCATTTATCCAATAATTTTAAACAATTTCATACATTTTTATGCTACTTCTAAACCCAATTTCAGCCATTTACCCAATAATTTTAGCTAAAATGCTTATTCACGGCTTTAAACCACATTTTTAAGTTACTACAAATTTCTACAATATCAGCCATTTACCTACCTACCTATTACATTTAGCATCTATTTGAACAATTTACACATTTACATTATCCATATATGGTTTTACACTAGCCGCCCATTTCATCTGCTGTCTTTAGATATCTGTCCATGTATGACTTTTAGCTAATTATGCTAAATCAGACATTGCGGATCAATCCTTGTTACATGAAAACAGATCCTTCCTGTATCTATTTTTCTGTTTCAATCAAAAAGAGATCTGGGAAGACCAAAACATAAAAATCTGAAGCATAATAATGACAGCGCTTATTGAAAATTATTTCCACAACCCCCCCCCCCCCCCCCCCCCCCAAAAAAAAAAAACCCCCACCCCCAGCTCATCTTGCAGTTGCATTCCTGTTTTGGAGGCACACCGGGTTTCAGTACCTAAGCCACGAGTTTCACTGATCAGTAATAGCCTAATCTTGTATATCCATCTATTGCTTATCTCTCTCGTGTAATCTGGGATTACGCTGGATCTGCAGGATAACCGGGAATAAGGACTTAGGCGACGTATTAGGCCACTTAGCAGCACTGCAGGATGAAAACCAGTCAGCTAGAGAATAGAAGGCATTTTATTTAGTTCACTGACTCTGCCGCCTACCCACACACAGACATAACGCACAAGAAATCCTTCCATCCTGTTTTCACACATGCACAAACACAACAATAGCACAACACACAAGATGCACAAATGCATATTCATATTCCTGACACATATGCTCGAGCTGATGCACACAAAAACAGTGCAGAAGAAAACATATGAAGACTAGCACAATAAAGCCTTCCAGTGCAGTCAGCTGATAATCACATGCTGATGCTCCACGGGGCTTTGTGATAGAAACTCCCCTATATGGGTCAGTGGGAGCGGCTTAGTAAAGTGGCAGAGGGCAGGACGAGGCATAAATCTGTGTCGCTGCTGCAGCATCAGCATCAGCAGCGCTTCTCCGACAGTAAATCCTCCACCGGCCTCGTGCAGGGAGGAAGCTGTCGATAACCAGTTAACAGGCAAGGAGCGGCTGCGTCCTAACGTTTCCAGAGAACAAAGCTCACGTCCTTCAACATCACCACGGCCCCGGCGACAGAGTCAAACACGTCCAGTTCAAAGCCACTTTTGGGTCTGAAATGTGCTCCAAAGACGCCTCAAAGGCAGCTGTAAGCCAGGCTCATTGAACAGACTGGCAGCAGTACAGAAATAATCCCTTCTCAAGTTTCTCAGCCAGCCTCGGCTGTCTCAACCAATCGGAGAGGCACAAAGTCAAAAGGTTGGCTCTCAACGGAAAGTCAGTCAGCTTCTCATCATCCTCATCATCCACTTAGCGTTGTTATTAACTCTGTAGACTGACTGTAGCTGCTAATTTTGATGAGTGGTCAAACTAATTTCATCCCTCAAAGCTTCACAGTTCCCACAGTTCGCATAAAACAAAAGGAAATGTTTAGTGGCACTAAATGTGTTGACATTGCACCAGTTTTACTCTATTTTTAAAGGTTCCGACTAAATTACATATTAAACACAAGCAGGTTATTTATCAGGCAAACGGGCCAACCGTTTTCTGCTTCTGTTCTCCGTTTTATCTCATTTTCAGAATAAGCACAATGAAGATGTCAAAACTGACACTGAGCTATAATTAATAATAAAAATAATCACGGCGGCACGCATGAATGACAGACTTGCAAACTCACCCTGACTGCACTGGCTGCAAATCCACTCCTAGCACCTCGTTAGACAAACTGAACTCACCTGGAGGCCCGTGTGTTCGCCAGTCTCTCGTTAGGTGAGACCGAGCTGGAGCGGAGCTGCGGTGACTCAAGTGGACTGTAGTTAGTTCTAACAAATGCTCTGTGGCGTGTACTCACACTGAAAAGTACTCACTGCTTAAAAATACATAAATACACGGTGAGCTGCCAGACATCAGAGCAGCTTGAGATGACGAAACAAGGGTAGAAGCGTCATCTTTCTGTCCATCTAGAAATGGTTCAGTTTAGTTTCAGCATCTTTCCAGGCCCACATTTAACAAGCTCAGATCTGTTATGTAGACTTCCCAGTCTTAGAAGTTCAAACTGAGCAGAAAGGTGATCTAAGTGACTTTGAACGTGGCATGGTTATAGGTCAGAGTGTTATAGAAACTGCTGACCTACTGGGATTTTCCCCACACAACCATCTCTAGCGTTTACATAGGCTGGTCTGAAAAGGAGAAAATATCCAGTAAGCAGCAGTTCTCTAGGTGAACATGCCTTGCTGATGCCAGAGATCGGAGGACAATGGGCAGACTGCTTCATGCTGATGACAACAGTAACTCGAATAACCACTTATTATAACCAAGGTCTGCAGAAGAGCATCTTTAAATGCACAAAATCCCCAACCTTGGGCTACAGAGTCACAAAGACCACTCTAGGTGCGACTCCTGTGAAGAAAGTGAAGTTACAACTTGCACGGTCACCAGAATTAGACAATAGAAGATTGGAAAAATGTTGCCTGGTCTGATGAGTCTCAAATCCCCCTGCAACATTCAGATGGTGGGCTCAGTAACAACCTGGAAGCGTGGATCCGTCCTCCCTTACACCAGCAGTTCTGCTGGTGGTGTAATGTGTGGGGGATACTTTCTTGGCATACTTTGGACTCCTTAGTATCATGTGACCATGTCCATCCGTCTATAACCACAGTATCTTAAATCATCTCAAAGAGAGTGGTGAGGGAGGCAGAGCCTATTATGGGAAGTGAGTTTCCTTTCTTCCAGAAGATGTACGAGCACTGATGCACTGCCGAGCCAATGGTTCATCAAAGATGCTCACAACCTTAACCGCAACCTGTTCCAGGCCTGTAAGAACTCACACGAGCTATTTTCCAACCGCTATCAGGTTCCTGGACAAAGTATGACTGTTTATTAATTAATTAATTGCCAGACATATATTCTTATATTTTTGCATTTGCATATATCTAAAATATGGTGTCTTATTTATTGTGATCTGCTAATCTGGAGCTCCGCAGCAAAAACATTTTCACCAACTTCTTACTTTTGAAAATCTGAATCTGAGTGGGCTTCTCTGTGCGTATGTGTAAAAACTGGTAACGGGAATAGTAGCGGTAATAGCTGCTAAGATATGAGGTGTGATCAAACATCAAGCTATGTTTCCAAATGACCTGAATTCTCTATAGAGGATCATAAATGGTGATGAGAGCTGGTTCAGCAGCTACAAATAAGCAGTTTTCATTGAACCCAAACCCCCATAAAGACGGCATGTGACGACCTCCCCTGTACCCACAATGACTAGTTTTGACATCTCAGTATAAATCAATAAAGATTAGAACAGGTTCCAGGATTTTTCAAGGGTAGCCCTGGTAAGCTGTATAGGCAGAGATCACCCTCACTAACTTCTAACGCACACACAGTCGTTTTGTTCTGGAAGGCGGCCTGAAATATGGAAACCACTCAGTTCAGAAAAGAGAAACACGGGTTACTTCTAGTAGACATTTAAGGGGGAAAGAGTTAAAGGGTTAGGATGTCAGCTGAGGAGCAATACCAGGAGCCTGTACTCCTGACATTCTCATGGATGGACTTCGGCTGTAACGTTATGAGTTGTCTGTAAAATATCTACACTGTCATGCACACCATTGTGACGTTTTTTTGCAGACACCAACATAATCATCGGTTGCTATTTGGACCACTTGCCGCATTTGCCTCCCTGCAGCTTTGGCCAAAAACAAAAGTCAAGTTTAAGAATCTGGATTTTGACATATCCAGTGCCCACAGCAGATACACTGGGTCCAGTGTTTTTGCTTAGTTTATTTGAATTATCTATTTGTGTTGTGGTTTGTAAAGGGTTTACATTTGCTTCATGTATGCTTTGGTGTATTTAGTGCTACTACTTGCTCCTGGTTGCTTTAGAGTTTATTCCTCCCTCATTGTTTAATCCTCTTGTGTCTAGGCTCCTGTGTTTATGCTGCGTTACAGATACCTCAGAACTCGGATGTTGGGAGTTAGCGTGCTCTTGAAAAAGTGAGGAAAAACAGGATTTGATTTGGTTCCTTAGCAAGGTAGAACCATTCAGGTATCACTAGCAGTAGAGCACAATATATATATTTTTTTGCACTTAAAAAACACATTCATGACTAGAGCCTGGTCAGTGCTCTGCATATAGCTTATTGAGTGACTCATAAATGAACAACAGTGGCATTACAGGATAAAAGTTTAAGTTTTACCTCTGTTTATATTCAGTGGCACCATCTTGCATTGTTAACTCAGGGTTGCTGTGGCTGCTTCGTCTTTCTGAGTGGGAAATCTGAGTTAAAGGGACGTTCCGCGTTTCACAATGGGAACTTGGAAATTCGGACTTACTCAGGAACGCACTGTTAGTTAATTTGTGTGTCTGCATTTCCTGTTATCACACTTGCTGTTTTACTTTGAGAGTCAGTGTTCTTGGTGCTTTGCTTTTAGTTTTGCTTCCTTTGTCTTTTCTCCTGTGATTTAGTTCTCCTGTGTCTCCACTTCCCTAATCACCCTGTGTCTATCTATTGTCTCTGTATTAACTTGTCCTTTGTTGCATCCTCCCACGAAGTAATGTCTTTTCCTTGTTCCACGTCTCCCCAAAATTCCTAGTTTTTGATTGTTTGTTTCAGCTCAGCTGATGCCCTGTTTTTTATGTTCTAATGAAGACGTTAATGCTTGCTGTCAAAGTGTAATAGGCGCAAGTATAACAGGACATCTAAAAAAACATCTAAAAATAGCAGTGGACCTGAAAATGGTCCAGATGTGCAGGAGAAGGTGAACTTGAAACTGACATGGGCAAAATTTAAATCAGGTATGGACTGCTCTCCAAAGTTTTTCTTGCACAAGCCCCCTGCTAGATATGCTCCCACTGGGCATGTGCAGACTGATGGTAGTGAGACCACAGTTCATAACAAGCAGAAGTCAAGGTTCTTAGCATCCAGCAGCCTTCTGGTCAAACACTCCTCTATGAGCGTTACATGCAATATAAATCACTGTCAAATCACTGTCAACCTGCTGCACTGCAACCCCTTGCTGCTTCTGCTTCATATTCAGACCGATTGATACTAACGCGGTTTCCTCGCTCAGCCATCACTTTGCTGAACGGCACATGAGAGAGAAAATGCAAGCCCTGCGATCGTGCGCAGTGTGTTTTTTAAGCTGGGCTCTGTCCCTGGCTTGTTTTCCTTTAACCTGCCGCACATCAATCACAGCCGCCAACAAGATTAAAATGAAAAGACTTCAGAACATCTACCTGCTACAAGTGAGATCCTTCCCAGATGACATTGCACTCCTTATTTTTCATACTAGCGTACATCAAATAAAATTTTATCGAACCCAGCAGTGTTATCTGCCAGTGCCGGAAGATAATTTGACTGAAAAAAAAATAAAATGAAATGAGCTCCCCAAGCCTGGATAGGAGATAACATCACTTGCCGAGCTTGCACTTTGCCTCAAACTTATTTTGTTCAACGTGAGCTTCGATTAATGATTCTGGACGCTTGACAAAGACGCAGGAAACATCTGCAGAGAGCACAAATGTTGTGTGCTACAATATTAAATCAGCGCTGCTCAGTCAACTTTCCCCAGACCAAGGAAAGGTTATTAAATCAACAGAGGAAATGGTGTCGAGGCTGTGGAGCGTGGCTTTGTTTATTTACAGCGAGGAGAGCGCACAATCAGACCGCCTCCCGCTGCAGTGCAGCCATTTTCTCAAGGGAAACTTAACGTTTCTCCAGCAGCCCTCCAGGCCAGAGACTGACCTCTCTACCAGCTACATTACTGACTCAAAAGATGGAGGAGGAAAGGAGAAGCTGCGCCTTTCCACTCAGTACGTTTGCAATGCAATATCAGACCGCAACACCAAGGACGTAGGCTGCAGTGATCCCAGAGGTTCGTTTACACAGTTTCACACCTGAGATTTTTATCAGCCTCCGCAGCTCTGAAAGAGAATCAAGCTATTCATGAACATTTACTGGTTGTGATGGTTTTACTATGTCGAATTTAAGACTATGAATTTAATGCCTTATTTGACCTAGTTTCCCTCTGAGAACTGAAACAAAGAAGGACTTTGATCTAGATCACGCTTTTTAATATTTGGCTTTATTTTTAAACCATATTTTTTTTAGTTGGGATTGGATTTGTTGAAGCATGAAAGAGCCCTTTGTTTCCAAGTTTTTCTGTAAAGTCACACAGGCTTAACTGCAAGTGGACCAGTTATTTTTTACATTATACGCTCTGATTTTTATTGCTTTTTATAATATCTTGATTGTCCTGATTGCCAGGACCTGGGTGAACAAAAAGAAAAAGAATAGAAACATTTCAAAACCATCCAAAAAGTTAAAAACAAATAAGCACTGACTCACGGTTAACGTTGTTTAGAAGTCTTAAAATAATGATTTAGCGGGCTTCAATCTGCAGTTTGTGGACATAAGTAGATAATTACCAGCTGAAACGTTGAAACAGTAGTAGTTATTTCCTTTTTTCAAAACGTCTCTGACGATTTTTCAAGCTGTTATTTTTGTAAAACGGCTAATGGCTACAGGAGGCTAGTATGATACATTTATTAGCCTGCTAATTCAAAAACCAGAACTGCTAAAATAACAGTTGCAGTTTTTGCAGAAACAACTACACTGGTAGAAACCTTAAAAAGCTGTTGAATGCAATGTGTACTTCTGCTATAAATATTTCTGATTTTAGGGAGCAAATGGAAAATGTAAACAAATGCAAGAATGGAGCTAACAACAAACCAGAGCGTGGTTTGTGATGTTTTAATATATGACTATAAATACTGATTAGAACAGCTTCAAAAATAGAAAATCTTGTTGCTTTTTGGCAGTTTGAGGTACGTACACTCTAAGAAGGGAAACGAGACAACGTGACGCATCTGGCAGCTCAGGAAACAGACTCTGATGAGCTGATTTAATCCGAGAAATGAGTGGAGACTGCTGTCTGCAGACAGATAACCCTCTGTAACATTATGACCTTTATGTGGATAAAACAAGCAAGATAAAACATGTAATCGCTGAACTTTAGAGTCGATCGACACAGCCGGGCTTGCCGTTTACTCCTGTCTCAAGTCTTAAAGCTAATCTGTGACAACTCGCTGCATCTAAATCTCATCAGGAAAGCTAATAATCTGTTTTTAAGGTGGAGGCACATTAGAAAGACTGTTGACAATCTCATCCTTTTTCTGGGGACTGATTTCCTCAGGTACCGATGAGCATGACCGTTATTAGCTGGGTGTCACACTGACCTATGAGGCTGTCTGGGCGGGGCAGAGCGCTCCTCTGGTACAGGCCGTATGGATCGGCGCCGTACGCCAGCGGCTGGCTCTGCCTGGGGAGGGTGGAGCCGTAGTGCTGCGGCACCGCCGTCATTCCCGAGCGCAGCGGTGACCCCGTTGAACCCCTCCCCTCGATCAAGGAAAGGGTGGACCCCAGACGTCCTCCACTTCCTCCTCCTCCTCTTTCGCCTCCTCCTAGTCCCACTCCTCCTCCAATTCCACCTGCACCACCCCCTCTACCCTGGGTGCCCTCAGTCGGGGAGGTCGGCGACGGGCAGGAGGGCGGCATGGTAGTGCCTGGGAAAACAGCGGCCAGCGGTTTGGGCTCAGACAGGATGGGCGAGTCATACGTGCTGCCTTGGGATGTTCGCAGGGAGATGCGGGAAGGTGAGACTGTGCCGGCGGTGCCGCAGCCAGGAGACTGGCTCCTGGAGGGGAGGGAGGCCATCCTCCGTAACACCCGGCAGGAGGCCTGGGAAGCCAAGAGGAGAAGAAATATTGCAGTTTACCCTTCCAGAGAGTAGAGTGTGACATTTTATTCATCTGATAATGAGGCATGAATTTTTATTACACCTTCCTAAAGTGCCCTTTGCATCTCACAGGTCATTACGTTTGTGCAAAAACCATTAAATTGCCCTTATGTGCTGTTTAAAATGTGCATCATGTTCAGTAATGTGCTTGGAAGGGTGCAGAGAAACGAAACAATTAAAAACACTGAAAATTCTTATTCTTATTTTGGATAATTGAAATTAAATAAATATTACAGTAGTCCTGCCTGCATCATTATTAAATGACATTTAATGGCATTTTATTCATTTCTAATTAACATTCACTTGATTCTTTGCTCCTCTGTGACTAAAAATGTCAAGTATAATACCCATAACAGTGTTGACAATTAATCACTTCAGCATTTTGGTTTTCTAAATAAATACCTGACAAATGAACATTAAAGTCTGCACACTGCGCCTCTCCCATTTGCAAATATACTCGCCAATTACGAGTAATGCGACACTCTCAGACAGCGCACTTCATCACGTCTGATGAAGAGCATCATTATCTTTTCCATTTGTCCAAGAAGCTGAACGTGCTTGCCTCTGGGAAAACGTCCTAATTCATTACACTTCAGACTGAGCGTCACTTTTTAGGGAAGACTTGACAGAATTTTCCTGATTTATGGTGACAAACATTTTCCCTTTTTTCTTCTTCTCCTTATTTATGAAATATAGAATGTCTCCTAATTACAGACTCAGCCAACTGGATGCCGATCTGTGCCGCCTTAATCCATCGCAGCCTCGAACGCCTCGAAGGGAAATTAAGAGCGGAGACATGTAAGCCCATCCAGTGAGGCTGCTGGGTTTGGAATAAATCAGGAGAAAATTCAAACAGGCTCACCATTATCTGTCATTCCTGCTCCTACTTTCATTCTAAGTGCGTATAATTATTAGCCACAAAGAAAGGAGCTGATAATGTTTGAGCCTGAGACATTTCAAGGTAGAAGTGGTTTTGATTTGAAGGGTTTAGCTGATGTTCTTCGTAGCTCATGACAGTAATTACCGAGCCTCAACCAGCTGTCATTACTTTAAGAAAGAATATTATTACTTAGAGCAAAGAAATACATATTTTCAGGTGGCAACGCTCTGAAAACCATTCAAATGTGGGAAACCTGAATATGATTTCTCCTCATGAGGTTCAATTACCTGCGCTGGAGCTTTTGATCGTGTTACTCGATGATTCGCTAGCAGCTGGAATTCACCATGTTGTCGCTAATTTGCTTTAGTACCGACATCTCCTCCGGGTTGGCAGGAGCTGTGGTTCAAAGTTAATTAGAGCTTTCATTCATTCGAAAGATCAAAAACTGACTGAAACTGCCTTTATGTCCAAGCTTTCTAATAATCTCTGAACCTCAAATACACCAATCATTTATACAGAAAGTTTAGTATTTGCAGAACCCTGGTACAGTTGCTAGGTCTGTCATCTGTTATTTGGCTAACAAAGACAGAGGCGTGAGATTTTACAGTCAAATTTCTTTTGACAGATTTTATATAATTTTTGAAACACCCACCCCCTGAAAGGCAGGCTTGACCTTTTCTAGTACGAAAGTAGTTACTTTATAAGCTAAAATGCTATCTCTTAGCAGCTTTTGCTAGCTTAGCGTACTGTGACTGGATTTTTAAAAACATTTTTTGCATACATGTCATACTTGCATGTTTCAGATCATCAAACAAGGCTAGACAAATACAAAAAGCAGTTTTTAAATGACGATTAAATTTTTTAAGGAAAAAAAGTTATTCAAACCTACCTGTCTCTGTGCTTGTAATTACGCCCTAAACCTAATAACTGGTTGTGCTAATCTTGGCAGCAAGAAGCTCCAATCAAGTGTTAGTGGTTACTGGGAATGACTCTTTCACATAGCTGTGGGATCATTTTGACTCTTTGCACTTTTGAGCCTGTTTAAGGTCATGCCAAAGCATCGCAATCTGATTTAAGTCCAGACTTTAACTAGACCACTCCAAAACATTTTTAAGTCATTCAGAGGTGGACCTGCTGGTGTGTTTTGGAGTTCATTGTTCTGCTGCATAACCCAAGTGAGTTTGAGTTTCAGGGCACGAACTGATGGTCGGACATCCTCCTTCAGGATTTCCTGGTAGAGAGCAGAATTCATGGTTCCATCAATTACAGCAAGTCATCCTGAAGCAGTAAAACACCTCCAGACCATCACACTACCACCGCCATGTTGACTATTGGTATGAAATGCTCTGTAAGTCTAATTCCAAATGTAACGTGACTCAAACCTTCCAAAAAGCTTTTGTCTCATCAGTCCACAGAATTTTTCCCCAAAAGTTTACAAAGTTTTTTGGGAAATGCAAATAACACATATAGATGTGAGCAACTTTGATCGTACCATGACGTGTCGCTTTTTGTGATCTTTTAGCTTGCTTTACTTTGTCATCCAGCTTCTGTTTAAATGATTCTAATCATTAATCACAATTAATGATTTTAGAAGGGGAAGCAAATGTGGTACGAATATGCAAAAAACCAAGAAATGAAGAAGAGGGCAAATACTTCTTTCACCGAACTATAGTTAATGTTACCTTTAATGAGTTCCCTGAAAACAGCCCTCGTCCGAGTTTTACAACCTTTCCAGTTAACACACTAAAAAAATTGACACTGGATTTGCTTGGTGTAATTTTTGCTAGAGTAAAGAGCCGCTAATCAATCAAGTTCACTTCAGTTTGATTTATATAGGGCCAAATCATCATCTTATCATCTCATTAATCAAGTCATCTTAAGGCACTTTATACTGTAAAGACTCTACAATAATACAGAAACAACCCAAACAATGAGATGACCCCCTATGAGTAAGCACTTGGTGGAAAGGAAAAACTCCCCTTTAACAGGAAGAAACAAATTTGCTGTCACTCGTTGGGGGTGAGGGGAGAGAGATAGGACAAAAGACACACTGTAGAAGAAAGCCAGAGATTAATAATAACTCATGATTAAATGCATTAAGATGCATTTAATCATGAGTTAATATTATTCTTAAAATAATTAAGCATAATAAATACCTTACATATAGGGACCATGAACTCCTTTTGAAACATTAATAGACACAGGATCTAATTACAAAAACAGGCAGTCACAGTCGTGCTCTATTTTCAAACGTTCCCGAACTACAACAGCAGCATCGGCACAAAGGTCACTGTGCCCCCTCAGCTGCGTTCTCCTGATATCACTCAACTCCAAGTTACTTTAATTCATAACATTTGGTAAGAAAAAACGTGAACACCTACATCGCTGATAAGCTACTGCAAGCTCATTTTAATTATTTGGTTAACAACAGTTTAGCGCTTGTCCATTAACTAGCATGACTGAGGAGGACACTTCTGTATTTCATGTCAGCTAGAAAGAGGTCATTCATCAGCTTTGCAGCTAGTTTTGAGGCATGAGCCCACTGGAAAACTGGAAAACCAATGAAAATGTGTTGAGGACATTGTGAGCTCAACACATTGTTGTAGTTTGTGCTGAGTTCATGGGTATGCTACTGCACCGAGAGAAAATGCCTCTCCTGCTTTGCATCTGTGATCTAACATAGATATTTTTGCACTTTTATAACTGTGGCTACATTTCTCTATGAGTGTAAAAATCATAGCTGTGACTATGCATACCGATTCATGGTTGTGGTTGAAAGTAGCTCGTTAATTAAAATGTGTCACATAGCCTGTAAAGGTGGCACATACATTTTGTAATCATACAGGACTGACTCTGGTAGTACCCTTTATGAACTGGCAAAGCACTAACATTTATGTTCTCCACAGTAAGGGATGGATCTAAAATATTGGTTTAAGACATTTTTACACATTTGTATTTGTGGTTTTCACCTTCGTGCTCTTAATCTTACTAAATGTGGCTGAAAAGCTAAGTGGACACAGAGGTAAAATCTTACCCTGAGCTTTTCTTTCTAAGGAGTTTGCAAAGAAAAGCGTCTGGACTTCGCAAACTCCTTTGACTACGATGACCTGGATGACTGAGAACCTTCACAGACTTTTCTTTCTAAGGTTAGTAACTTGTGATGTAACCCTTTGGAGATCAGGCTTACCTGCCCAGAAGCTTGACCCTCTGCTCTTGGGCTTCTGGATATTGACGCTCGGGGCTCCGAACGCACTACGTTCTGGTTGCTGTAGTAACTGACGCTGCTGTCCTGGTAGCCGCTGTCAGAATACGAGGTCATCTGGACCGAGTGACCTCCTGAGCCTGGAAGGAAAGCACGATAAGAGGCCTCAGTGCTTCTTGTGACACATTAAAGCAGAACGTGGTGTGATCAAACCACAGCCACCCCGACATCAGTCACTGCGGTTTGCTGATTTGCATATTATCTCACTCGGCTTTCAACTTGTTAAAAAGATATTATGTGTATAAATACATACACACGGACATCTGCATTAAGCTGTTCCTGGAACAATCTGCTGGCCTACTTTCTCCTGTAGCACCAGGAGGAGGAAGCGTGGGTGATATTTTTACACTTCCAGTGCACTCCAGCTGTATGCAATATAAATAAGACCAAAGGCAAGTTTGTTTTAAACATTTCAAACCGCTGCTCAGATGTTACATATTTACTAATGGTACCGATAATAAATGTGGAGGGAGAAGGAGGCCGCGTCTTTTTCTGCGTCGTGCTTTAAAAACATGAATAAAACCAGCAAGCGTTCTGCACATATAAGAATTCACAGCTGCACCCACTGCTTCGCTTTGCTGGCCGTCCAGCTTTTTTGTGGTTTAACACAAGCTTCTGAGGTAGCTTGATGGACCAAAGTGTCAAACACTCCAGTGAAGATGCCTAATGTCCAACCGCTGTTGGACATTAGGCAGGCTGTGGCTGTAATGCAAAGCTCCCACAAGTGATTACGTGGGAAACATTTCCGCCAAACATGGCAGACTATAAAAAATAAAACTCAGACAGCAGAGCGGAGGCGGATATCAGGTTCTGGGTATTTTAGACTCATCTGAAACAGTGTGGGGCCTTTGGCATCTCTTAAATGTGATCAGATTGTCCAGTGTGGGTTCAGAATTGTGGACTTAAAATGCTGCTGTGAAGCCTCGGGCTGAGCTTTGGCTCCCTCAGCATCTGGTGTTTAGACTTGATGAGAGAGGGGTGGATCTGACTGTGAAGCTGAAGAATGCTACATGCTTGTATGGTAGAGACATTCCTTAAAACTTAGTACTGTAAAAAAGCCTTGAGCCCCTCATTTCTTGTCATTTGTTCAAGTAGTCTTCAGGAATAGTTCTCCAGGCTTCTTGAAGGACATCCAAAGCTCTTCTTTGGATGTTTCTGCCTTTTGTTCTGTTCTCTGTCCACATGATCCCACACTGCTTCAATAATGTTGAGGTCCAGGCTCTGGGAGGCCAATCCATGACTGATAGTGTTGCATTTTGTGTTACTGCACTGGCAGTGTGTTTGGGCTCATCAACATCCAAAAATAAAGATGGTACCCATCAGATCCTTTTCAGATGATATTGCATGCTGGATAAAATCCCATTGTTTTGTAGCCACAGGAAAGCGTATCCTGCAGTGATTGAGTAGACCATGAACTCCTTTGTATACCAAAGTATTCTAGAGTCAAATGTGAGGCCATCTGTCCAACAGCTAAAGCTCGGCTTAAACTGGGTCATGCAAAGGGACAATGACCCCAAGCATATCAGCAAATCTACAACAGAATGATTGAAAGAGAAAAGAACGAAGGTGTTGCGATGACCGAATTTGGACAAAAATTCCTCCACAAGAATATGAGAGATATATTCAAGTTACTGCTGCTAAAGGCGGTTCGATAAGCTATTGAATCAAGGGGTGATGTTGTTAATATAGATCATTTTAGGACCAGAAGATTTTGCTTTGTCCCAGTATGTAAGATTACAAGAGGGTGTACTTATTTTGCTGTATGGCTGCAGACTAAACTAAAAATGCTGGTGTTTTCCAGAATCTGCACTCAACATCATGAACTTTAGTCCCTTCCTAAAGCATCGTTTAAACCGTGTGCTGAGTATATTTAACAGACCCTCACTGCCATGTAGGGATGCTCGGTCCGGCTCCGGCAGGAAGAGTCCCTCCTCTGCTTCCAGGTGACGACCAGGACATCCAGACCCCTCTGTGGCTCCGCCCTGAGACTCTCCGCCTGTTGTACGATTAAAAACATGCAAAGACTCTAGCATTAATGCACGTACTTCACACACATAGATTCACACGCATTGAAAAACACAGGTGTGGCAAATCAACAGCATCATCTCTGCATCAGTTCTTTTTATACCACGTCTTTTATTTCAGGGGAAAGATGACAGTGAAGAATGGGATGGAAATCTGAGGAAAGGGATCTGTGACAGGATAGTAAATGGATCCAATTCAAAGCTTTTATACATACAGTATATATACCGGCAGAAACATTGCTTTGCTTTGCTTGACCGGCTGGTGCTGCATTCTGGCAATTTTCAGCCTTTTGGAGGCTATTATAGCTTTCTCATGTTAAAAAACAAAGTTCTTTCAGCGGCCTAATCATATGCACTTCATCCTATCTGAAGCTACTGCATTTACCATTTAAAAGAAAGTACTGCAGGCATGGAATAAAACTCCACTGAGCATCACTGAAGCTTTTTGCCTTCATGTAGCCTTCATGCCAACACTTTATATTACCATTTTGTATCTTTTATTTATTACATAATGTTAAAGGTTAAACAAAAGAAGTCATACCTGCGGATCTCCATGCAAACGACTTCTCGGATGAGCTTCGGCAGCAGAGCAGATGAGGAAATGGAGGAGGCGAGAGAGCAGAGAGAGAGGTAAATCAAATTAGAGTCACTGTCAAATAGTTTACGTCCGACCAGACCAGGAAGAAGAAGGAAGACAGTAGGGAAGATATAAGAAGATAAACAGGATAGGGAACCATCTTGTGAAAAAAAAAAGCATCCAATACACAAGAACAATGAAGAAAGTAAAGCTGTGCGAGTTCAAGTCACTTTTTACACAGACTGACTGAAGTCTGAGGAAACACCTGCAGCTGGAAACAAATCATTTATACTGAAATGAACACCGAAAAACCCCCATAAAAATACAACTACCTCTAAGAATATGACCAAAGTCAAAGCTCTGTTTAGGTCACTAGATGTTGTAATGCTTATTGTCTTATGATTTGTGGACCAATGTTACAACTTGAAGCATCTTTTAAGGGTCAAAATTACAGACGTCATGCATAAAGTGTCAAGTTTTCTTTAATAATTCAGCAGTTTTGTGGATTTCAAGGTTTCTGTTTGTGCTCAGAGTGATGTATGCTGGCTGTGACACCACAAAGTGACTGTCAGCTGGCTGAACATCACTCCTCATGAAGACAGATTTCACCATTATGTGGTTTGACAGAGCTTTCTGGAGCTGGGTGTGATTTACAGCCAGCTGTAATCCATATAACAACAACAACAAATATAGGTGCATTATTAGGGCTGTTTTGCTACAGATACAAGAATGAAATGAAAAAAAAAAAAAAAACTTCCAAGGAGCCAGAGTTCCTTGGAAGTATGTTAAATTAAAGTTGAGCAATAATTCTAGACTTACTGAAGTTCTTTCACACTATTTCTTTGGACATTGGCTGCTTTTACACTCATTTTCAGTGCAGTTCTAATACCTGAGCCTGTTTTTGTTTGTACATTGCACAAAATCACATCATTTGTTCTGTTTTCTTTCTTTGAATCTATGAAGAATGCCAAAGATAACAAAGTTGAGAGAAATAAAATAGAAACCAACAGATGCAAAAAATAGGTGATTCACAAAAAGCTATTACCTGAAAACTTGCATATCTCAGCGTGGTCTGCAGTTTGTCCTTAATCACATTTAGGGAACTGGACAAGTGGAGGGCAAAAGACGTGTTTCTTTTCTAACAAAAGATTTTTCTAACAAAAGATCGAGAAATGAGGGTGGCTCAGGACTTTTTCACAGTACTGCACTGTATATATTAATGCTAACATCCTTCTTCTTCTTACCCATTTATACATGCTTACACTGAAGAAACTAGGGTCCAACAAAAAATATGTCCTTGCATGTCCTTGAGTAACATCCAAGGAAAAACTCAAGGATACATTGCACATAGATGTACCACGTTTGTTAGTTAATGGGTCTTTGATAGTAATTTTCTTGGCACACAAATACTGAAATAATTTGAATGAAAATGGTCAGATACAAGTAAGGGCTGAATAGGGTGAAAAAGCAGCCAATGTTGAAAGGAAAACTTAAACGATAAGAGGTGGTCATGTGCATTTTTGTCATGAGATACTGTGTGTTTTTAATTGCAAATATATTGGTTCCAAATACTTGATGTGATCACTTTAGTCAAATCTACCTGCTACTGTCTCCTCCTGGTGACTCGGCTCCCAGCATGCACCTCTCCAGCTGGCTAGCCACGATCTGCCGCTCCTCCTCCAGCTCCCGAGTCAGCCGCTCGAACTGGAGCTCCTGGGGCAAGACATTAACAGCAGTGATTATAACCCAACATCCACCATGACGCGGCGATTTAAGCCTCTTCTTTAAGACCTATTTGGTGCCAGTTAGAATTAAGTGTAAAACCCATTTTGTATTCAGCCTGCGCGGCTTGACTGATTTCTCACCGTCTGTGAGCTCGCTGAGAGGCTGTTAAAGGGGGATTCAAGATTTTAAACACTAAGAGTGTGTCCGGCACCTTTTAACAGCCTTTGGTTCAGATAATGTAATTACACACATTTTTGAAACTTTTGGTGCAAAGCACAGAGGTTTAAGCACAGAATGATAAAATGTAGATTTCATGGTAAAAATTCACCACAGAGGGTGAAAACAGATGTTTCCTTTTTCTTTTATCATGAGTATTCTGGGCACAGCCTTTAATTCCACATTACTAATAGATACAATGACACAGCACTATATCTGTAAATCTGGGGGGTTTAAGCCCTTAGAGTGAATTGCTCAAGGTGGTGGCTGACCTTTTCTTTCTTCTTATTGTTCATTCCACTTATTGTTGTGATAAACAGAATAGTGTGTGAAATCTATTGAGCTGTAAATGCAGTTTACTTTCAAAGAAGAGGAAGAAAACCAGAAATTATTCACAATTTAGCAGCTGGAAACAAACTTTGTGGCATTTAAACTTTAAAAATTAGCCTGCAAGCATTTTATAAAGTCCCCACTGACATAATATACATAATATTGTAAAGGATTTTAAAAGAATTTCACAGGTGCGCGCCAATTGAGAGTGTTTGATTGCCAAATTTAAATCAGTTCACCTGCGAGTCTGAGCAAACATTCGTGTCGTATTTTAAGCCAAAGTCGTGGAGGCCTGGAGACAAGTTGTTGACTCCCCGCCTCCACAAAAAAATAGTTTTTCACTCTCACTAAACATAAAACAACAATTTTGAGTAGACCGCAACAGAAATATGTAAAAATGTAAAGGTTAATTCATTCACATACTTGTGCTTGGCATAAACTGGATGCAAACCCATCAGGTAGATTTCATTTGACCAGATTCCATTCCATTTAACATTTTATACCCTTTCATGGAAAGTTTACATGTAATTAAGTGATTCAAAGTCAACATTCTGGACAGAAACTGTTTTTTGGATTGGGCCAACACTGTTTGCAAAGGAAAACTGTGTATTTCCCAACAGGTTGGAGAGTGGTTGCTAGAGGTGGGGGTCCCAAGCCAGCCTACTCCTAGTGTCCTAATGTGCTCCTAAAATCTTTGCCAAATCAAACATTGGGATTATCAAGAACAGGGGTGATTTGTGACAGATGTAAAGAAGCAAAAGTGAAAGGGAAGGTTTACAAGATGCTAGTGAGAGCTGGTATGTTTTATGGTTTGCAGACGGTGGAAGTGACCAGAACTGACAGGATTAGAAATGACTTAATCAGAGGGACAGCTGAGGTCGAGCAGTTCGGAGACAAAGTTCGAGGGACAAGGCTGAGATACTTTGCACATGTGCAGAGGAGGGATAGTGGATATATTGGATAAAGGATGTTGAAGACGGAGCTGCCAGGCAGGAGGAAAAGAGGAGAGTGATGGATGTGGTGAAGGAGACATGCAGAGGGTTGGAGTGACAGAGGAGGATGGTAGGGACAGGGGGAGATAGAGGCAGATGATTTCCTGTGCAGACTCCTAAAAGGAGCGAGAAGAAGAAAAAGAAGAAATCTGCACTGTAAACCTAATGGTTAAACATGCTGTTGCATAACGAATTTCGGTGTTTTGCACCTTTAATATTCGTTATGATGTACAACAAAAGTACAGATGACAGTCACTGTTGCAAAACTACAACGATTTAAAGTATTTAGTAAAGTGCAATGTGTATAAAATACCTTAGAAGGAAGGACAGAAAGCAACTTGTGTTTTTTCTTTTACCGCTTTGAGCTTCACAAAATGAGTGTCATTTAATTCAATTATATTTCACAGAAGACAGACATTTCTACAGCTAATGTCTACCAAACTAGGCAAATCTCATCAAAACAGTCTAGATAGTTACACATCATTAAAATATGAAAACTGGATTTTCCAGCCTCGCTCCTCAGGCTGCACCACCTGCTAAACAAGGGATGAATAATCATGTGTATTGTAGGTTAATGGGGCTCACATGCGGCCACATGTCCTCTAGTTTCCCCTAAAAACCCATCCAGTTTGTGACTATGGAGCAGTAAAATAACTCTTTTAACTAAAATTAGGGATTTGCATGATTGCAAAATGAAATTAAACACAGAAAAATGTGATGTTGAGTTCAAAATGTCCACAAGATTTTGTCAGTAGATCGTGTTTTGGAGAATTTTGACTACTGAAACACCAAAGCATTTAAATATACCCAGTTCACTGCCATCCCCAATAGATGGTTGGGTTCCAATACCTTGCTCAAGTTTATGAAATTGGAGCAGATGTTTGTGGACTTTGACTGAATAGCAGGTATTGTTGGCACTAGCTCATTTGTATTCTGTAAAATAATACAGAAGCTTCCCAGTTGCTCCATAAATCATCCAGGAACCACAGCTGGTGTCATCACGGAGGTCCACTGGAGAATTAGCTGTCTGCAAATAATGTCTAAATATAAAACTGGCCTGCTGGAAAAAAACACACCTTCACAGGGAAACGTCACTGTGATTCAGCAGTTCACTAATCCAAGAAATTTTCAGAGGCACCAAAAGAGCTGATAGCTGCAGCTCATTATGACACCTGTGGTTTGGGTAAAAAAAAAACCCTCACTGTATCTCATTCAAATGCTTTACTTAGGTAAAAGGACCTCAGCATGCCTGTAAGTAAAGTAAAAGTACTCATTATCTTCTGGATAAATCAAATTTTATTGAAGTTTTAACCAGTTTCGTTACAGTGGCATGTTTTTTTTCTAAGTGGATCAACAAAGAATAATGGATGACAGATGATAGTTCATATAGACCTTGGGTGATACTGAACTACGACAGACCTATGTGGTCTAATATATGTTGATATCACATATTAGACCACAGACCATGTCATACAATAAGAGCATAATATGAAATAGTATGAAATTGATGATATAGAGAGGCCTTGCATTTAAATCCATCCACAGCAATGACACAAGCGCAGACATGTTTGAGGGGGTGTGTCTGATGACTAGTGCTGTGCAATAGTACAAAGTTGGCATCAATCCGATACCAAGTAAATACAGGGTCAGTATTGTCTGTACCAACAGAACAGTGTGTCATGATTTAATCATCATCTTTAATTTCCTTTCAGCTTTCGTTTATTTAGAAACTGGATTTTTTGGAGACCTGGAAGGAAAATGTGCTTGTCCCTAAAGCACTTTGGGTCACTTTGTTTAAATGTGCAATAGACTAAGAATAAAACAGAGGTGACAGTCTACAGAAAACGGTTCCGACATTTTTCATAGTGCAAGTTTGAGGTATATTTTTCATTTCTAAAAGCATATATATACACTACCATTCAAAAGTATGGACACACCTTCTCATTTATTGGTTTTTCTTTATTTTCATGACTATTTACGTTGTAGATTCTCACTGAAGGCATCAAAACTTTGTTTACTAAGTATTTCCATATGTGTTCATTCATAGTTTTGATGCCTTCAGAATCTACAATGTAAATAGTCATGAAAATAAAGAAAAACCACTAAATGAGAAGGTGTGTCCAAACGTTTGACCCTGTAGTGTATATACTTAACACAATTAAGTGGGCTACATACTGAACTTAGAGGCTAGAAACAAACATCGACCCAAAATATCGACTCTATGATCGATATGCTGGTATTGGTATATGATACCAATATCAGCACTGGTATCGATCCCATCAATGTTTGGATCAATCTGCCCACCTGTGTAGTACCTAAAATAAGAACTACTTTAACAATCTCCAACAAAACACAATGCTTTGCAAAATATGCAAGAAAACTATTCTTGCTAAAGGTGGAAACAACAAATGTGTTTCACCACTTGACCCCAAAACACACCATCGATTACAAATGCTAGCAATTGTTGATCCAAAATCTAACAAATGACTCCACCGACCATTGCTGGAGCACTCATTAGCTGTCCTCCATATGACAGGAAGAGCAAACAGTGGATAGAAAACACTCATTTGATTACATGGTGGAAATCAAGGCTTTAAGCAGCTGCTTAAAATGCTCAACCAAAGATACAACACCCAGGTAGAAAACACTTTTTTACTTGTATTATGTGACAGCATTGTGCAGCTCCTGAAGAGTTAGAGGGTTTAGTTACTTCAGTTATTGTTAAAGTGAAGTGTAATTCAGGCTGTTGAAGAATAAAGGTGGTCGTACCGAACACTGACTTTCAACCTGGTTAGAAACTCTGAATCCACATGGTTCAATAAATCACTGCACCCATTTCACATTTTTCTAGCAACTTAGGAGAAATGAGGGATGGCTCAAGAGTTTTGGACATTACTGTATCTACCCATCCTACCAGTACAGTATGG
Source organism: Pelmatolapia mariae (assembly GCF_036321145.2). Lineage (NCBI taxonomy): Eukaryota > Metazoa > Chordata > Actinopteri > Cichliformes > Cichlidae > Pelmatolapia > Pelmatolapia mariae. The sequence continues at coordinate 23,535,902 of NC_086246.1, read as the reverse complement.
TGAAAGTCCTTCAAATCATAATCCCTCATAAAAAAAACAACAAAAACAAAACAAAAGACCCTTAAATCCACGCTGGCAGCTCTCCATCTGTTTACATCTCTTAATAAAAGCTTTTCTGTATTTGGGTCAGCGATGACCATGTGATGCACGGAGCCTTAACAGTCTCTTTAGTCAGATGGTGTACAGAGATTTAGCTAATGGTCTCCTCATGCTGGTTCTTTTCTTCGGTCTCCTCTGCTGTGGACTGAAAAAGTCTGTGTGTTTATCACAGCTGACTGCAGAAACAAAGCTGGCTGGATTTCAGAGTTAGCATGTTTGCTTCTGTAATCTAAGTAAACTCACAGAAATGAAATCTGTTAAAAGGCATTAATTCGAACAACTTAAAAAGCATTCCAGGCGATATTAGACAGGGGACTGTTTCGCTTGGGCAACATAAAAATTCAGTAATTCCCACAAGGAAATCGGCTACATGGCTAATTCTGCAGCAGTAATAAGTGTTGGTTTTTCTGCTGCTCCCTTCCAAGCTAATTGAGTAGATGTTTGTAGGCTTATGGGGCTAATGCAGCTCAGAGCTTGCTGCTACAAACTATTACAAAATGTTAATAATAATGATAAATCATGCAAACATGAAAAATGGTCTTTTGGTTTAAATCCAGCCACGCAGAGCTTATTTCAATACATTTTTTTAAAGAACTGTCATGTCAGTACAAGAGGTTTATCACAAGTTGGTGTGATGGTGCTCCAAGGTGAGTCATGCAGGAAATTTGAATGAAAAATAAAAAATAAAAGCGGGTGAGAAACTAAAAATATCATACAAAGTTCACACAATAACGGTAAAACAATGCAATACAATCAAACAAAAGTAAATGCAAATTAGTGATTTGCAGATGTTGAGAAAAACCTTGAGAGGTTTATAAAGAAAAGTAACAAGTTTCAGATTAAGAGGAAGGTAATGACAACAGCAAAAGAGAAGCTCAAATATAATAGGCGTGTGTCATTCAGACACGGTGCCTTAAGGGAACCTGCTGTGCTCATTTCCAGCTCTACAGCACGCTGTACGTCTCCGGGTTCTGCCCGTCTTTTTTACCTCCTATCTCTTTAAGGCACCAGCACACACCCAGCAAACTGTAAATGGTACATGAGGACTGACAGCAGTGATACTGGCAGCAACAAAGATTTCAGCAGGACATCTCAGCTCAGTAAATATTGGGCTCATAAGCTGCTTATTACATCACATAATGGAGGATTTAATCATACACTCATAATATCCTTTAAACAGTATCTATATAGTTCTCTCTCCTGTATATAGGAACAGGAGAGGGAAATATGATAAAGGTCAACTGAAATGGAAAATACTGCCACCAGAAAGTTCTAAAGGAAAACTGTAGTTTGACTTTCAAAGTTTGGTTTGCAATGAGGATGACTGTATAAGTCAGAAAAAAGCAAATATTCAGAGCAGTTTAAAGCCTGACCTTTTTCACTCACATTTACACACCTTTATCTATCTAACGCTTTAAACTCTTGCCATGTTTAAAATGGATCGACTCTGTTCACTTTGCTCTTTTCCAGTCCCAGTCATCCGTTTTCTTCTACTGGTCAAGGGGGCAGCAGTCTAAACAGAGATGCCCAGACCTCCCTCTCCACGGCCACCTCCTCCAGCTCAGCTGGGAGGACATGTAGGCATTCCCACACCAGTTGACAGATTTAATCTCTCCAGCATGTCCTGTCTCTGCCCTGGGACATTCTTCCTGTAGGACTTGCCTATAACACCTAGTCTAGGAGGCACCCAAGAGGCTTCCTAGTCAGATGCCCAAGTCACCTTGACTGCCCCCTTTCAATGTGGAGGAGTAACAGCTCAGCTCCGAGTCCCTGCTGAATGACTGAACTTCTCAGCCTATTTAAGGGTGAGTCTAGCCACTGCGTGGAGGAACCTTATTTCCACTTGTGTCTGCGATCTCATTTTTTCAGTCACTACACAGAGCTCATGACCAGAGGTGAGTGCAGGGGTGTAGACTGACAAATAAGTTGGCAGCTTCGTTTTTACACTCAGCTCTCTCTTCAGAACAAAAAACACGGGTACAGCGTCAACATCACTGCAGATGCCCCAATCTATCTGTCAATCTCCCAACTGACTACTTGAGGCACGAATTTGTCATTGACCCAGAGTGCACGCTCCACCCTTTTCAAGCTGAGAAACATGGGCTTGGACTCGGAGGTGCTGATTTTCATTCTTGCCACTTCGCACTCGGCTGAAGAACACCTCAGTGTGAGCTACAGGCCACCACCTGATGAAGCCAAAGGAACCACATAAAAAGCCGAAATTCTTAATTCACCGATTCTTAATCAGTGACAAAGGGCAGCCTAGGTGTAGCTCAACACCCACCGGGAATAAGTCTCACTTACTACCGATGTAGTAACACACACACACACACACACACACACACACACACACACACACACACACACACACACACACACACACACACACACACACACACACACACACACACACACAATTAGGATGTAATATATACACAATTAGGACCTGTTACTGTTCTGGCTGTTGACAGTATTTTCTGATTTATGAAGCAATAAAAATAGATTTCCAAAATCCCCTTAAAAACATTATGACAGAATCAAATCTGAAATCTGAGCCTTTCTTTATCCAAAGTTCAAAGTTACATTTATTGAAAAGTAAGCAGGTTGCCACATAGTTGGATAGATGACACCTCGCATGCATGTTTAATGTGTTCAACTGGGAAAGTTGAAGGGTGATATCTGTAATGGGAAGTCTTTTAAGTCTCATCGGAGCCGTGAACTCTGACAGCTCTGGGATTTTGCCTCTATCATGCGTAGCTGGCTCACTGCTTATAGAGAAACAATAAATATGTTTCCTTTGTGTTGATGAAATTCCATAAGATTGGAAGTTCTGCAGTGTGGACCTAACAGACTTTGTTTTCTGATGATAGTCAGGGAGAACCACCTCACCCAAAAACTGATAGCATCTTTTCCAGCTGTACAGAGAGAAAAATGCACAGAGAGTCATCACCGCTGTCCTAAAGATCATCGAATGCCCTTTTCCCTCCCTGGAAGGTCTTTAGAGTTTTCAGATTTACAGATTTCTTTGAAGTAATCTTTCCAAGTAATCCCAGGTAGAATGATTGTATATCTTTAAAAAACAAGAATTGGGTGCACAAGTTTGAATATATGTTGCATTTTCTTTAATCCACACAAACATATTCACACTTAAATCTTTTAATAAGTGATGCTGAAGCTTTTTAACTTGACAAGGCCAATTAACTCCTCTTTAGTAATCATGATTGACTGCAGCTTGCAGCACAAAAAGCATTTGTTTGACAGCACTCATTAGATTGACCAAGACTCAGAAAAATTAGAAAGTTCAAGGAACAGTGAAGATCTAAGAAGGAGAACTGTCCGAGGTCTGGAAGAAAGCCCAAACCATCACCCACACATGACAGGAAATTAGATAGGTTGTTCCCAGGAACCACCAGAGCTCAAGTCTGAACTGGAAACTTCTGGAACACCAGTGTCGCCGTCAACAGTGAAGATTAAGTCAACAGAATTTTATTTATATACCACCAAATCACAATAACTGTTGCTTTATACTGTAAGGTAAAGACACTACAGCAATACAAAGAAATCCCCCCAAATCAGATGACCCCCTATGAACAAACACGGGGCAACAGTAGAAATGAAAAACTCTCTTTTAACCATGAAGTGAGTTTTCAATCGCCAGGGTGTCGACTAAGAAAGAAGCTTCCTCTCCAAAATCGACACCTTGGAGCTCGACTAAAATTTGCGGCTGCAGTTTTATGGTCAGATGAGACAAAGATTGAGCTGTTGGGCCACAATGACAAGACATATGTTTGAGGCTTTTAACCCTAGAACACTATCGCTGGGTGATTTTCACCCGAGCAAATAAATTTACATGATTTCTTTCTCCTGCAGCTGTTAGTGTGTCGAGGAGATTGTGCCTTCACCAGGGAAGTCTCAAATGTCCCAGGAATGGGTGTATCAAAGACCAGCTTTCCAGCGTCATTTTTTTTTTTTTTAGGAATTTTTTGTTCTTGAATTCCAGATTTTTCTGTAATTTCGGAGCATTATTTTAGCATCCCCCCATGACACTTTTTTTCATTTTGTTAGACATGGCACAGTTGAAAGTAAAAGCTGACCACTCTGATTTGTCATGTGTTTGATATATTTTGATGACAAGTACTTTTTTGTTGGTCATATTATATCGGGTAAAAATCACCCGGCATTAGTGATTGTGTTACTATTTATAGCGATAGTGTTCTAGGGTTAAACCTAAGAAGACTGTACCAGCTGTCAAGCATGGTGGTGGCAGCATCATGCTCTGGAGCTGTTTTGCTGCCAGTGGTACCTCCAGATTCTTCAACCTTATTATTAACAGCTAGATGGTTGACACTTGGACACAGCTGGATGTTCCAACAGGATAATGATCCCAAACATAGACTGCTTTATGCATAAAGCAGACTAACGCTAAACTTCTGGTCTTCTAAAGTGCTGACTTCAACGGGTAGTGGTGATGTATGTATATATGGATTGGATTAGAGAAAATCCAAAATAAATTTAAACTTGTGCACCCAATTCTTTTTAAAACATTTTTAAAGTCAGTAAAGATGTATGCAGTACAACCATTCCACGGTGGAAAACGAAAATTTCAAAGAAATTATTAAAAGCCCCAAATTACTGTGACATTCATGCCCAGGATGAGTGGATGTAAACTTCTACGTGCAGTATGATGTGTGTTTTACTTTCCTTCTTACAATTTTTATACACATATGCTTAATTATTTTGCAGATTTTTGCTCTGAGAAAACATAATCCAATTTCGATCTACATTTGACAACAGAGTTATAGTTACTGCTGATATTTTTATCTCTTAACATCCAACACTGCAACACATATTTGACAAAAGATAAGAAAACCTAATAAGTACTCTTAAAATATGCAGCATGTATTCAGAGCATCAGTGCTGACTGTCCTCCTCTGCTCCTGCATCTCCTTACATCACTCTGGAGCAGCACAGAGACAGGGCAGCAGCACACAGCCCTCCTTATCTCAGCCTCGCCACGTCACGGCACATCTCGAGGGGCAAACAGAGCTGCATCGGTGCCGTGCGCCCGTCACCTCGTGATGTCTGGAAGCACGCCTGGCCCTGCCAGGCCAATGCAAAGCTGTGCCAGGCAATGTCTCGTACCAGCTGGGGGCCACTGGATGATTCGCCACGGCTTATTGGGAGGCGTCACTAAGTGTTTTTCTCTCCTTTCTGGAGTGACACCAACCGCAGACCTCTGTGTTTCACTCCTTCTCGCCATGTCTAATCATAGCCCGGCAGTTCAGTTTATCGGGACTGCATCTGTGATACCCGTGAAATGTTCGGCCTAGTTGTGCAGCTGTGACACGCTGCTGATTTTTGCTGAAACTCGCCATCTTAAAGAGTTTGTTAAAAAAGGCAGCTTGAAGATTTTCAGGCTCATTTGACCGCTCAGAGAAGACTTATTCTTGCTCTCACAAACGTCTGGCCATCATTTGGTCAGTGACGTAATGAGACATGTCAGACGTGGCAGTAAATTTTCATTATGGGACTTCTGTTTCTTTCTCGAGGCACAGAAAGAAATCATCAGAGGAGAAGCAGAGATACCAGCTGCTACACCCACAGTAGCCTCAATAAACCAGAATGCTATGCATCCACTTTTGTTTTTCCATCTCTCTCTCTCTCTCTCCACCCACACATGCAACCCGTATATGGGTTTAAACATTTGCAGTCTTTCTGTGCGCCCAAACAGGCACCTTTGATCGAAAGCAACAAGTTGTGTGAGTCGTTCTGCGAGGGCTCTGACAAGTAACTAAGCAGATGAGACAGGTGCAGGCAGCTGAGGTTCAATAAGAGAGTAAATAACTCCTGGAAATGCAAAGAACAGCCCCGACTGATGAGATCTGAAACAGTAACCCAGCGTGAATGTTCCTCTGTGATTTCCACGAGACATCAAGAGAAATCAGCGTCCTCTTCCGCCACACTGACTTTGCTGCAGACTGCTAACCTCAGGCGTCCGTGATCCCGAGTCAACAAGGCAGGCCGCCGCAGCGAGCCATCGTGAGCTCTCCCTTTTCTAAAGCATGACAGCGAGCATGCATTCAAATCCAGGCAGATATCCAACACAAACAGCAAACAGCACTGTGGCTCGGATATCATTGGGATCATCTGAAGCATCGGAGCAGGGAGGCGGTGGACGTTGACATAACTGGATTGACGGAGCTGGTTAAACCCGCAGATTCAGATTGTGACCCTGCAGGTCACGCGAAGCAGGGAAAGCGGTCACGGTGGCGGCTGCTGTCAATCATGCACGCCCAGATGATCTGCGCTGTAAATTTACTTTGACGTCAAAGAGTGGTCTTTTGGCTCTGAAACCAACCCGAGTGTGCAGAGCGCTGATGTGGCCCAGTTGTTGTTGTTTTATTGGCCTTTTTTTTCTCTCTCCTCCTCTATATATCCTGAGATGAGATTTGCTGAGCATGTTCTTTTTCAGCACGCCATGCAGCACGCTCATTCAGTGGGACCCTGCGTTTACACCTGGGAGCTGCCCCGCACAGTCTGCTACTGTCGGCTAAGGCGGCAGTTCTCACGCTGGGCGGGGTGGGGGATGACGAGGGGAAAAAACATGCCGTCAAACTAGGCTGCATAAAGATGATTAAAGCAGGGGAACATATATAAGAGTTTGCCGGAGCTGGAATCCTTTTTTAGATGCTGTTTCCTCTTGAAGTAAACTCTCCGATGGGGGTTGTTATACCAGCAGAAAAGCTGAAATTAAGAGAATCTCTGTATATTTCTAAACAGTGATAGATATGCTTGTTTTGCGTTCAGTAACAGGATGAAACTGACTCACTGTTTACTGACCTGCTTGACCGTGCTAAAACCACTGAGAGTCCAGCATCACAGGTTCACACTGTGAAGAGTTTGAGGTTTGAATATTTTATTTTCACAAGAGCTTTGCAGCTTTCATATGTATGTGTGAATTCATCAAGCCTAGAGCTCTACTGATGCTGGATATTTTGGTAGAGAATAAAACATTCTGGTATTGATATAGTAGCCCATAGCTTACACCAGGAGGAGTTTGAATATTTTACAATGTTTTCACTGAGCTGTGTAGTTTGAAAGAGTTAACCTATACCTGAGTTTTACAGGCGATGCAGATAACGATGAAAAGATTCAGACAGGTACACCCCATGATTCAGTAGCTTGTAGAAGCATCTTTAGCAGTAATAACTTTAAGCAATCATTTTCTGTAGGACTGTTGTCTCTCACATCACTGTAGAGAAATTCTGGCCCACTCTTCTTAGGATCATTGCTTCATTTCATTGGGGTTCATGCACAGCTCTCTTAAGGTCCCACCTCAGCATTTCAATCAGCTAGAGGTCTGGCCTTTGACTGGACCACTGCAAAACCTTGATTCTTTTCTTTTTCAGTCATTCTGTTGGAGATTTGCTGCTGTGCTTGGTATCATATTCTTGATGCATTATTTAATTTCAGCCAAGCCTTATCTATTCAACAGATGTCCTCACATCTGTCTCTCGAATACTTTGGTGTACAGAGGAGTTTATAGTCGACTCAGTGACTGAAAGTTTGTCCATGTCCTGTGACTGCATAACAAGCCCAAATCATCATGCCTCCACCACCACCGTGCTACTGTTGGTATGACGCGTTTGTGATGATGTGCTGTGTTTGGTTTTATGCATTATAGCCAAATATCTGCACTGTGGTCTCATCTGTATAAAGGACACAAGTCTTGTGGTTTGTTCAGATGTAACTATTGCATGTTCTGTTTAGAGTGAAGAGACTTTCTTCTGGCAAACCTTCTAAACAAGTCATACTTGTTCAGTCTTTTTCTAATTGAACTATCATTATCTTTACCTTAAGCTCTTGGGTTTTTTGACCTTCAGACCTTAAGAGTTAAATTGCTGGGACATCCACTCCTGAGAAGACTGTAACATTGTGTTAACACACACCTGAATGCTCCAGACCAGCAAACCGCTAAAATCTGGCTATATAGCAATACATAAAGTCAGAATTGATACAGTTATTTTTGACTTATTGAAAACTTTCTTCAGTTTTTGGATTTTATAAACATTTTTGAACGTGCAGTGAGTCAGTTAAAGACACGACTTCTCTCAAACCACAGTTGGGTTAGCGGAGATGCTACTGTGCTCTGCTACTTAACGCTGATTGGAGCTTTAATATTTAGAAGCCCATGTTTCTATTTATTTGTATGACGTTAAGTAAAGCATTAAATTTTGTGAAATGTATATGGGAGTTTCAGTACAATGTAAATGCGAAAATAGCACTATTTCCAGAACTTCTGCAGTTTCAGTCTCAACCCAAACAAGTACAAGATCTCACAGCGCAGCACTTTTGCTTATTACAAATGTACATTACAGCAGATCTGCAGACTCTCTGGATTTGATATCAGGGGGTCTGTTTCTTTGTTGATGCCGATAGGAGCTACAGAAGTCTCATCTTTCATTTTGGAGCAACTTTGCTGCAGGCTGTTGTCTCAACATCTGATCAGTCTCACCGTGTTTGCTGAAGAAGTGACAAAATTAAACTGCGCGCACACACACAGACACACACCGGGGCGGTTTTGGGTTTCACAAGTTGCCACTTTTGCAGGTCTGGTATTTCCCTGCTCACATCTATCACTCTGCTACTTTTAATGGGCTAAATGAGAGCAAAGTGGAAAGGCATCAGGGCCTAAACACAATGGAAGGCAATAACTGATGTGCTCTATTTAGCACGTCTAATTTGACATTTCTGTGGAGGAACTGCAGGCGGTAGATTTGATGCTTCAGCAGCACTGCTGCCTGCATGCCAACGCTGAGAAGAGTGAAGCAAGTTGATTATATTTTCTGGTCGCAGACTTTTCAACAGCCTGAGACGAGCTACACAATAAACGTTCGCTCTCCAGCAACATCCAAGTTTAGGCTGCAGTCGTCCTGAATGTTGCAGGGGGAATCTTTCTAATTTGTTAGCTGCTAATTATCCATTTCTCACATCAACATATGCTGTCTAACCAGAAGACACATTGAGTGTGTTTGTCTAACCTTTTCCATAAAATCTTCATAGCCTCATATTCATTGGCTCCCCCGGTGAACCTCTTCTGCTCTTGTGGGTGGTAAAACCTAAACTGCAGAATAATGTGAAGTTTTGTTTGACGGTTTTCACAGCTCATGTGAACTTTTCACAAAGAGCTCATATTAAACATACAAAGGATCCTTTTCCTGGTTTCTGTGACTACTGCTGCTAAGTCTGTAAAAGGTGTTGGAAGGAGATAAAGTGAAAAAAGCAGCCTCGAGTGTCAAAGACACACAATATTTCTACCCATTTTCTGACCTTCTCCACAATGTCGGGGCTCAAAGACTTCAGTGTTGCTTCTTGTGGCAATTGTTGCTCTAATGTCACTCAGGAAATCAGTGTTTCAAGTTTACCTTTGAATAATGAAAACCTTGTGAGTTGAAAGGTTGAACAAATAAGCTCCAGATGAAAGTGAGCCAGGGATGCTGTGCTCTTACAGTATATTACAAAGCCACTGGTAAACAAGGACCTGCGGAAGTGCATTTATTTCCAATTATCCTGAGGCACAACAGACAACACAAAAGATACTTTACAGCTAGTCTCACAGTTACTGATACACAAGATGTTCGATTAATTGAAGTTTTGGTTATTTAGCTGTAAAGTCTGGTTGAGTTTTGACTGTAGAAACATTTCCTTCAGAGTTAGAGGTGAGGCTTTGTTATGACCCCTTACACACCTTTAGCATTACTGTCTAACATGCCATTTGTCTGGCAGGGTCTTCATGAGCTTTTATTAAAGTCAAGATTGCCCCATTGGGTCACGACTTAGACAGGATCGTAGGACAACTGGACAACGACAAAGTCGACCAACAGAACTGACAAGCCTCGCATCTAGAGCCAGTTATGGTCACCACGTTGGTCGTATTGTGCACAAGCAAGGACATCACCATAGCAATGTCACTAAGTAACCAGGTGCTGAGGGAGAGGGTACTCGCTGTGGTGTTCTTCTGAAAGACACGCGTCGCCATTAAGCCAAAACCTCCACGTTAGAAAAAAGACACTCTTCCAAAAGTTTTCTCCAGCTGCTGCAGCAACTCCCTATCAAAGAGTCTCTGCACAGATCATTGAAATGGCGATACGACAACCAACATGATCAATGTACGCTCACGTCTTCAACCCAGCTGCAGCACCAGCAGATGTGACATAACTTCGAACAACGGAAGACAAATGCCCAACATTCCTGTTATATTGGTTGGTTTGGTGTTTCCACTGTGCACCGTCTCTGTCGTGTTTAGTGTTAGTTATTAGCCTTTGTAGGTTTGTCTCATCATGTGTCTTCTTGCTTTTGTTTCTTTCCCTCCTGCATGACCGTCTGCCCGCCCTCATTAGTTTCACCCGTGTTTGACCGTCTCCACCTGCTCCTGTTTCTTTAGACCAGAGAGCGTGTACAGTCTCATGTTTCCCTTTGTCTTTGTCAGATCTTTAGTTTGCTCCCTAAGAAATGACCTCACATTCTTCTTCTTGCTACTTTTGCAAATTCATGTTTTATTTCTTCGTGGACTTGCTGTACTTCTGGATTCTTGGAGAAACCAATAAAAAGTTCTCTTTTAATTTTACCTACCCAGCATCTTGCATTTGGCTCTAAAAGCTGAACTCACATGAAATTTTTCAATTTTTTTGCATACTAATGGTAACCGTGCCTACAAGAGTAAGAATATCAGAAGAAAACATCTGGGTCAATTTATTTCAGATGTTGCAGGACTTCTATTGAGGTCAGTCAAACTATTTTGGATGTAGACAAATTACACCAAAGATATCTTGTATGTAATAATGTGTCATTAATGGGTCCTGAGGTCTTTTTATCATTACACAATTCATTAAATTTTTTTAATTAGCTTCCATACAATCCAATCCACAGGACTCATGCTTCCCAGTTCATCAGTGTCAGTGTAGTGGTGCTGTTGCACACCTGTTTCACATGAAAGCCTCTTCTTTCTGTTTCCACCTGTGTGCACGGCTGCATTTTCCAACACAGAGAATAAAAAAGTATCTTTAAATAGATAACATCACTGCTATGAATATGATCCCATTAATATCTCATCTTAACTCCTCACAAGGTTATAGGCTGCTTCAAGACCTTCTTTAATGTGACCCCAACGTGACCTAAAGAATATGTAATCAACCTGACAAAGAAAAAAAGCCTCCGACTTCCCGCCAGTCAATCAGAGCTGAGGAAGTCCAGCTGCCCTTCACTTAACCCTTCAGGACACAGATCAGTTACTGAGAGCAGCCTTATTGGATCCTATTTCATCACCTCGCTGGTGCCTGCAGGAATATACCCACAACAATACCTTCTAACAAGCTCTGCAGCGCAATAACTACCCAGAGTCACCTTTTGTAGACGGTTTAAGGGTCTGAGCAGCTGGCAGGGAAGCTGGATTCAGATGTGGGGGATGAGATTTAAAAAGAAAAAGAAAATGCTGACCTTAAGGTTGTAGAGCAAATGCTTTGCAGCCCATGACACATGAAACAGCTAAAAAATGGTGCATCATAATTTGAAGATTGGTTTCTGGTTAATAACACAGAAAAAAACCTGGCGGGCAATAATGCAAAGGTTTAAGACTACAGCGGCACGTAAGCTTATCGAGAACATGGAAGGAGAAAAAGATTATATATGCGATTATATCAGACAATGTTTGAGTCAGCAGGCTTCCTGTCAGGACTGGGGTTCAATGGAGCTGCTATGTTACTACAAAAACATGTCCGATGACTCATGGTGATGAGAACGAAATTCTCCAACCTCTGCTGCTAGACTGCTACAGAACAACCTCAACATGTCAGAAAATGGCCAGTGTGGGTTTAACGCTGAATCTGTGATGCACGGACTCTTTAAGGAAACAATGTTGGGCAGTGAAAGGCGGCTCTGCTGGTTAGTTATGTGCATCATTAACACTCACATCTGGAAAATAAGAGCTAAAGTTGCTACTGAACAGTTTAAAAGTGCAGTTAGATTTTAGTTTATTTAATAGAAAAAATGAATTTTACATTTATGAATTTACACTGATTAGTGTGTAATTACGTCTTCCAACAAACTGATGAGCTCTCATAAAATTAGAATCAATTGAAAACACACAGGAGCAGGCTTTTGTGGAAGCTGCTGTGTTACCCTGCCATCTTGAAAACAGTGGCTGAGAAGGACATTGGTGTTCTGCCTAATCATGTTTTCTATATTTGGACAGAGAGTAGCCAGATGTGTAGCGCACCAATAGTGGAGAAGAAGAGAGCTAAAGAGAGCTCACAGGTGCAGATGCAAATTTAATTTGCATTCATGAAGTTTTACCATTCGAGATGGGATCCCCTTCACCAAAGAAGCAAAAAATGAGAAGGTAAGCGACTTGGCCACCATGTTGATAAAATGTCATCCTCTTCTTCCTCAGCTCAGGCCTCAGAGCCCTAACATTCAAAAAAGAGCGTAAGCGTGCTTATTTATTAATGATATCGTCACACTTACTTATTGTCAGCAGATTAGAGATGCGACCCTCCCGTCTCCGGACAGCTGACAACAAGCCGGCTAAACGACAACAACATCCGGCTATAAGCTAACATTACGCCAGCTAATGTTTGGCTCGAGTGTCCTAAAAATCACACTTTCCCTCTGATAAACAGCTTGATCAGATTCTCACATCGTATAAGGGTTTCTTCACTAAGCGCGCTGGGTTGCAGCTACACCCTCCAACTCACATTTCTTACGATATTTAAAGTGTGTTGTGATCTAGGACGCTGAATGTGGAACCACTGAGCAGAAGGAAAAAAGAAAGACCAGAGAGAAGATTCATGGATGTAGTAAAGGAAGACATGCAGAGGCTTGGTGTGACAGAGGAGGATGATAGAGATAGAGTGAGATGGAGGCAGATGATCTGCTCTGGTGACCCCTAAAGGGAGCAAGAAGAAGAAAAAGAAGAAGAAATCTAAACAGTTTTGCCTAATCAAGAAGAAGAGAAGAAGGGAGAATGTTGTGATCTCTTGTGTGAGTAGAAAAATCAACTGCTTCAGCCTCTAAATGTGGAATTTTTAAGCTTTTGAAAATGGAAAATGTGCATTTCATGAACGTGGACATGAATGAGCAGACATTAGAGCGGTCTGATTAAAAAAATTGTTCTCAGGGACACGAAAAAACTGGAAGATTCACGTCCACAAAAATGAATCAATGTCTTACAAGTCGTGACTACGTCACAAACTCCTTTGAGGCTGTTGTGTTTAGTATCGATCTTGAACTGACTCTTCATCCAACTTTTTCAATTCCAACCTTAAGTTTTTTTTTCATCATGCGGGGACCCGCTGTAGACTTTAATCAACAAGAAATGAAAACAACACAGGCAACATCTGCAACATGAAGCTCAAGCAGAGCTTTTTAAAGCACCAAGAGCGATCGAGGGGTGACAAAGCCGCTCCTGCTGCGTTCTACGAACACCAAAAGCAGCTGGAAACAACCTTTTCCCCAAATTCACATCAGCAGAGATTTAGGCACAATCTGCAGCGACACAGAAACGGCAGATTAAAAGTGAGAGCTGATTCTCTTTTTCTTGGACATCATAAGCCTTTAAATAGCAGCCTGCCTCATTCGGCGTCACACACACTCGGGGACTAAGTTGAGAACATGGCCACAGTCCAGGAATAATTAAAAGCAGGACAACAGACAGACTCCTGTGTCGACGGGACAGAAATCACCACAAAAATAACAGCAGGGAAGGGAGACAGACGGAGGCTGCGTTCACATGTGTCTCTGTGTTGTAACGCTCTCCCTGATCTCATGTTTGTTCAGCGAGTGTCAGCAGAAAGACATTTGTGTTAGAAAAACAGAGGTCAGCTGATATCAGCGTTCAACGCATCAATTTGAATATCTGAATGTTCCTGAGCTGTTAATTAAATTTTACAGCATTTAACCAGAGATAGGTTTAGTCACACTGGCAGGGCAGCAGTAGGAATGATAATGACAAGGGGAAAAACAGTGAAATACTGCAGTGGAATATAAAAGAAATGACAAAAGACAAAACACTACCTGAAATGTGTGGAAAGCAAGCAAAGGAAACAGGTACAAAAACACACTTTCATAACATCGCTGTCAGTTCGTATAAAGGCCTGTTTACATTGGATAAATATCACCAGGTGACCTCAAGCGATCTGTAATAACTGCAGCAGTTGTCTTTGCTCTTAATCTTGTGCAAATCTGCCATGTCTATAATCTTCATAATAAAAAAAACATCAAAAGCAGAAGTAATACATCTACTCCTGTGTGAGTAAATCTTTTTTAAATATGTTTTTTTCCCATCCTTTTAAGGGCAGAGCATCACAGAAGGCTGATAGTGGAAATTATTAATGAGAGTTTTAATAGAATTCTGGGTGCAAATTCATGAGGCTCAGCGTGGAGACCCATTACATTTCAGTCTCATCTGCAGATAATCCTCTGGATTTGCTCAGTAAATTTGGGTGAATCGCAGACTTCATTTATCCTGTGAGAAGGGGCGGGACCACAGGGATGGCTAGTGGTGTAGTGTCCCCTCATACAATCTGACCATCCTCCCAAAACAACTACGAAAGGATTTATAATGATCAGAAAGAGGAGGCAAAGTAAATACAAAAAGATGTAAGATGATCTTAAGGACATAAAATCACCAGGAAGGGATGCCAAATGAACACCAATGGTGTTACAGTTAGCCCAAAGAGACATGAACAACCACAATCAGATGTAAATGACTTCAGAGAGCAGCAAAAGACAAAACCACCACAGAACGGAAGCAAAATGAAAAATAAAAGAAGAAAAACAAAGACACAATGTGACCATAAAGGAAAGGAAAATGTAGAGAAAAGGATACAAAATGATGCATATAAACACAAAATGACAATAAAGGATAGTGAAAAGGTACACATGATTCTACAGAGGGATGGAAAAATATCCAGGGACACAAAACCACAACAGAGAAAAGGGATGCATAATAATACCAGAGATACAAAATTAATATAAACAGATGCAAAAGGGCCACAATGAGAATCAAAATGCCCCAAAAACATGCAATACAAATACAAAAGGATAGAAGATGACCTCAATGTTAAGCAAAATGCCCCCAAAATACACAAAAGAAACCAGAGAGGTAAAAAAAAAGAAAAAAAAAAAGAAGCCCAATAAGAAGCAAAATCAAATGAGAGTTGAAAGAGAAACGAAAGAAATGCAAAATGACTACAATGGAATGCAAAATGGCACAAGGAGGACTCAACAACAAAACAACAAAATAAAAGGTACCCTGGAAACAACTAAACAACATAACAACAACAGGTAGAAAGAGACCACTAAGTGGCACAAAACAACTTTAAGGTGCTAAAGATCAACACAATAAATAAATAAATTCCAAGAACCACAATAGGAAACAAAAGAATGTGAGCGAAGCAAAATGTCCCCAAAATAGATAAAAGAAACATAAAGCAAGACAGAGGAACCTGTTCTAAATGAATACAAAACAAAAAGCTCCAAAAACAAAGGGATGTGAAATGGCTCCAGAGATTAAAAAAATGACCAGAAAGGGATCCAAAACAACCACAATGGGACACAAAATGACCACAAAGAGACACACAAGACCATGAAAAAACCATGTAGGAGTATGAAATAACTCAAGAGTCAGAAAATATCCTCAAGGGGATGCAAACAGACCTCGAAGAAAAGCAAGCTAAACCCACAGACACAGTGGGACGCAAAATAGTGCAAGAGAGACACCAAATTATCCAAAAGAGATACAAAGTGACTACAAAGAGAAGTTACATGCCCCAGAAGCACACAAAACAACAACAAATGAACAAAAAATTAGCACATCCCAAACAACCAAAATAGGATTTAAAATAGCCATAGGGAGGCAGGAAATGTCCACAAAAAGCTATAAAGGAGGCAAGAAAAACCATCAAAGATAAGCAGCCTACCACAAAACAGATGAGATGAAAATTAGCTTGAAGAGAAACTAAATAAATAATAAAAACACAAAAATATCACAGTGGGATGTAAAATGATCATAAACAGACATAAAATAACCACAGAGAGTTATACTACATGACTCAAAAACATATGCAAAACAACCACAAAGCATGCACAATGAACACAAAATGATGCAGAATGACCCGAAAGAGACACAAAATGACCACAAAGAGACACAAATGACCACAAGGACAACCTCAGACAAACATAAAATCAATACAGAGACACTTAAACAGTTGGATCTTCCTAAGCGAGTGCCTCTGTGCAGAGATCTTCAGGCAGGTCTAATGCAAAGAAACAGCGAAAGAAGATAAGGTATGAGCTCCATCAAAAACACAGGGACTGTCAGTGTGAATGCAGCCTCAGAACTGGCAGTGTAAAGCCAAAGTCAGTCACTGATGAGTTAATGGAGAGTGAAAGGCGTGGGAATAATGTGGGAAAACGAGAAGCACACACGAACAAGGGTGTGACTGCAGCATCTTCTGCCGCCTACCTGCTCTTTGACAGAAGCCAGGAGGTTGGTGGTGGTGGTGCCGCTGGAGTCTGTAGGGTGGCTGTGACCACTCGGTCCCTCTCTGGCCACCATGGGCCCTTCCCCCTCTGTGTCACCCTCCTCCATCGCCTCTACCTGCCCGCTGTAGTCCAGAGCCGGCTGGCTGCTGAGGCGCCCTCTCTGACCCTGCAGGAGGACTACAAGCCGGTCAGGATGTGGACAAGGAGGAGGCACAATGACCAGAAAATCACTGTCACATCCCCCAGGGGGGCCACTGAGCATGTCACAGGGTGAGTTTACAGGGGAGCACCCTCTATAATAGCCCTGCAGCGATTCACACTGGTTTTTATAAACCTCCCTAATATCCCCGCAGAGACTCATACTGATTTTATAGTGACCTTATGGTATCACTACAACACCCCTATGGAGGCTCATGGTGTGCTTTTCTTTTATGCACCTACAGTATCAGCCTCTGTAGGGATTCATAATGAGGCTCACTGATGAGATTAGAGTGCTTTCCCTTATATATGCTTTAATCTCCGTGGAATTGTGAGGCATTTCAGCGGGGATTTAACCCTTCTGTGCCGCATGTGACTGCAAATGTCTCCACAATTTACAGTTGCAGTAGTGTAAATGTTATGCATTGCATTTGAAGGTGTGCATGCAATCTGCACGGGAGGCATTTAACAACATGTCACGTTCAGGGTCTTTTTTTCTTTCTTTTTTTTTTTACCCCCGTTTCTTTTCTGGGCGATAAGCGAAGAGCCTTGATCACATCTGCACACCAGCCTGACTGTCACACATCAATCACTCATCCACCATCCGGCAGCCAAGGACGAGGTCACACCGACTCACCGGACCGGAGACCGGGGAGCGCGGCTGTGTCAATCCGAGCCTGCCTCTCTTGTTTCGGGCACGCAGAGCTGCGCTGCCCGCCCTCCTGCCTGGCAAGCGGCTGTCAGTGAGGACTCACCGGCCAGATGTTGCTGTCAGAAGCAGGCCACAGCTGGCTCGATCCGTCCTGTTACACATCCATCCTCCACCTGCGGACGGCCGTGACAGCTACTACATTTCCCACGCGCCGACGTCAAAAATAAACAAACAGTCCCCGTGCACGTCCTCGCGCTCCTCCTGCAATTATGTGTTTCCCCCTCCTCTCCTCTTCTTTTTCTTTTTCACCTGCTGTGGGGTTTCGGTGCACTCATCCACCCCTGGCGTCCGCGCAGCACCCAGCCACCCACCCACCAATCAACCCGCCCAGCCACTATTACCGATCAGTGGCGTGACGTCACCATGCGGCTACGAATTGCTTTCCAATACGATAATCGATCAGCGGTCACCGATGCCCCACCGTTGCATGCGTTGCTGCAGCAGCTGCAGCCGTGCAGATGCGCGGAAGCTCCGTGCAAACACCCCGCTGGAGAGGAGGGATGCAGCCCGCGTGCGCGCGCGTGTGAGTGTGTTTTCTCCCCTACACAAACCTCCGTGGGCCTGACTGGTCATTATGGGACTCCCAACGGTAAATTTAATAGTAAAGTTTATGAAGCACTTCAGGATAACTTATGGAAATTATTTTATGGAAGCCCTTTTACGCCAGGATAATTAAATAATTAAACTACTAAACCACTGAATTCAAATTAATACAGATGAAATATTAAGAGATTTTTTTTAATCTATGTGAGTATTTTAATCCACATATTTTGATGACGTTTTTGCCTCGTGTTAGCTGACTACAGTGGCAGTGGAAACCCACCAGTACTTGTCCCTAACAGCTAGCAGGATGGGGAATACAACTGATAGGTGCAATCAAGTTAGCATATTTTGAAACTTACCATGAACTCCTGTGACTTCTGACACTTTTCCAGACTTCTCCTGTCACACAGCCCTGGTAACCTTGCTCTTCATTTCCGGTTTGCTGGTAGCAGGTTTTGTTTTTTTAGCTGAAATGTTTTAACTTTCAGACATCATGTTACAACTGTAGTGGAGCAAATTTACAATTGATTAGGAGATTTTGTGGTTGTATATCTGTTTAAATGCATATGCTATGTATGCCATAATCTTATCAGACTAAGATTTTGTGCTTTTATTTTATTTAATTATGTATATGCTTCTAAATTATACTAATGTAAGGTGACCTGGAGAGTTTTGAAAAGAGACTAAAAATAAAGAAAATATTGTTTTAAAGTTGTTTTTTTTAAAGCTACTACAAATTTCATTTTGTTTTAAAGCTTAAACATGAACACACCTTTACTCATCTTTAAATAGGTGTGTGTGAGAAAGCATCCACATTTGGTGTAGAAAGAAAAGGAAGAGCTTCGTTAGTAGATTCTCACGCTCAGAAAGAAAAGAAAAAGCAGAACACAGGTACATGCACATGCCCATTTATTTAAATGACAATTAAAGAGTCTGTGTGCGGTCTTAAACGTAAGCATGGTCTCTGTTTAACAGCTGCCTTCTTCCGTCTCCTCTGGTGCACCTTAAGTAAACTTGCAGATAGAAAGCAAGACGAGTGACAAGACTTCGGGAAGGAAGCTGCAAAGTTAAGCCACTAAAAGGTTTCCCACTACTGGTTTGTAAACCGATAACGCCACCGGCTCACACGGAGCCGAGGAAGACACATGACAAAACACTGCTTTTTTAAAATAACTGTGAATACCTGAATATTTAACAGCTTGTTAAAAATAAACCCGCTCTTCAAAGCAAACCGTTTCAAAAGATGATACATTCGACGTTCCTTGTACTGCAAAGTAAAACACCGTGCCGGTAAAAACATGTTGGAAACACCACACAGAGATAAATTATGCATCAATGATTAAATATATTAAAACCAGACAGCCGTGTTGAACATGAAACATCCCTTGTAAGGGTTTTAAATTCTTTCCAAACGAGAGTCCGTTACTGCTGCAGCATTTCTGACACACAGGTGATGAATTTGTTGGATGTATTAGGAGAAACACGTCACTGATATCCTTTTCATTTTAAGAGCAACACCCCCCCCCCCCCCCCCCCCCCCCCCCCCCGAACAAATGTCCCTGAAGGATTAGGATTTCTGCTGTCACAGTTACGCCTCAAAAGTTAAAACTATTAAATGACTCAAAGCTGAAATGTCCATCAAACACAGAAATCCATTACTTTTTTTCACTAGGCATCCTGACAGTCAAACTAATGTTGCAACAAGAGGAGGAG
Organism: Pelmatolapia mariae; assembly: GCF_036321145.2. NCBI lineage: Eukaryota > Metazoa > Chordata > Actinopteri > Cichliformes > Cichlidae > Pelmatolapia > Pelmatolapia mariae. Next base: position 23,516,095 of record NC_086246.1, on the reverse strand, counting down.
GAGATGGGAGCTTTTCAACTTTTATAGCATCAGTCTGCTCCTAAACTGAGCTTTTCAGGTCCTGAAAGTCTCCTGCATTTAATTTGGGGAATTACATCAAGCACAGGGACATTATCACCTTGAATTCAATGCATTGGTAAGTTAAAATCTAAAGATTCAACACTGGCTCTCGACTGATGTCGGCATATTAGGCAGGAGGAAGAAGGTAATTATCTGCTGTATCACATCCATTTTGCAAGGCTTGAATGTTCCAAAAACTGAGCCATAAAAAGCAAAAAGCTACACACACACACACACATATGTGTGTATATGTGTATATATATATATATATATATATATATATATATACATATACACACATACTTTTAAACTAAACATTTGTTTCCGGGGGGGGGGGGGGGGCATAGCCACCAGGGTGGTGGCTATGTGCATCTTTAACAACCAAAAGTACATTTCTAGGCTGTTTTATTATAACATTTTATAGTTATATGATACATATCTTAAATGTTACATGAACCAAAGTTTTCCTTGCCTTTAATGCTGCAGCAGTAATCGTCCTCTCATCTGATCAGAATAAACTCTCCATCGCGTCATGAGGTGGAGGGCTCAGCATGACTGGGCTGTGCACTAACACTAACTTCTTCCTACTGACGTCTAAGTCTAAACACTGCATGAGCAGGGAAAAAACTGCTTGGTTGGCACGTTCAGAACTCACTTAAAAAAAGATGAAGGGGAAAAAAAAATCCTCTCCTGCCTTAATCTTCACTGGGAATTACACTGGAATTGACTTTCAGCTTGTCGGCCTGCAGAAGGAAGTCGTTCTCCCCAAAGTTGTCCAGGATGTTTTATCTGTTTTGTGAGATTTGGGTTTTTTAAGCTGGAGGAAAATGCACTGATTTAGCAGAGAGGGGCTTTAACCTGGAGAATAGAGTCAATTTAGATCTTTGATTGGGAAACTGCTGACGTATCTGGCCTGGACCCCAACATTTGGTTCTTTGTTATATTCTGTTCTGTTGAGCCTTGTTACTGAGGAAAAATGAGTCTTTGTGAGTGCATGTTTCTGGATTTTATAGCCTCAACAACGACAGCGTTGTGGGGCGAAGGGGTATGCGAGAAAAGGCAACCTTTTGCAGAGCAGCAAGCTAAAAAAAAAAAAAAAAAAATCACTTTTGGTCCAAACAAACTGTGGCGGCTGTGGCCATCAGCATTCGTTTTAGCACGTGGTCACAGCCGCAGGGCTGCTGTCTCAGTGAATGAGCGTATTTGCCCCCGCATCAGCAAACACACAAACCTGTAGCATCCCTTCAGACAGCAGGAGCATTTGGTCAAAAAGAATAAATATGTCACGTCACTGGAACCACAATTTATAAGCACAAACACTTGGTTACTTCACTAACTCGATCTTCATACAACCAGGGAGGGGAACTAACAGCAGATGAGGCGGAAACGACCAGCCTGTTAGTTTCCAGCCCTGCAAACGACTCGTCTTTCAAATCGAGGAACGACAAAACAAATAAAAGACACCGTGAGCACCGACACTTCTACTCAAACATAAAACCCGCCTGACTTCTTTTTACAAATTAAAGCAAATAAATAGGGAGAGAGGACAGTACCTTTGCATAAACATGAGTACAAAAACATAACAGTCAGTGGATGTACAGTAAATGTGAGTGATTCCAAGAGGGGCAGAGCAGCGCCTTCGTGGATTTGTGACACCATGAATCAGTGTTAAGACGCCCCCCCCCCCCATTCCCCTCCAGACCAAGACCTGCGCTCACTACTCCAGATCGTCCACGTCCTCCGTCGCGACGGTGCTCGTCTGTTCTGAGGTCACACCTGAAAAACAAAACAAATGTGAAGAAGAGGAAACGTCTCTGAGGCCTATCAGACCAAACTGTAAACGCTCTCTCCCACTAATGACATACGAGTTAATACCACTGTAATCTACTGTTACAACCAGCTTATTAGTATTAGTGTTACATCAACTACTTCAAACGGACAGTTTATCCAAATAAATGTACACTATATTGGAAAAAAGTATCGCTCAAAGGAATTTGAATGTCATCCCATTCTTAATCCATAGGGTTTATTATGATGTTGGGCCACCCTCTGCAGCTATAACAGCTTCAGCTCTTCTGGGAAGGTGTCTGTGTAGGTTCTTAGTGCTAGTAATTGTAATCTAAGGAGCTTGGAAAGAAAAGCAAGCTTCTTCGGTTAAAGAAGCTTCTCGAATGAGAGATGAAATGTCTTCAAGAAACTCAAAGAAATCCAGTTGCTTTTCTTTCCAAGCTCCTTAGATCTTCCGGGAAGGCTTTCCACAAGGTTTAGGAGTGCGTTTATGCAAATTTTAAGCAGACACTTATGTTGGATTGAAGGCCTGGCTCGCAGTCTCCACTCTAATTCATCTCGAAGGTGTTCTGTTGGATTGAGATCAGGAATCTGTGCAGGCCAGTCAAGTTCTACCACACCAAACTTACTCATCCGTGCCTGGTCACACTGGCTAATTACTTTCAAATGTGTCACTGGTGCACAGTCATGTTGGAACAGGACGGGTCCACCCCCAAACTGTTCCCACAAAGTTTCATGAACATGAAACTGTCCAACATATTTTGGTATGCTGAAGCATTAAGAGTTCCTCTCACTGGAACTAAGAGGCCGAGCCCAACTGCTGAAAAACAACCCCACACCATAATCCGCCCTCCACCAAATTTTACACTTGGCACAATGCAGTAAGACAAGTACCGTTCCCCTGGCAACCATGGAAATGCTTACCATGAAGCTCTCTACACACTGTTCTTGAGTCAATCCGAAGGCCACATGAAGTTTGGAGGTCTGTAGCGATTGACTTTGCAGTCAAAGTTGGTGACCTCTGCGCACTATGAGCCTCAGCATCTGCTGAGCCCGCTCTGTCATTTTACGCGGCCTAACACTTCATGGCTGAGTTGCTGTCATTCCCAATCACTTTCACTTTTGCTTCCACAGCTGACTGTGGAATATTTAGTAGTGAGGAAATTTCACGATTGGACTTGTTGCACAAGTGGCATCCTATCACAGCACCATAGTGAAACTCGCTAAGCGACTGAGAGTGAGCCATTCTTTCACAAATGTTTGTAGAAGCAGTTTGCATGCCTTACTGCTTGATTTTAGCCACCCGTGGAAATGGAAGTGATAGGAACACCTACATTCAATGATTTGGATGGGTGACTGAATACCTTTGGAAATATAGTGTATTTTTCCAGTGTAACTGTGTCGTTATAGTTGGCCTGAGACCTGTACTATGAAGCAGGATTTGTTAACTTGTCGGGTTAACCTCAAGTTTTCATTCTTATGATGACTTCTGCCGCAGGCCTAACATGCTCCAAAGCACATCCAGTTTGAAATAAGAGATCACCTACTGACCAATCAATTCTCTGTGAAAGTACATCACCAATGCTGGAAGCTCGCTCAGTGCGCAGACAGCAGGAAGGTCTAATCTTTTTTTAAATAGTGTCTAAAGTCTTTGCCTTTCCCCGATGAGCGTCAGTAAGAAATACAGATTTCTAGAAGCAACTTTGTTCCCAGTTTTTCCATGTTGGCTGCAAACAATTTTAAAATGATTTCATTTTCCCGTAACGCTGAGCCAAGTCTATGTTTGATTTCTTTTTCTTTCATCTAGTTTATAACCACACACAGCTTCTGCATTTTGGCATTAAGTAAATAATTACAATGCGTCATGTGTTGTTGTTCCTCTGGGGTATTAAAATAATTAATTAATTAATTATTAATTAATTAATTTTTAATTATCCAGATATGTCAAACGTTAAAATTGAAAGAGGGTGTAGTTTTTTCACTACTGTAGCATCACAAAATGTAATTTTTAAAGAAGCCATAACAGTAGCCCGACAGCAATTTACAAGTATTTTACTTTCATGAACACCCAGCATAATTTATTATTTGGCATCATATTTGGTGAAGTCAGTCTAAAGACCTACATGATGCCTTAGGTGCACGCACTCTTTACTCATTTTTGATACTCGCTGTGAAAATTCATCATTGGTGCTGCTGTTTGAACCACCATACTGTTTGGACACATCCATCAGCTGATGCAGACTGTGGCTGTGGATGCAACGACCATTTGCTGGACCTGTAGCTGTATACCTTGTCTAGCATCTCCATTAGCTCCGCTGATAGAAGAACAGATGCAGGAAATTTTTACCAACCTATACCACAATACCTGCCTTCATTACTTATTTCCTGAGGTCTTCAACTCTTTGTATTTTCTATTTAATTGGCAACTTTTGGGACAAATAAACATTTCTTATCTCACTTTCCCTCGGGTCTGTATTAAATCTGTAAACACGATCGATACTATGTATTGAATTTACTGCAGGATTCACACATCACTGGCTAACACCCTGCGGCTGTTTAACGTCATACTTGAGGCATCGTCGTCATTGAGTGACTTCTTCTGCCCCTCCACGTAGCCGTGACTCAGCAGCTTGGACATGCTGACGGGTGGAGTCTTCTTATCATAAGACCTGAAGAGGAGGCAGAACGCAGCAGTTTTACTTTACGCTTTAACCCATATATATATATATATATATATATATATAGTTACTTTAAGGAACCAAACAACCAGAGTTATTACCTTCTTTTGTATTTGTTGCTTATTGTCAGACCCTCCATCTCAGAGCCTGGAGTATCAGGAGACATCTGCAGGTTGAGAAAGCTGTGGTTATCTCTGTATCACTTCAAGACATAAAGGACTTGCATGTAACAGCAGAATTATTCAACAAATACATCATTACTTTAAGTGGGCTACTAATATAGCATGGGGGTAAATCTAGGAAACAGAAAAAGGATGAAATGAAGGAAGAAAAGTGAAGAAAATAGTTATGCCATGAAAAATGATCCAAGAAACTGACAACAAAGCAAAACCGTTCAAACCCAAAATACTTAAAAATCATAAATATATAATAAATAGCAGTTTAAATTTTTTTTGCACTTCCTCTGCACATTTTATTTGATGCAAACTTTCCAATATCTGAAAACTATCTCTGTCACAGCTCAGGAACGTTACTTCTTCAGATATTGTACAGTGTAATATATTCAAAGCATCGCTTGTACTTACCCAGAGATTTGATTTAAATAAACAAAATTCCAGTAAATTATCACCCAAAGCACCGGCAGCAAATTAGACCCAAATAAACTTCAAATAAGCTGAAAATGCGTCAATGGAGCGAAACCAGGTGAAAACACAAGGAAAGGTGATGGGAAAAACTTATAAATAAATTAAATATGGAAGGCACTGGTATGGCGTCAGTGGAACGGCAGTGGAAGTGGGAGGGGGTGATGCATTTTTGGAGTCCATTCACCTTCTCTTTACCCTGGGTAAATCTATCAGTCTCTCTTTCCCAGGATGTACTGTTATCAGTGCCAAACGGCGGGGCGAGAGGCTGCCTGCCTCCCTTCATCTGGCCATCGGGAGACGTTTCCTTGCTTCCGCTGTAAGCACAAAACCACGATGACATGCCATGTGAAATTACTGCTGGACACTTCTGACAGCCTGCCAACTGTTAGGATGCAGACTGCATGGCTTGCTAATGCCGAGGCCCGCGCTCAGGATGACCAATGAGCGCAAACGATCATCAGATTTCTCTTTTATTAAAGCTTCACATCTGTGTGACAATCAGAGCTTTCAGCCGCTTAAACTATAGAAACAATCGCTATAACTGAAGCTTTTCAGTTAGTGACGCGTCCTCATCGCAGCTCGTCTCTCACCTCTTTGACTCATCTCCTCCAAACCAGTTGGATGGATTGTAGGGTTTCTTCGGCATGTCGTCATCATCCACATCGTGGCTCAACAGCCCTGCAGCAAAAAGAAAAAAAAAAAAAAAACACAATGAAACCAAAGCACTGGCAGCAGTAATGAAGCATTGTGTCTCACCTTTAAGAGCACAATGTGGCATTTAACTCACAGCCTATTCAGCCAAGCAGCTAAACAATTACTCCAGTCCAAGCTGAGGATGGAAAGCTGTTTTTTTAAGGCAGCCTAATTGTGAATTCATAATGTTTATCTTCTCTTCTGCTATTTGCCACATTATTCTCCTGCATTGCTGTTACAGCAGTGATTTGACAGTCCTTAACCATCTACAACAAAGCGCGGATCGCGACCCTGAACTTTTCAGTTACAGCACAAGGTGGAGAGAAGCTGTAGAGTGCCCAGGAGGCAGAGTGAGTGCCAAGTCACTAAAAGCTTTAAAGAGAGCAGATTATGTTAAACAAGCAGTGCACTTGAACTTAACACATCAAAATCTTTAATTGGAAGTTTTTCCAATGGACTCTGGTATCTGGACTCAAGCCTCTAATGCATGTATGTGCACAAAAACAAGCACTACAACTTCTACAGGGCTCTGATTATTCTATACCCTAGACATCATGCATACATTTTAAAATACATCTCCTTAAACTTAATTCAAAAGATAAATGAGTAATATATGTGGATATAGTGAGTAAATTAAAAATATTTGTCTTTAATTAAAATCTGAATAACCACAATATCACATTTCTTATCAAATGAGCCCACACATGCAGACTAGCATGAAATATTTATATGAAACTTTCTGTGCAGGAGCTCTGCTTCTCCCAAGAGAAATGAAGCCTGCAAAGTTGCAGTTTCTATAAACAAAAAGAGACTGTTGTGTTTTCCGAAAACGCAGAAGCTTTTCTTTCTCTCCTTCTTTTCATGTTGTGGACTTTTAAGCCTGTTGTTTGAGGTTTGCATTTCAAAGCCATGTGTGTCACCCGTTAGATGTTTTTATTCACAAAAATGGGGCGAGTAGTGTCGCTTCAAAGCCTCCACGCTGAGAGCAGCAACCGCAGAGGGCTCATCCAGGTAACTTCAGGGTATCCTGACCAGGTTATGTTTAAGATTAGACATCATCAGGTTTGAAATTGCTGCCTACCAACTAACTACTTTTCTGGAAAACAGAGTCACCATTCCTGGAAAAGCCCTCACACCTGTGTTGTGTGGTCAGTAACAGAGTGTGCAGTTTTTTTAAGAGCATCTGAAGCCTTTATTATTTCTCTGAAGAGCAACAGTAATAAATACCCGTTCTTTATTATTGATTTTTCTCCCTGTTTGCTGCAATTCTTGATCAATTTTATTGTTCTACACGTGTGAATACAGAATCCTAAAACACAACACCTATTTGTACTTGCTGGCCTTCTAACAAATTTGCACACAGACTATGACTGAACATTACCAGGACAGCGGCTCAAGGGATATCTAAAGATTAATTTAATGTAATATGTAACTGTAATCCATCTGATTCACCCGCTCTTTAAAGATAGAGCTGTGGTACTGAGAGGTCTGTAAACTCTTACAGTCAGCATTTTTGCCAGCTTTCCTCCTTCAAATAGGCTAAACTTTATTAATATAGCCCAGTAACGCTTCACTGCACTTAAAGCTCACATGCATTCATGCAGCACCTTTAAAACCTCACACACACTCACAGCTGATGTGTCTGCAGCAGCTGTGCTGTTTTCAGTCTGGATCATGTGGTTAACCTCTTCATCTTTTTATCTCCACTGTAAAATCTGTGGCTCTGCTGCTGAGTACCCTATCCATGTTTCGTGTGATAAATAAACCCTGGCTTCATTTATCAACCTTATAACCACCTTTATGTGACTGCTTGGCTTGACTGCCTATGTTAGGGTACGTGAAGCCAGGTGAATGAGTTTCCTCATCCAAATGCTGGTACAGACCGTAGAAGGAATCGCCTACGTCGGGTTGTGCTAAACAAAACTCCTTTCTTGCACAGCTGTGAGCCATTTTAAGGCCTTCTGACTTTTGTGTTTTTATGTTTCATTTTCTTTTGTTGACATTCAGATACTAAACTTTATTATAGAATTATAATATTACTCAATATCCATCCAAGCATTCACTTTATATGGGTCCAGGTCACAGGGGCTGCAGTTTAAACAGAGATGCACAACCTCAACCCAGCCACCTCTAAAACTCGTCGTGGGAAACACTGAGAGGCTCCCAAGCCAGCCAAGTGACCGAATCTCTCCAACATGTCCTGGGTCTGTTCCAAGGTCTCCTCTTGGTAGAACATGTCCTGTATACCTCACCTAGGAAGTGCCTAAAATGAGATGATCTCCAAACCACCTCAACTGGTTCTCTATATGGTTGTCTGTGTCAAAGTGCTGGCCCTGAGACAGACATGATCTGTCTAGGGTGTACCCCAACTCTCCAGCCTCCCCATGACCCTGAACTGCATAAGCATACTAGAGGCTGACCGAGAGACATATTTGATGATTTAAAAATGGAATAAATCAGACTCTTTCAGACACACAAAACAGACTTCTCTAACATTTGCTATATATAGCTCTAATACTTGTATAAGTACTTTATATAGTTTAGTCTCCCCTCAAAATATGTTTCTGTTTAGTAAATGGACAAAAATTATAGACTTCTTTTTAGTCTTCTACTCTGAGCCAGGAAAACTCTGAAACTCTTTATAAAATTAGAGCATGAATCACTTTTTTACACTGGCAATCTTCATATAGATGCATTTCGAGGCATCTATATGAACAGACAACAACTGTGTAATTTTACCTTTGTGTCCCCCCTGCTTCGCAAGCTTGACGTAGTCCGAGTCCGTCTCAAATATCCCAACTCGCCGCCCACTGATCCTCTCCACTGGAGCGCTTTCAGTGGCGGTCTGGCACAGCCCGGGGATCTGGGAGGTCGGTCCCGTCGCGCCGCTGTTCGCCGCCCCGGGCTTTATGCCTGCAATAAATGAAAATTACAACGCTGTGTCCTTGCTGATAAATATGTAATTAATTTTTTAGCCTTTAGTTTCAACATGTATTACAGATTATAGAGTTTGGATCTTACCACCGGGCTTGGTCCTTCTATGGTTGGGTACAGCAGCACTCATTTTATCTGAAGACAAAAAGGCAGGTCTGATGAGAAACAGGCCCATTTTAGAATGTGCAAAGAGTTTCTTTAAAACAACCTGGCATTTCTCACACCTAATTTATTGCCTAGTTGACAGCACGTGTGTTGATTTTACAAAAAAAAAAAAAAAAAGCCAAAAAACACTGGAAACACCTGCTTATATTTGTAATTTTTCTAGGGTATTTGGAGCCTTCTGTAAAGCACAGCGGCGGTACTGTGCGCCACAGTAATGACACTGACGAGACCATTAAAATAAAAGCAGTATTTTGCGTTTATTTTCAGAAGCTACCACCAATAAAAGCTAATAATTGCACATTTCTCACTCTTTAAAAACTAAAGCCGTGTAAAATTAAGAGTTTTACTTCACAAATACTATCCTGTATGTGCATACGGTCACACAGCTTGGGCAAACACAGCTGAGGCATCTTTTTTTTCTAGTGTTTTCCACGCTATAATTTAACAAAGCCGTGCTAATGTGGTTAGCCGCCTCCCTACTTGCCGCAGCAGCTCTCCTGCGTTCAAATATTTTGCGCTACAGCGGTGTCTTTAACAACACAACAGCCACGAAAACAAGACATATGTCTTACATTATATGTGGTTTTTAATTTCTCGTAATTGTGCAGCAGGGTGTTGCTGTTAAATACCGTTAGCTTCTCGTTCCTCTTCTTCTAGAAGCAGGGCTTGACACGGACACTTCCTGCGGCACCTGCTGCCCACTTCCGGTGCACAAGCAGGAAGATCGTATGTGTTTGACGGAGAAAAACTCTGTGATTTTCTCTGTGACACTCACAGTGGATTTAGAGATAATGACACAGAGCAGGAGTGAGAATGGGACAGAGTGAGAGCTCTTCTCGTGAATGTGCTCGGAGCATGAACCGCTAATCCTAACTGGGCTACGACTAATTTCTGTTTCAAACGAACGACTGTTAAAACAGGCTAGTTGGTTAATGAACTCAGTTTTATGTTTTAATGTCCCTTATTGTTTATTATAAAATAATTTATGCATAGAACACGACAATATTTACTCACCTGTGTCCAGGTAATCGTAATGAGGTTGGACGTGAGCTTTTTTTCCCCCTTAACCATACCATAATTTATTTATATAGCTCTTTAAAGGTTTAATTGTATGTATGGGTGCTACCATGGTAATTACGTTGTCCGTATTGACACTAGTTGTGTCTGTCATACAGATAAAGACTAATTGATCATTCAGACCTTCTGCTCGCTTGTCTGATTCTTGCATTTAACAGTCTGCACAGTTTTGTCTTGATGCATGCTCAATCATCCAGGTGGGTCATTCTTACTATTCGGTGCCATTTGAGTCCTAATGACATAATATGGTATATTTAGTGTAAAACTTGTCTAATGCTTATTTCTAAACCATTTTCTTGTATGTTTAACCCCCCTCTACCATAGAACACATTGATATATACACACAGGATAAATACATTAAAAGTAAATTACTTTTATTTTAGCACAAGTCACTAAAGTACTATGTCCCCAGTCATGCTTGCTCGACTTCAGTTACAAATATAACTTAAAAAAAAAGAAAATCTAGATTTTTCATCATTTCTGGATTGGCTCATTTCTAATGTTCCTCATCAAATGTTCTTTTTTATTATTAATGCATGTTTAATACTTAAAATCTTTAAAAAATGTTGTGTCCCTGAATCAACTGTCACCCCTGTTACTCTGATAAGAATTCCATAGAACACATCACCTGATTATTCTTTTAGTCACATGACACTCCCGGATGTAACATATTTTGGAGGGAAAACTTTCAAGAAGAAGACGAGTAAGTACCACTCTTTAATCAACCCTTTTTTCAATGTTTTAGCAAGATTTTGTAATGTGGCAAAGCATAACACGTCCAACCTGTTACGCTTATTAATAGTGGAAACAATTTTTTTTTTGTAATTTTTATAATATGGCTAATAAACATGTTAAAAATGGTTCTTAGTGGTCACCATGTACTAGCTTGTTGTTCATCATACTAGTAGTAATGGCTAAGTTTAGCATAAAATCTCCCCCCTGTTACCGTCACCCCTGTTATTGCTATGCACTGTAACAGGGGGGACACATGGTAACAGGGGGGACGTAAGATGATAGAAGTTTAGTGTTTAGGGTTATTTATACAAGTGTGTATTGGTAATTATTATTAACCTGTATATATATACTTTTAGAAGATTTTGAATAGTATACATTTTTCAGGGAATGGCACCAATGTCTGCTGCGGAGAAGCAGCGGCGCTACCGAGCACGTCGTGATGCTGACCCTGAGAGAAGACAGATATATCTCAATAAAGAGAAAGAGAAGTGGAGAAAGGACAGAGAGGAAGGGAAAAAAAAAAAGAAAGTGGCAGATCTCAGTGAACGACAGAAGAGAGCACAGAGAAAGCAGTGGCGAGAAAGGAAAAGAAAGCAGAGGGCTAGTGCCAAAGGCAGGACAGAATTTGAGGCTATGAATACTCCTCCCCTAAGTCCAGAATATTCCCTAGAGCCCGAAAATGCCCCGCAACCAGGACCCTCAAGGTTAGAAGAAGAGTTGACAGTTCAATGCTTTGCTGATTAGGTAGATTTTGTATTTGAATGATAAAACGTGATTTTGCCCTAAAAAGAGAGAGAGAGAGAGAGTGTGTGTGTGTGTGTGTGAGTCTACCTGCCTAATACATTATAAACATATAATATCCAACGTCTATCTTATACTGTATCTAAACATTTATCTAAACATATATATATAATAATTGTGACAATATTTCCTGTGTTGTAGGCAATACATTGTTGGACGAAGGAATATTAGACAGGGAAGAAGGAGACTCAAGAATGAAATTAAAGAGCTAAAGGCCTTGTTGGAAAAGGAAAAGAGAAAAAAAGAAAAATACAAGAAGAGGTGCCAGCGTTTGGGTGGGGAAAAAAAATCCCCACGTTCTAAAGTGGATGCACTGCTGCGTCATGAAACAGTTAGCAACACAATTAGGAAAAGACTATTACTGCAGGAATCAATCATTGAGGAAATCAGGAATAAATACAAAAACACCAAAAAGGAACGAGAGAGGCAAATTATTGCAAAAACGACAATAGGAAAAATTATAAAGAAATACAGGCTACAGAGGGCTGCACAGACAGCTCTAGGCTTTTCAAAAAAGCGTGGTCAAAGACAAGATGGAGGGCTCATAACCTTTGAAAGAAAGGAAAGCAATAGATTTCTCCTCTGTCCACCCTGTTACCTGTGTGTTTCTTTTGTTAATTAAATCAAATCAACAAACATAATGCATGTCTCTTTGGTTATTGGGAGGGAATGAATCAGCAAAATTAAGTTACTTAAAAATGGAGCCAATTTTTTTTTTATATTCCCTTTGAATCTAAAAACAATCTTTTGAAATTACACTGTGTCTTAAAACTGAACCTGTCTTCTTTCAATATAATGCTTGTTTAAAATACTTCCTTGAAATTTCCTTGCAGATTTTAAAAAGGGACATTGTAGCTTTTAGAAAATGTAAATATTACTATAACTGTGTATTCAAAACAGTTATTAATAGAAAATTGAATGTCCTGTAACAGGGTGGACATTTGGCACGTCATGGGTAAAGACTTTGATTTTAAAAAATATTATAATATAATATCCTTAGCTGGACCAATACATTTTTCTTATAGGTTGAAAATCCCTCTTTTAGATGAAATGTTAAAATAATTCAAAATTTTGTATTTTTTGATGAAGAGTGATCACACTGAAATGGCACCGAATAGTAGGAATGACCCAGGTAAGTAAATCCCGAAAGCTGACTGAGCCCACTTATTCAGTGGACTAGTTTCAGTTATTGTGCAAATGTACTGTTTATAAGGTTGGGGAAACCTGCAGTCAGCTGAGACTGAAGAAGTCACTTGGATGAGTGACGAAACCTTTGTCCCACTGAAAACGCTACGTCCAGATGAACAGAATCAACCTTTTGGGAGTCTGCACAGTTCTTTCATTAAAAAAAAAAAAACAAGAAAAAAATAAAATATTCATGTTACAGGATAATACAATCAGCTGTTTGGTTGCCATTATAAGCTTCTGGTTTTTAAGTGTTGCTGTTATAATCTAAAGCATTTTTATTACATTAATCTCTATCAGTGTGTTCTCATCCCTCTGTCTTGACTGCACATTTCCTTTGTTTAACAAGATATGAGGATATTGTTGCAGGATCCCTTCCCCCTCTTTCCTGATAGTTTAGGCTAAACCCAATATGATTAATTTCTGCACAAATTAATTAATTTTTTAATACTAAACATATAAAAATGTAAAATGAATTTTTGTAAATCGGGTCTTTTTTTTTTGGCTAACTTTGTCATGCAAACTTTGTGTCATAACTGTGTAAATGTATAGTGTCCTTCTGGATTTTTAACTCAACATAGCTAGTGGGCCAGCATGTCAAAGCATTAATCCAGTTTAGCATCCTTTAAAGCTCTTTATTGTGCCTAACAGATTGAAATTAGATTACATAGCAATGATTTAATTAGAACAAACAACATTAGTAGTAACAATTACATCATAGTGCTATCAGTTAAGAACAGCCTCACATGCGCTTACATGTGCTGTCACATAGTATATTTGGGTTATAGCATTCTTGACTTGAAAGTAAAACATGTTCTTGTTCCACGTGTGGATGTTTCCTGAGCAAAATGCAGAAATCCTGATGGGGAATAAAGGCTGCAGGTCATTCACATAAGACGCAGTATCTTCAGTGCATGCATAAAAAACCATGTTAATGTTTAAGACACTGATAAATGATTCAAATCATGCAAAGTTAGGTGAATGCTGCTGTGCATGCTGACAGGCAGCCAATCAGGCTCGGGCTGTCTTCTGGTGGATTTCGCTCAGATGTCCTTGCCGCAGTCGGGGCACAGGATGTCGTCTTTGCACGTCAGGAAACCCCGACCAACCAGAGACACGCAGCACCGTTTGCAGTTGAAGCAGTCGTTGTGCCACTGGCGCTGCTCGAAAGAGATGTATTTGCTCCCCCCAAGACCTGAGATGGAGAGAGGAGTCAGCAAAGGGGAGTCTCATGATCCGGGTAATGAAATAACTCCGTAATTGATGGTGAGTGGATCCATGCAGGATGCTGAGGAGGGGTGGTTTATACTGTGATCGTCACCTAAAAGCAGTTAAGATTAAGTTGCTTTTAAGGATGCTCCCGTGATCAAAAGTTTGCAGTATTAGATTTGTCTTGCTTCTGGGTGTGATATTTAAAGCGCTGCTTTAAATCGCACTTATGGTTGCCTGTTGGCCCAAAATAAAAAGTGATGAAAGCCACAACCACAACCATTTAAACTTGTTATTCAGTCTTTGAAGACAAGTAGAGAATTTGTCTCACCTGAAAGTATTTTTGGCCAATTATTTGTTTAGTAGAATTTTGACATTGCATGATAAACTCCCTGAACATTTTATTACGAAATGCAAATGGCTAATCAGACATTAAAAGACGAACCGGCTAAAGCTTAAACCGAGTTCGAAAGGGAAACTGGGACCAGTAAGGTGTACTAATTTACTCAGTCCTGAAGAATTAGGTTCATACGTTACATAGAAACTACGAAAGAGTCCATAATTTCAAGTGTTCCCTTATATATTATTTTAAACTGATTTTGTGTTTACCCATAGTCACAATTATTTAAGGGAGAATTCAGTTTCTGGAGAACAAACCTGCACTTCAACAAAAATAGAGGGTATTTTTACAGTAATGTACCATTGTTCATTTATCAGCAAATACCTTCAATGCTCACGCAAACAGCAGCTCCACTGGAATGTAACAGCTTCATGCTGGCAGATGAAGCTGCCAGTAGTTTAGTATAATTTAACAGGGAAAATTGTTAAAGTGTGGACTTAAAATCATAATTCCAGCATATTTCTAGTAATTCATTTTCCAATGAGCCTCGACCCAACATGCCAAGCTCATTTGGACAAGAATCCCCTTTGTACAGTCGTCAAACTGATACCACAGCTAAATTAAGCACCTTAATAGTTTATCCTGAACACTGTGGGTCATAAAAATTAAACGTGTAAAGCAAGAAAATGAAAATTTTAAAGGTGCAAAGTGTCGGTAACTCCCTGGTTATATGCTGGATGCTTAACATGAAGGGCAGTACTTCTGATATGAGTGTAGCATGACCTTTACCGCTGATTGGGGTGGTGCAGTAAGCACATTTCTTAGCAAACAGGTTGCAAAAGCAATCAAGGCAGTAGGCAAAATCATCTCGAGAGGTGAACCTCTGGCCGGCCAGCTGCTGCTTACACCCGATGCAAACAAAGCACTCCTTATGCCAAGGCTGGTCGTGGTAGTTCACACCTCCAGTGGTGATGGGCTGAAAAAGAGCGTTTTACAAATGTTTAAATGACCAGCAGGGTAACTGTGGTTGTGAAAAGACCCAGTGAAAAGACCCAGTCCCAGGCTTCAAAGCATGCTTTCACAAACAACCAGGTTATGTAACCGTAGCTACATGTTTTATACCATCTGCGTCGGACATATATTGAATCTTAAGGTCTAAAAATACCTTTTCAAATGTTTTTAACACCGTGTCAGAGCAGAAACACACTGATAATCCAGCTGTCAAGCATAAGCTAGAGCAAAAATTTTGAATAAGGTGAGAAATCGTTTAAAAGAACAAGACCAGGATTCCATGCCTTCAACTACAACTCTGTAACTCCCACTGAGTTAAATACTTTTCTCACTTGAGCAGCCAAACTTGTCACACAGGTACATCTTAAGCCCCCGAAGGCTCTTATCTATAGCTCATATACTGTCATGTTGCCTAGCAATTACCAAGAAATGGGTTTAAAAGACCTGTTTTTAACATTGATGCATCCATAAAGCTTGATAAATAACACTGTCATTTTTGATTTTACTATAAACGCCCTCCCCCCCCCCCCCCCCCCCCAAACAAACAATGATTTATTTACACAACTTGAATAATGCATATTTTATGCCATCATCAGGTTGCCTGGCAACCTCCTAGCAATGGGCTAAAGTGACCAAATTTTAGTATGCACATAAATTTCATTCAGATTTTCTCACTGTGATTAAGTATGATTAAATATTAGTGTGCAAACAATACTGTACATGAAAGTATTTTGCAGAAAGACTAACATGCTGTAAGTGGTATTACACCCAAATAAAGGTGCAAACGTCACCCAGTATTGCACCCAAAGCTAAGCAAGTCTTAAACATTTAAGCCTTGCATAGTTTGCTTTGCTTTATCCTTGGAAGTGACACTAGAAATTGAGGTATTTTGTTTGTTGTACTTGCTGTACTTGTGGATGTGGATTATCAAGCTACCACCATGTCATGTGATGTTGACTGAGAGGAACTGATCATCTTGTTTTTTAGTATTGTTCCTGTCTGTTTTGGTAATGTTGTTTGTAAAATGAAAAATCCTGTACGACTGCTCCTGTTATTACATTTACCGCTCTTTGCCTTTGTAAACCAGTCTAACTTCACATTCTTGTCATTTTTGTGCATTTGTTGCTGACTTAGTCACAGGGGAGGCAGATGACTGCTCTCTCAGCTTTTAGCACAAAAAGACGCCTCCGATCCCTGCCTGTGTGACCATCTGTTTCCTGCCCAGAACTGTTACGTACCATGGATGTGAATCTTTTACCCGCCTTCATTGCATGTATTTTCATTATGGCAGCATTTACATTGATTTGGACCATTTATCAGGCCAAGTATACAGAGCATGTGTAAGACCTTTCTTTTTACATGTCAGACCAGTTGAATCTGCAGCTTAACAAACACAGCGATGATTATTAGCCACAGCGTGTCACTTTACCTTCTTGCAGTGGACGCACTGCAGAGCAAACTGCTTCTCATAGCAGGGCAGACAGTAGTTGTTGGCATCCTTCTGGACAAAGCTCCTGGTGCCAATGGGCTGCTGGCAACGGTTGCAGGTGAAGCAACTCTCATGCCAACTGTTGCCCTTATGCTCCATCTTTTTAGAGCCTGGTGGGTGCACAGGACGGAGAAGGAAAGAAAGAGAGTGACTAACAAATGACATTTATTAGTTTAATCCATCTGGTGCTGATGTATCGATGGTTTGTCATTTGGGAAATCTCCAACTTGCTAAAGCTGCTGTGGCTGTAAAAACTTGGTAGCGAAGGTCATACTCTAGTCTACTCATAGCCCACACTGCAAACGCTACAACACTTTTGCAAGTGGGACACTGGACTATTTTATCCCTCCATGTTTATATCGTTATTGTAGTGGAGACTGTTTCCTATTGATATCAACAATTTGATGAATAAATTATATATTAGAATTTTGTTGGCTGCCATCTTGACAGCTGAAATTGTTGGTCAGACCTCTGTGTGCGCTACAGTAACCTTAGAGCAGGGGTAGGAAACTCCAGGCCTCGAGAGCTGGTATCCTGCAGGTTTTAGATGTGTCCTTGATCCAACACAGCTGATTTAAATGGCTAAATTAGCTCCTCAACATGTCTTGAACTTCTCCAGAGGCCTGGTAATGAACTAATCATTTAATTCAGCTGTGGTGACCCAGGGTGATATCTAAAACCTGCAGGACACCGGCTCTCGAGGACTAATGTTCCCTCCCCCTGCCTTAGAGTTTCCTGACCTGGCATGATGGTCTTCAGACACGCGTGGCACTTGGCAGAGTACTCGTTGCTGTAGCACTCGATGCACATGAGCGCTTCATCTTTGGTGGCAAAGGGCCGATCGACCAGAGACCGGCTGCACTTGTTGCAGAGGAAGCACTCGCTGTGCCAGTGGCGATCCTTGTACGACAGATCCTGCAGAGACAAACACTGTCAGGTTCTGTGGTTCGTGGAAATATTTAAACAATGGCAAAAACAAGAATCACTGTAAGAAAAATGTAGCAGTTAAAATGTGGGTATTTTACCTTGCTTGTGCAGCTGATGAGCTTCTGGCACACTTCGCAAGTGTTGGAGAATAGCGTCTCATAGCACTTGATGCAGTAGGGCTTTTCCTCCTTCAGGATGTACTTATGGCCGTACAGGGACTCCTGACACTCTGTGCAATCATAACGCTCGCCCATTGCAACTCTTCTGAGTCCTATGCTCTGTAAGAGAGTGCTATAAAAGTTGCATAACTGCAGCCACACACAGGAGCAATCACTGGCTCAAATGTAATCACATTTGTACAATTAGAGACTTTTCTACAAAAGAACCACAGTACTATCTCAGGACCACGTGGCACATAAACATATTAATGATCATCATGCCTTTATGAGCATGTGTAACCTAGCTGGAATTCCTGTGAAGTTAATAACGCACTACACTCAGCAAATTAGCTAAAGGAATGTCACCAACAGCTCTGAAAATGGGGATGAAATGAAGTATAAACTCAACTCTTCAATAGAGTCTAAAACTAATATTAAAAGTAGGTAAAAAACAAAAAACATGATGGAAAATCAGTGAGAGTATTGATGGAGGAGGAGTAAAAGATAAAGAGCCATTGAAGAATGATTTACAGTTAAATTCTTGCTTTAAGAAGTGGTGGATTTAAAGAAAGTCCCTATTGAAAGTCTTATGCAACATCCAGAAATCAGCTTTTGGAAGAGATCCTGCTTGTTTATACGACTGGAGGATTTTCAGTCGTGCTGGTTTTGGAGAAACTGCATATTTAATTACACCCATAGGCTCAGATCTCTTCTTAATTACTATAAAGGTCAGTTAAAAAGATTATTATTGACTTGAATTTGAAAGAAAAGTTCTAAAGCTGCTTTGTGATCAGGAAGAAGGCTTTTGGATGGTACCTTGGGGTGTCTTTGTAGAAATTATTTAAGAAAACAACACCGTAAGAAATAACAGCTACATTTGCCTGCACGAAACTGTTATTTTACTGTCTGTATACTATCATTCTTGTGTTTCTACTTCCAAAAAATATTTTATTATGAAGTAAGAATGTAAAATAGCATGCTATTTGAAGGATTTGTACAGTATCAGTTTAAATACAACAGCTAGTCTATTGGCAGTATTTATGAAGTTGTTTTCAGATGCTAGTTAAGTCAACTGATACTTTGAATAGTTAGGTTCAGCAGTTAATGTTTCCTTTTTAATTTGAAAGTTTTCACAGAACTTTATCATCAACATAACCCTTTTAACGTGCATTTTATTTCCAAATCTGTTATTTCTTTGTACTGTGCTTCAGCCTGTTTTAGTCACGTAATCGTTTGACAAATAGGAAATATGCAGAATTTCTTCTCTACTGTCCTCTTCATCCAAAATCATGTGAACACCTCTAAAATTCCTCAGAAACCCAAAGCAGCCTCTGCTAAGTAAGTGAACTCTTGGCATAGGCAATAATGTTGGGATCCTGTTTGGTGTCGACACCCACCTTTATCCACTATTTTCCCCAAATATATTTCAAAATCAGCGCCCACCATATTCCTCTGTAGCCTTTGTGCCTTTTTTATTCTGGCTTCTCTCAATATATATATGTGCTTCTGTGACTTATAAATCCTCTCTGCCATCTATACTTTTTCTCTACCATCTAAACAAACAAAACAACCACTGTATACTTAGTAGCCCCACATAAACAACCTCTAATCCTTTGTTAATCCTCAGTCCTTTCAGTGCTCCCCCCCCCCATGGGACCCCTTCATAAACCATTAATACCCCTTCACAAACCTTTTGTAGACCTTCATAAACTATTTATACCTCTTCAGGCATCCTCAAATACCTTATCTGCGCCTTAACTTGTCATACCCTCAATTAACCCTCAAAAGCCTCCTCAAAAGCCTCTATAAACCCACTGTGGCTATACCTCTACCTATGTACTTATTCATAAACCCTTCGTGCCCTTGAAAATTCATGTGTAGTCTTCTTTACTCTTCAACTCTTCAAAAACTATTGCATCCTCTATACCCTATCATAAACCCTTCATATTTCTTAATATTAAGAGTTTCTTTACCATTCTTCTCTACCTTTTAAAGTCTTGGTACATTTGTTGGGAACCCTTGTTTCTTTGACACTGTCTTATAAACCTTTAAGAACTGTGTACCCTTTTCTAAATCCTTTCTACCCTTTACAGATTCCCTTCATAGTGCCATCTAATCTATGAATCTTTTACACTATCTGAATTCCACTACAAAACATGAGTACTTTGCTATAAATCCCATTTCTACCTTTGTTCCTCTTACTGTACTTTCATAACCATTCCTCAGTAAGTCTTTTTGTGCCCAATACATCTCTTTAATTGAGTTTATTTAAATGTCATTATGTCATGGTGTACTGGCCAAATACCAGACAAACTTTTTAGAATTTACTGAAAAAAGTCTGTGTTCACTTTTCCCTCACTCCCCCTAAAAAGTTGCTCAACAATTAATCCGCTAAACCTCCAGAGAAAGTTGGATAATATTCAGCTAATCATGGGGAATTTACAAATACACCAACTATTGCTATACAAAATTTATCATGATGCAGATTTAATGAATGATTCAATTAGCGAGTAAAGCAACTCAACATAAAATCTTACCGGCGTATCAGAAAGGCAGCTTGGTAGCAGTCGAGGACCCGAGGAGTCTACTGAGCACTGTGGTCCATCTCCTTTATACAGCCCAGGCATGATGTGACCCACATTGGGGCGTGGAGGCGGAAGCAGTGGTCTGACCAGAGTGGGCAGGTTAAATTCAGACGGGTATAAAGTCGAACCAAAAAGCTGTAAATCCCAGAAAATCCTGCTGTGAAAAGCTCAAAACAAACTCTACCAAATAAAAAAGGATCTGTGATGAGCTTTAGTTTGACGTTTGCCCATTTATAAATAACACTTGTTTTTCCTACCCATTATAAAACTTGTGAGGGTGACTCCAAATGTGAGATAATAAGATAATAACGTCTGTGCTGGTCTTTAGTGGTTTATCTGCAGGTTTCATGCACATTTTGCCCAGAGGATTTTCCATTTTAATGACTTTAAACTAATTTTCATATCCTGTTTTATACATCGGCTGTGCAAACTAGAAATACAAAGGAACTTTGCCGCATCCTAATATGAGAGATGAGGCAGAGCATTTGTCTGCTGGTTTCTTCTGTCTAAGCCGATTTTGGTGAAACTTGTGAAGAGGTAAGGATTAAAGAAGAAGAACCAGTTAAATTTTGATGTGTATCCGAATCACATTCTTTAAAATTGTGAAATAGAGCATTATACTTCTTAAAGAGCTGCCTTGTATCATTTACAGATGTAATTAAATCTTGGATGAATTTCTGTCCGTCTGTCTGTCATTGCATGACTTCCACTCAGTCCAGTGATTATCAAACTTGTTCTGGTCTTCACTGAAGAAGAATCAATCACAGTAAAAGGGATGCGAGTGGAGTTTTACTTAATAAATAAAAATCAGAGGTGACTGCTGTGAAGTTTCATTCACATTCTGAAGACTGTTTCTCATTGTGAGGCTCAAACTTGTGTTTTCTCCAGACACTGATTATAATTTAATTTAGACTTTCATGTCTCTTATCAGTGAAATACTAACATATTATTATTTTTCAGTTTCCTTAGCTCTGAAGTTTAGAGTTTTGGATTATTTCCGTATACTTTTTTCTATGTATGTATGGACTGGATTTCTATTTGTATTATTAGTCTGTGTAGAGACTGACATAGGTATTTTTTTTCCCTGGTTAAATTATATTTTGTTAACTCTGACTTTGTCTGGTTTGGTTCTTGACCAAATAGCTAGAGGACCAAACAAACAGCAAATCCTGTTAGACAGTTTAACCCGCTGAACATCAGCTTTGAGTTTTGTTAAAATTGCTACAGCTTCACTAGCATGTGTGCAGGCCCATAAGTTTGTTTCTGTAGACCTGGTTGTCAATAGGGTTAGTTGACTCAACTCATGTCAAAACGTGGGTTTAAATGGAGATAAAGAATACAACAAAAACATACCACACAGAGGAAGATTTTGCACAAACATGTCTGCTACTCTTTGTATAAAGTGGGTTATTTCTAGCTCCAAAAGGCTGATCGTTGAGTCAAATCAATTCCTTTTCTGAACCTAAAAAGAAGCTGAGAAATGAGGGTCTTTTGAAGGTTTGAAGTATTTTTTTACGCCGTTTTCCAAATTTGTGACCAAAGTCTTATAAGATCATAACTAAACTCCATAATACTTTACTGACTGACAAGATAATATTTTGTCTGTAGGTGGCTCCATATCTTCAGTTTAAAAGAGGCCAATAATAATGCTACAGATTCACTTGAATATTTGTGCAATTGGATCAGATATTGGCCAGTTTTTTCTGTAATCTTGTCAAAACATCCTTGATATATGTTACAGTAGCAGATACAAGAAAATAAGATAATTTCTTAGAGGACATTTAATCTGATAGAGACAGAAATAAAAAGCGAACAACAAAAACATTTAACAACAGCAGTCTGTGATTGCATGCCTCTGCTAAGGCTGAAAACCCCCCCGACACAATGCGTGAGTCCCTGAATTTGGCATCTGTTTGAGAAGACGTGTCATGAATTTTCCCCCATTTCACAATGTTAGAGAATCTATGCGAAATACATGGAAGTCAACATCTGGATTGACTCCACAAGTTAACCATTAAATTAGACCAAATCAAAACTGTGATACACTCTTCATTCAAATCCATCCATACCTAACAAAACAGACAAACTGAACCAATTAGATAACCTCCTTAGCAAAAGTAACAAAAGACTCGAAAAACTCAGATATGAATGGCTGCACTGTCCTTAGAGCTCAGATTTGGCTCAAAATGCTGATCAGCAGTTACTGAGCTGACTACTGAACAACAGGGTTCACATAAATTTACTAAAAACTCTGACATTACTTACTGTGGATGGTTGTTGATTTGAAGTTCTGCTGTGGTCATAAGCCCGTTTGGATCAATATAAATGTTTTTAAATTTAGCTATTGAATTAGTCATGGACAATATCCAGCGAAGCCCAAAATGCAGCACTTGATTTTTATAAACCACTGAAACCTCTCATATAAACATCACAGGGCTGTTTTTTATTGCTTAAATTGAGAAATAACATTTAAAAATAAGTTACTTAATTTATTAACCTAGATTTCAATGTATTATATTACAAAAAAAATGTCTCTCAGACCACATCTTGTGTAACAGGAGGGTGGAAGATGTGCTAATTTAAAGCCAACTGAACCTACTTTCATCATTTTACAATGTAAAACTAACAAGTTTTCACGAAACTAGAGCTAACAAAGTGCCAGTATTTTTCCAGAATAATTTCTATATGGTACAGATTTTATTTTCTATAGTAGCTTTGCATGACTCACAATTCAAAGCAATCCTTGTTTATCTTATACTATAACCCTTAGCTCACATAGCTCATAAATAAGCCATATTGGCTCCTCTAGCATAAAACATCCTTTCTTCTAAATTGGCTGCCCCTCGTTAACGAAGAGTATGACTGGCAGGTAGGTGGGGCGACTGTGCCTGAGATGACCGTACAAGGGATCTAACCGATATAAGCTTAATGCATGTAAAAGGAGAGAAATATATCTTAATATAAATATTAAATTGGTGTTGGCTGGTCGTTGTTAAATATTAGCACTGGGGCAAAGATGGTGAATTAAATGCATTTTGAAGAGATGGGAGTTCTTCAGGGCATCTTTTGAGTTTTTTTTTTTTTTCTCAATAGCTTTTTATCCCTTATTTCCAAATAAGTATTTTTATTGCTGAACTTTACTAGCGTAACTTTTGCATGATTCATAGTTCAAAATATTGCTTATTCATGTAACACCATTCTTTGACGCAGCTTTGTTTCTCAAACAAGCCATTTAGCTCCTCCCCTTTTAAGTCAACTTTCTTCGAGAAGTATTAGCAGCAGGTGGGTGGGGCTCCTGTGGCCAATATGAACATATTATGGATCTACCTGACATAATTCATTCAGAGTAAATAACATTACCTGAACCTAAAAGTAAAGCTGGTAGAAGTCAGCTCCTCCTGACTGAAGCAAGTGCCCTGTGTTGGTCCTCTTGGGTTTTGATTAGCTTCCTATTAGAAATTTATTTTTGTCTTTATTTTATTTCCTTTTGCAATGAGTTTCTTTATTTTTTTTATATCTTATGTTTTTACTATTTTATCCTTGGTGTTTTCATTTATTCTTTGAGGTTTATTTCTCATATGAATAAACAGACAGGCATATGACAGTGAGTGTCTTGGTCCTGGGTCGGTGACCCAGTGTTTTTCTGTTTTGTATTATTTATCTTTGATTTCATGAGGTGTCTTTTGGTTTGGGTTCTGTATCTTATCTTTTCCTGCCGGTGTGTTCCTTCTATGTAAAGCCCGTATCTCTTAGTCTGTGTCTGTGCATAGGTGTTCAGTAAGCACCATTTATGTTTTTGGTGTAAGCACTTTGTAGCATATTTTTTGATGAGTGCCATTAAAATAAACTGTATCATTATATTGTAATTGCCATGACTCCTTGGATGGAAACACTTTAAGGCAGGGGTGCCCAATCCCAGTGCTTGAGAGCTACCGTCCTGGAGCTTTTAGATGGATCCTTGTTCCGACACACCTGAATCAAATGAATGGCTTGTTATCAGGCCTTTGCCAAACTTGATGGCATGCTGAAGAGGTAATCAAACCATTTGGTTCAGCTGTGTTGGAGTAGGGATGCATCTAAAAGCTGCAGGACAGTAGCTCTTGAGGACTGGGATTGGGCACCCCTGCTTTAAGGATATAGATTTCACAAAAAGTGATGGTTAGAGTTACCTGACAGGCAGATGTGGTAAAAGCTATCAGGGCAGCTAAAGGTGGCTTGTAAATCAATCACCTAAAATGAGCTGAAGGAGGACCCGCATCTCCTGATTCTCAGCTGAGTTCAACCTGTTTAGTTGGAGGATATTTATCTAATTATGAAACAGTAACATCCATTCACCCTCTTCTTGTCTTGCCCAATGGAGAGAAGGGAACTGAACTAAGCACCAGACTCTGTTTACTCCTCTTTCAGGCTATAGGTGGTTAGTGAACACAGTGAGTTTACTATGTCACAGTCTCGCCTCATTTCCTTAACTTCATTGCATTAATTTGGTGTCCTCACCAAATTAATGCAATTTGTGCTCAAAATACTTGGAACTTGCAATCCAAGTATTTTGTCTTTTGAAGAGGGAGTTTCCATACAGGTTCAGGATTGCTCGAGACATTGCACAATATAGGCTTGGTGTCACAAGATAATTGTTCCTTAATGCATGGCTTAGTTTCCAGTCACTGTTACCATGCAATGATGGCACATTGGTACTAACTTCTTCAGAGAAAATTGTAACAAACACACAAACATTTTTATCATTTAAGAATTTGTAGCATTCATTTAAGGCAAAAAGTGTTTTTGCTCACTTATGTGTCTTCTTTGATATTGTTGTCTTGCACAAAGGCTACTGTTCCCTTTATGTAGCATAAGCTTTTTCTATGGGTTAATGTGTATGGACAGAAGAGGCATCTTAAGCTTTTTTGATTTGAAGCCCTTTTAATCTTCTTTGATTTCTGTTTACTCAGGTGACCCCATTGCTACAGAATGTTAGACATTTTTGGGATTTAGCTGGAGACACTCTGAAAAGATCTGTTTTAACCCAAAGCAATAGTTGCACATCAAAGACCAACTTTGAGCTCC
Source organism: Pelmatolapia mariae (assembly GCF_036321145.2). Lineage (NCBI taxonomy): Eukaryota > Metazoa > Chordata > Actinopteri > Cichliformes > Cichlidae > Pelmatolapia > Pelmatolapia mariae. The sequence goes on along the minus strand of NC_086246.1, from coordinate 23,490,552 downwards.
TTGTTGAAAGTCTTGTTTGTCATTTGTGACAAATTGAAATTTGTGAAACCTAAAAAATTTGGAAGTCATGGCTTTTCTTTACCCTTTACGCCACCATGAAGACAGCATATGAAGCCTGGCTTTTCAGGTGAGTTCAAATTAGTGAAATCTTTGGTTTCAAGAATTAAAAGGAGTCCCAAAAAACTATGTTTGCATTTAAAGCAGCAATGCGGGAAATGCTGTTCTATACTAGAGCTGGTGCCCAACAAGACAAAAGGCCAAATCACTGTATCACTGCACTGTAACACTGAGACAAGGTATCATACTGCTGAGACATACTCAACTTCCAGAACCAAAAATTTACAAAAGAAAGAGGCAAAAACTACACTCATCTTCTGGGCACTTGAGGGTGACTCCAAATGAGAGATAATAAGAAAACCTTTTTTTACACCCTTGCACAAAAACATTTTGGATAGTTTCCACCGTTATAACAATTCTGAATGGAGTTTTTAAAACTCGTACCTGGATACTGGAGCCAAGGCCATATTCCCTTTCATTTGCAGCTACATTTGCTAGCTGTGTGCTAGGCTTCCTGTCAGCTAATCTGAGTCATTGTCCTGGACCTTTTGACCACGTTTGTGCTGTTGGAGCCTGTTAATGCAATCGTCTGACAAAGTTTTTCCTTCACTTGTCATAAGCGAAATTCTATCATTTTGTCATACTGTTATAAAGCACCCATTAGCATGTCTGTGTGTCGTAACCCTTACAGCTTATGAATGCACCTTGCTAAGGCCATAACCTCACAGGCCTAGAGATCAGTTGGCAACCTCATAGTAACCACCATTCCCTAAGGAAAAAAATGTATTTCCAAGCTGAAAAACTCTGACATAAACATTCACCTTCAAAGTAAAAGGCCTAACCAAACTTAATGGTGTTAGCTCCTTACTTTCATCCAATTCTGGTCATTTCTGACTCTGAAATAATACGGTGGTGCTCAGAATGTTAAGGCTGAGACTTTAAAGTCCAGAATCTTAAACCGATGGGTGATGTCACGTGGTTGTGCCCATTGTTTTTATACAGTCTATGCAATCGCACACTTGTGGGGAAAAAAATATCGCTATTGCATGTTTTGTTTTCACTTTAAAGCATTATCATTCAGACTTAAGGAAAAATAGCTTTTGGAAAAACAAGAGAGGTACAAGTTTAACTAGTAAATAGAAATGATTTACAGCCATTCCAGCGTGTTCCTCGAATGTTTATTATACCTGTAATACTAGGAAAAAGCCTCGACTCAGAGTCTTAACAAAGTTTGTTTCCTGTTATTGCGTTTGGAGTTTATTTCGACGAAACCAAATGAAATAAGATTCGCTATCAGTTCTAGGAACTGTTAAGTAACCAGTATTGAGATGGGTGCTGGTTTAGTTCACTGGGTAGAGCAGGAAACCCATATGCTGTTAGTATAACACCGAAGCCCGTGTTTGAATCTGTCCTGAGACCATTTGCTGCATATCTCCCCCTGATCTTTATCCCAGTTTTTCTGTCTTAGCGTCACTGTCCAATTTTAATAAAATGTTCTAAACTATATATCAAAAAGTAACCAGTATTGGGATGATGTAATGCATTATACTGGTGGCACTACAAAGACATGAGATTAGACCTTTCAGGTTTTTTAAGGACACCATCATCAAGGTCATCATTAATGGTCATCATCAAAAATTAAATGATTTAAAGATGTAGTTTCTCATTTAGCTGGTTAATCAATTCAATTTCTAAGATCTAACTGATTACTCTGTGGTATTAACATGACATTAGCAGATGATCTCATGGCCTTTTTCTCAGGACTGGCAGGTTTTATTCTGGAGATCCCATAACAACATTACCTGTGTCCTCATACTTCAAGATGTTATATAACAACAATAATTGTCTTTGCCTGTCCGATAAGTAGAAATCAGTCATGTAGTTTAACAATAGAATCTTAAAAAAAAAAATAAAATTTTTTTGCCTATTAAAGAATAAAACTGTGAGACATCGGGTTTATTTCTGCTCAGAATAGTTGCATAAAGGCTTTCTCATACACTTAAGTCTTATTTATGATCTGAAGATGGACACAGAATGTGATTTTTTTTATGTTTCCAGCTGTTGCAGCTTTTATCAGCCGACCGAGTGATCATTGATCTCTTTAAATATACAGTCTTTTCATGATCTCATGACTGTTCAATTAGATTATAGAATAGCGATAAATACACTCGATTATTCCCTAGTTTCTTTGAATAAAAGCCTGATGTGTGCTTTGCTGGCACAGAGAAGGACAGCTCGAGTTTTTTAATGGTTCTGAGAACGGCATGTCATGTAAGAGCTAAACAGCAGCCTCTGGTTTGTAAATAAATGGCTAGACCGCACTAACGTGTCCATGTGTGACCCCACTGAGGGTCAGTGTGCTCTGCCGTGTGGCTTTAATCACACTTAGACACACATTTATAGAAGTTATTTAGGTCTGATGTTTTCAAGTCAATTTGGATTACACAGTTTTACCATTAAGAAATGAGCATCTGAGGACTTTTCAATTGTCAGTTGTTTTTCTTCTCCACAGCAAATCATCTGCCTCCATCTTACCCTATTTCTAGCATCCTCCTCTGTCATGCCAGCCATCTGCATGTCCTCCTTCACTACATCCATGACTCCCCCTCTTCTGTTTTAGGCCAACAGTGGCACAGCTTCTAGTGGGCAACAGCACTGGAGGTGGTCAATGTTAACCTGGGCCTTGTCTGATCCACGTGTTTGATTTAGCAAACCCCGCCCCCGTTAATTTAATAGAAGCTCTATTGTCCTGTAGATTCTTGAAATAAAAGTCTGATGCTTCGCTGGCAGAGAAATTGGCTATAAATGACATATTAATAAGTTTATACCCAATCATATAACAATATTAACCCAAGCAGTCTTGAGAGTTTCCACTAGAAGCTTTTGAAAACATTATATTGGTTAGCCAGTCGTTTGTCCTCCCGCTTCCAGTTATGCTGCTTCCTGGCTTTAAATTTAAAATTTATTTCACAGTTGTTTTGTGTCATTTTAAATAGGAAATATAGAGTCATGTGAAAAATGTTTTCTTAGTACTCTGTAGAGTTCTGTGAAAAACTAATTTCACCCTTACTGCTCTTACTGCTTCCATAGGAATTAAGACATTTGATCTGGTGCTGCTGATTGAATGCACTTGATTAACTGATCATCAGCAAGTGTGAGTACATCTGTTAAGTTTTGATAGTTTGTACCTCACTCCAATCTCAGGCCATGCAATGCTTAGAGAAACAGCAAAAACCAAAGAGCTGCATCTCAGACTCTACGGGCCTCAGCTAGCAGCTTACATGCTAAAGTTCATGACAGTACAATTAGAAAAAGACTGAACAAGTGTTTAGTCAGTTTAGTTTAGTTTAGTTTAGTCAGAAGGATTTCCAGGTGAAAGTCTGATATCTCTAAAAAACAAACATGGCAGTACAGCTTAGGTTTGTAAAGACTTCTGGAACAAAGTTCTTTGGACAGACGAGACCAAAGCAGAGATGTTTCGTCATAATGAAGAGGAAAACCAATCACAGCATGTCAGCACAATATTTTTTCTATCATTAAAATTTGTTTGATGATTTCAAACATTAAGTTGTACATGTAATATATGTAAACACTAAATAATCATGAAGGGGCAAATACTTTTTTCCACAGCATTGCCAAGCACGGTTTTGGAGTGGTGATGATTTTGGCTGGTTTTACAGCCTCAGGACTTGCGCACCATGCTGTCATTGAGTCAGCCATGAAGTAATTTGTATAACAAAGTATTCTAAAGTCAATTTAAATGAATGCCTGCAAACCTCAGTGAACTGAAGCAACACTGTAAAGAAGAACAGGCCAAAATTTCTCAACAGTGATATGGGAGACTGATGATAAAATCATATTCTCGTCATAGTCAAAGTTACTTGGGTTGACGGAACGCCATGTTCCACCTCTTGCATTACCTCTTAAAGCTTTAAGGAATAAAGGAAATGACTTTCTGTACTTTTTGAACCCAAATATTTGCCCACTATTCTTTAATATAGATTGTTGAAGCAGTTTGTAAGCCTCCTTTGTGGTCACTTTCATTTAATAATGCTCAAAATGCCTTCAGGGAATGACAGCTCTTGGAATGTGGTTTGCCATGAAAAAGACGGCTTGATCACAGCAAACTTTGCTCCAAGATCTTTTATTACCCAGTATTTATGGAGCCTTTACAGATGTTCCCCATGTTGTGTAAGCTAGTGCCCCTCTCCACTTACTCCTCTTTGTCTCGAGGATGAAACCTCCATAAAAGAACTCAAATCTTTCGACTGGGAGAGTGAGAGTTTTCTATTTCACTGCTGTGACCTTGGGCTTTTTGGATTTTATCAAATGTTGGAGTTTTTGCTTGGATTTGTGGAAGCAGGGACGAGCTGTGTTCGCTTACATTGGCCCAAGTGTTCATTTCTACCCCAGAAATCATGTCTGAATGTTACGCTGTGCTGCGTAAGTGCTTTATTCAGTATTCAGTATTTGTTTTCCACCTTGTTCCCTGTGGACAGAGATTTAATTATATTATGTGCCACAGACGATGAAATCATCAAATTATTCGTATTATTCGAAACTTTTTTGTTGTTTCGTTCAACTATTTTCCACCAGATACTTTTTAAAGCATCACATAACTTTTCCAGACTTTTTTGCCTCCGTTTTCCAGTTAAAAACATGAATAGCGTGCAACAAAACAAATCAGAATAGAATAGAATAGAACAAAGAGCCTCTATTGACATTGAATTTAGGATACAGCAAGACGTGGGGATCAACTCCGGTCACATATTTGAATTTACAATTAAAAAAATGTTACATAAGCACACAAGTGGCTACTGATAAAAGGAAAATTTAACATTAGGCACCACAAAGAACCACATGCCCATAATATAAAAGAGGAAGCTGGACCAAAAAGTGTCAGAGTCAATAAGTGCTGGAGTCGGGTGGTTTCCAGTGTACGGTTTTGTGCGAGTAAAGGTTTTAACCACGAGAATCGAGTATAATAATTAACCTAAAATACATAGAATATAAATATATAGGGAGTGTTATTGTGAGAGTGTGTGTGGGTGCTTATTTTGTATGTTGGTTGAGAGTGGTAGTGACCTTCAAGTAGAATTTTTTAATAAATCTATCTTAATGATTTTGAGTTTTTAGTGACCGTTAGCCTGTCTGTGGGCCGGAGGTCAAACAGCTGGTATCCAGGGTGAGAGCAGTCTTTTATAATGTTTTGGTCTCTGGAAAAAAGGTAGCATATGTGTGCAATGTCTTGGAAAAAAGGAAGCAGGCGACCAATGATTTTTTGGGGGGAGGGGGGGCTGTGTTGAAGACCTTTGGTAGAGGTTTCTGTCAGCTCCTGAGCAGCCAGCATACCACACTGTGAGGCTGTGTGTTGGCACACTTCCCACTGTGGAATGGTAAAAGGTCACCTGCAGCGTTTCCTGGAAGTTGTTTTTCTTCATGATTTTCGGAAAATGCAAATGTTGCTGTGCTTTTTTTTGACATCAGCTGTGGTGTTGAGAGAAAGCTGCTGGAGGGCTCTGTTCTGTATTTCCTGAGGTTTATGATGAGTTTCTTGTTTTTTTGTTTTTGTGTTGCTGTTTGGTGTCAGATTACTTCCTCACTTTGGGACTTCTGCTCCGTAAGCAGACTCATCTCCTCCTGATGTGAGGATAACTACAATGGTGTCATGTATTGATCAATAAATGTAGATTTAATATATATTATATTAATATTGATATATTATATCAATATTTGATATATATATAATTTTGCAGCACTTTAAATAAGAAATATAGTACAATACTGTGTATTTTACTTGCAAATTTGTCACATCTCATATTATCATAGAATTTCTAATCCCCAAAAGTTGATTCTGTCCATCTCTGTGTAGCGTTTTTAGTGGGAGAAACGTCCAGGATTGGTCATCCAGGATTTGCTTACCTGTGTCAGGGTTCCTGGGTCATTGACCCAGTGTTTTCAGTTGTTCATGCTCTGTTTATTTCTCACTCAGTCTCATTTCCTGTTTTGCTGTGCCATTTCCCTTCCTGTGTCATTAGTCAGATTAAGTTCACTCACCAGTCTCTAATCACTCATCATTCAGTCAATATATTTAAGTCCTCAGTTTCCACCAGTCCATTGTCTTGTCATCGAGGTTGTCACTGCTGTCGTTCCCGTGTGTGTTTTCAGGTCAGCCAGCCATTCAATCATCCAGCCAGTCAGCGTTCATGTTCTGTCCATCCACTCACTATAATAAACTTCCATATCCTGCATTGTAAGTCCTGCATTTGGGTCATCTCCTCCACGCATCCGCACACGAACCTGGAGAACAGAGTGGCGGATTTGGAGCAGTACACCCGGATGAACGATGTTATCATCACGGGGCTTCGCATCAAACCTCGGTCATACGCCCGGGCGGTCGCCGCTGACAATGTAGGAGGGCCGGGAGAGGAAGATGTCAACTCCACGGAGCATCAAGTGGTTACCTTTCTACGGTCCAAAGGTGTGGAAGTGGATTATAACAACATTGAGGCTTGCCACCCTCTACCCCGAAAAAATGACAGTGACAAACCAGCCATCATTGTGAGATTTGCAAACAGAAAACACAAAACAGCACTGTTAAAACAAGGAAGGAAACTGAAAGGATCCGATGTCTTCATGAATGAACATCTGATAAAAAGAAATGCGGACATTGCCAGGAAAGCACGTTACTTGAAGAAACAGGGAAAAATTCAAAATACATGGACCACCAACTGCAAAGTATTCATTAAACTCAATGGAACACCGGAACAAGCCAAAGTGTTGGTCATCAGAAATATGGAGGAGCTGGACAAATACTGAGGTTCAACTTACTCTGGAGGTATGAATACACATGTGACGTGACACACAACACAACACATGGCACAGTCCAAAAGAACTTCATCTGCATCCGGCAACAATATCAATATAACTCATTGGAATTCTCTTTATGATAATATGGAACTGAGAACATTTCGATACACAGACCATAATGCTCTAGACTTACAAAAGGATATAGACCCGGAAAATAATTTCTTTTACAACATCAGCAGTAACTGCTGCTACTTCACTGATGAACAGTTTAAACACACCATCAACACGGAAAATAAATTATCAATAATCCATTTTAATAGCAGAAGTCTGTATGCCAACTTCAACAATATAAAGGAATATCTAAATGAGTTGACAAATCCATTTGGAATCATTGCCATTTCTGAAACATGGATCAATGCTGAGAAAGGACTGGACTTTGGACTGGAGGGATATGATGTGAATTTTGTAAATAGAAAGAACAAGAGTGGAGGGGGAGTAGCTGTGTATGTGGATAAAAACCTAAATTACAAGGTGGTAGAAAGTATGACAACTGTAATTGATAATTTATTAGAATGTATAACAATTGAAATTTATAAGGAAAAAGAGAAAAATGTAATAATTAGCTGTATATATAGAACACCTGGCTCTAGTATTCAAGTATTTAATGATTTCATAGTGGAAATATTCTCTAAAACAAATCAAAAAGTTATGTTTATCTGTGGTGATTTTAATATTGACCTGTTGAATCCGAAAAAGCATAAAATGACCGACGAATTCCTAAACACTATGTACAGTTTGAGTTTACATCCTAAAATAACCAGGCCTAGCAGAATTACACCACATTGTGCCACCTTACTTGACAATATTTTCACTAACAATATGGAAAACAACATTGTGAGCGGAATATTAATTAATGACATCAGTGATCACCTGCCAGTTTTTGCAGTTTATGACACTAATTATAAGAAAAATCAGCATGAAGAACAACTGAGATACAGACGTGTAAGGACAGAAGAAACTATGAATGCACTTAAGAACGATCTATTAAATCAGGACTGGGACAATGTGTACAAAGAAACTGATATTGATATTGCATATGGCATATTTTTAAGAATATTCATGGAGTTGTACGATAAAAACTGTCCAACAATAAAATACAACAGAAAGCACAAATATTCAGATAGACCATGGATCACTAAGGGTTTACAAAATGCATGTAAAAAGAAAAATACACTCTATAGGGAATTCCTAAAACAAAGAACAAAAGATGCTGAAAATAAATATAAAAAATACAAAAATAAGTTGACCAATATTATACGTGTATGTAGAAAGGAGTATTATAGTAAAATATTGAACAATAATAAACATAATATGAAGGGAATATGGGATGTTTTAAATGGTATCATTAAAAATAATTCTGGACAACAAAGTTATCCTCAATACTTTATCGACAATGGCAATATTATGGAAAACACTGCTGATGTGGTCAACAGCTTTAATCATTATTTTGTAAATATTGGACCAAAACTGGCAGAACAAATTCCTGAGTTACTGCCATCAGTGGACTGTAGTGAAAGCCTGATTGATAGGAACCCTAACTCAATGTTCCTCACATCAGTGGAGGAAAAAGAAATAATTGACATTGTACACATGTGTAAATATAAAACATCTACTGATTGTAATGATATTGACATGAAAATCGTCAAGAAGGTCATTGAAGGAATTGTAGGACCTCTAACATATATTTGCAACTTATCATTTCAGACGGGAAAAGTGCCAAACAAAATGAAAATAGCTAAAGTTGTGCCGCTGTATAAAACTGGGGATAGACACCACTTCACAAATTACAGGCCTGTTTCTTTACTACCACAATTCTCCAAAATACTAGAAAACCTGTTTAATAAACGATTAGACAAATTCTTAGATAAATATAAATTACTCTCTGACAGTCAATATGGATTCAGATCAAAAAGATCAACATCTCTGGCATTAATCGAATCAATTGAGGAGATTACGAATGCTATAGATCAGAAACAGTATGCAGCTGGAGTATTTCTGGATCTCAAGAAAGCATTCGACACAATCAATCATGACATATTAGTTAATAAACTGGAACGGTACGGGATCAGGGGGGTTGTACTGCAGTGGGTGAAAAATTATTTAAGTGACAGGAAACAATTTGTGAAGCTGGGTGTCCATTCCTCATCATGCTTGGACATTGCTTGTGGTGTTCCACAAGGCTCTGTACTGGGTCCAAAATTATTTATTATTTATATAAATGATATTTGTAAGGCATCTGATATATTAAAATTAGTATTATTTGCAGATGACACAAATATTTTTTGTTCTGGGGGGAATCTAAAGGAGCTGCAGGATACAATTACTTCAGAAATGTGCAAAATTAAAAAATGGCTTAACAGGAACAAACTATCGCTAAATCTAAGTAAAACTAAAATAATCTTATTTGGGAAGTCCCTTAGAAATGCACAAGTGCAGATTCAGTTAGATGGTGTGGAAATTGAAAGAGTACTTGAACATAAGTTTCTTGGTGTGATTGTAGATGATAAATTAAACTGGAAGTCTCATATAAATCATATACATAACAAAATTTCAAGAAGTATCTCAATCTTGAGTAAAGTAAAACACATTCTGGACCACAAATCACTCCACATTCTCTATTGTTCCCTGATTGCACCGTATTTGAATTACTGTGCAGAGGTTTGGGGCAATACTTACAAATGTTCGCTATCATCAATCTTTATATTACAAAAAAGGGCCATAAGGATAATCCATAAAACTGGTTACAGAGATCATACAAATCCACTATTCTTAAAATCAAAAATTCTAAAATTCACAGATCTGGTTCATTTTCTCACTGCACAAATTATATATAAAGCAATAAACAACCTGCTTCCTGACAATATTCTAAAACTGTTTTCTAAAAGGGAACGGGGATACAATTTGAGGGGGGAATTAAATTTAAAACATCCTCGTATCCGTACAACATCAAAAAGTTTTTGCATCTCTGTGTGTGGAGTGAAGCTGTGGAACAGACTAAGTAAAGATATGAAGCAATGTCCGAGCATGGCGCAGTTTAAAAAGCGGTTTAAGGATATGGTTTTTACAGGGTACAGGGAAGAGGTAGAGATTTGACAGGGTGTTCTTGTCTAATATTTTCATGTATGTGCGGGTGCACGGGTATATTGGTATGGGTATATATATATATTTGTAGGTTGTGTATCCTTCAGGTGTTAATGGGGTTAGTGAAAATGTGTATATGTGCGTATGTGTATATACGTATGTATGGATAGATAGAAACATATATGTATATATAAAAAAAAAAAAAAAATTAAAAAAAAAAAAAGAAAAAAAAAAAAAAAGAAAAAAAAAGAAAAAATACACGACATAATGTAATTGCAAGGAGGTTTTTCTGTAGTCTATTGATACTAGATAGTGGAAAAGGGGTGGGATTAAATAAGCTTATGCTTCTTCCTGCTCCTTTTTGAACATGAAAGTTATTTGGAGTTGTGGTTGCTCGTTTTCCTTTTGTTTTGCTTTGTTCATTTGTCTCTTTTAATTCTATTTTGTTGTACTTTTTCAACATGTTCAAAATAAAGATTCAATCAACAATCAACCCTGAAAACCTGGATGATTGAGCATGCATCAAGACTAAGAATTTCTAATATTAGACAAAGATACCACAGTTAAATACAAAATGCAGTTTTTAAATTATGATTTAAATTTGTTAAGAGATCAAAACTATCCAAACCCACCTGGCCCTGTGTGGAAAAAAAAGATTTGCCACTCTTGTAAAGTAATGAATTAAAAGTGATTAACAGCATGTTTTTGAAAGCTCAGTTCAATTTCACTAGCCAACCTGTGTGACAAAGTGAAGCAGGCTAAAAGATCTCTAAAAGCAACACATCACACCACAAGCTAAAGAAACCAGTCTGGAAAGGGTTAGAAAGCCATTTCTAAGCTTTTGGGACCATGAACCACAGTGAGAGACATTATCCACACATGGAGGAAACTTGGAGCAGTGGTGAAGCTTCACAGGAGCGGCTGTTCTATCAAAAGTACTCCAAGAACAACTCATCCAGGAGGTCACAAAAGAACCCAAAACAACAAAGAACTGCAGGCCTCACATGTCTCAGTTAAGGTCAGAGTTCAACAATAAGAAAGAGACTGAACAAATTTTTTTTACCACTCTTTGAACTTGTTGAATTAGATTAAATTAATTTTAGTTTTTGTCTAAGTTGTAAGAAATTATTGTTTATTGTTGGTCTATATTTCTACAAGAAATAGATGCCAGATGTTTTTCAAAGAATCAAGTTGGAAGTGCGTTCTGAAACAAACCACCTGTTTCCACACACGGCCTTTTCTTGCAGTATTTTTGTTTTGGAACTTTAAGGCTAATCTCACATTTCCCTGAAAACATCTTGATAATTCCTAAGACTTTTGGGAAAATATTCTGTGGACTGATGAGACACGGGATACACACACACACACACACACGCATGCACACATGTACACTGATACCTCACCATCACCCTCCCTTCCCCAAATCCAATGCCTCCTCCCATGCTTACCTCTCATCCGATGTGGACAGCAGATCAGCTGGAGGCGCGACCGAAGATTGCAGCGGTCCCAGATCCAGCTGTACACACTGGAATACTCTCCCATGTTGCTTGTCTGTGTTTTATTGTGTTATGGTGTGATGGTATCTGTGCATTCCTGGATTATCCTTTTGTGTTACACATTTCTCTGTTTTTTTCCTTTGCTACCTAACCTGATCTGTCTCCCAAATGTGATGTTTGTGTATTGTATACGGTCGGCAAGGTCTGTCATCTCGGTTGTGGACAACTGCAACTGACAAATTAAGGCCATCTCATCTCATCTCATCTTATCTCAAAAGTAACATTTTTTTGAAAGGTTTGAGTTACATCTGATATAAAACTAACAGAGTGGCCTAGTCCAAGTCTGAATTTATCTCCAATTGAGATGCTTTGACCTGACTGCGACCTCAAACAGGCTGTTCATGGTTGAAAACTCTCCAATGTTCCTAATTAAAACAATTCTTCAAAAATTCCTCCAGAGCGATGTGAAAAACTCATCATTCCTAGTTATTGCAAATACTTGATTGCAGTTTTTGTTGCCAAGGGTGACACAGCCTGATATTAGGTTTAGGGGCCAAGTACTTTTTCACACAGTGTCAATTAGGTTTGGATACCTTTTGTTCTCTTAATGAATGAAATAGTCCTTTAAAAATCGAACTTTGTAATTTCTTGTGTTATCTTTGCCTATTATTAAAATATGTGAATCATGTAAGTGTGACAAATAAGCAAAAAATAAATATGCTTTTTACAGCACTGTGTAGTTTAAATGATTTACAAATGAATGGATTTTATTTTCATTTACACTCCACTCAAGTAATACTCTGAATTCGACTGAAATCCACACAAACCATTGTTTAAAAGACAGTCCTAAATATTAAGCCTAAGATGAGTCCTGGACCTAGATTACCCAGAAACCAATAGGATAACCTAATAGTGGAGCTAAAATAACTAGAGAAAATAAAGGTAGGTGCTTTCTACTTTTACCAGTGTTACTATTACTATTAACAGTAAGTTTGATGGGTTCCAGCCATAACTCACATTGTCTCCTTGACAATCTATGAAGGTCCTTCAGGAAACTGCGTTTGAGTCTGTTATCCTCTCTCTGCTTTCCTGTAAACAGTCCTATCCAATAAAAAGGCACAAAAATGCCAAAAATAAATAAATTTGATGAGTATCAACTGAGACACAGTAACAAAATTGTAATCTGAAACTTAATCTAAAATGACCACAGTGTCATTTGGCTGTCTGAGTCATACTCCAACCTAACAGTCACAAGCACAAGTAAGTTAATTTCATAGGGTCACAAGGTAAAAAGGTTGGCAGTCGGTTCAATTTAAGGACTCCTCATAATTCAAGCACCTCTATAACTGTCTAGTTAAATTATTTCTAGAGCATACCAACAGCTATGCTGTTTATTTACATGTGAAAACAGCTTCACATGATTATATGAAACTGAAGACAACCATAACAAATTAATGCTTTAAAATCATAACTTTATTTTATTACATTTAATTTTGACCGTGTGTGTGTTTTCACTTTGCTTTTCTGCCGTCTGTGTCTTGATTTAAGGCCATTTTTCATGCTGTCACATCACACTGATTTCTCCCTAGAGGTCACAATATGTAATTACACAAAAACTGCCAAACTTTAACTGCTATAGAAAAATGCACAATTAATTAATTGATAGCAATGACATTTTAACAGATATATTATATAATATATTAACATCACTATAAAAATTTATAAATAAGTAATAGTAATTAATAGTATAATATAAACAAAAATTGGCAATCCCTCCCATCCAGTAATTTAAGTGAGCACCAACAATCTTATTGCAACTTTAACCTGATCATTCATCATTCAGCCTCACATTCACACCTACGGCCAATTTAGGCCTGTTAGTCTGACATGCATGTCTTTGGACTGTGGGAGAAAGCCAAAATTAAGTCTATATAGCAGCTATTAGACTGTTTAAATGATGATGATGATGATGATGGAAAAGGGCCATTTAATCAGTAGTTATTATGAATCTCTGGCTTTTTCCACAGCGTGTTTTTTGTCCTCTCTCCTCCCCTCAACCCAAATGGTTGCTGCAGATGGCCACCCCTCTCTGAGCCTGGTTCTGCCAGAGATTACTTCCTGTTAAAAGGGAGTTTTTCCTTCCCACTGTTGCCAAGTGGTAGAGTGTATTATTGTAAGGTCTTTACCTAACAAGATAAAGCTCCTCACGGTTGTTGTGATTTGGCGCTACATAAATAAAACTTGAGTTAAATTGATTTGAGTCTTCAGGGTTTTTTTTTTCCAGTCTCTTTGTAAATGTTCTGTTTCTTCCAGTAAATTTGCAAGTTTTTCTTGTCAATTAAAATTTTTTTCCATTTTCCATGTCGATGGAAACCCTAAATATGGCCTTTTTTTTGTCTTCGTACATTTATCCATGTAAATGCAAACTCCACACACTTTTTTATTTTTTAACGTTATACAGCCTACAAACTGGATTTGGCATCAGAGCTCTTTGCACTTCGGTTTTTCTGTCTGAGCTTTAATGAAATGGCCTTTGTATTGCAACGTACTGTACAACAGACTCCAGTGAAGCAGAAGCATCATGTAGTTCAGCTTTTCTCCTGTAGATGGAGATAAAGGGCCACTCCACGGGCTCAGGGGGCAAGAGGGTTTGATGAACTTGCCTGAAGCTTAATCTGAAAGGGTGCGGAAGTTGAATGGGGGGGGTGGATATTGTTTTTATGAAAAGCAGGGCTAAATGACAAGACATCAATAAAAGCTCAAATCTGTTGTCTTGCTCTTTTTTTGTTTGCTTTTTTTTTGTTTTTATTTTTTTAGTGTCGGTGGTAAATTGACTACTATGGTTCTCATTTAAAATGTAAAATTAGCACACATTTTTACCGTACTTTTTATTTTAGTGTTCTAACTCTACTGTTTTTTTAAGCAAACTCTCGTCGCGTTTGGTGATTTTATTTTGGAAATCGCTAAAGGAAGTGGCGATTGACTACAACCGGAAGAGTTGGTAAATAAACCGTGTTCAGATCCCGAAGAAGCTCAAAGAGCATGTTGAACATCTGTAGTAGGACAGGGCGGTAAGACATGGAGGACAAACAGCGGGAGCAGCTCGGAGGAAACCCGGACTGGATGTCGCGTTTGCCGGAGGAGCTGCTGGACGTCCCGCTGTGGAACCTGGCATTACCTGGTAAAACAGGAGCAACCAGTTCAGCCAGTTCAAGACAGAAAAGAATAGAAAACACCCACATACAGATCACGTTTACTTTGAAAAGATAATTATCCTTAATCTCAGGTTAAACTGTAATTAAAAAAAATTGTCTCAGATGCTTGTTGACAGGCTCTTCTCGCACCACAGGCAGCCATGACAGCATGTCCTTCAGCCTGGATGTCTCCTCTCCTGTGGTGAGATCGGAGTCCTGCTTCCTCAGACTGACTGACAGGCTGTTCCCCTGCTGTACTCGACCCTGTGTTTACCGCTGGGCCACCACGCAGGTATTTTACGGTCCCCCTAAAGATGAAAGCAAACCAGGAACCTGCACCACCTCAGGTGATGCTCCCTACCTCGTAAAAGGTTTGGGGGATTCATCTGAGGTTTTGATAATTTGATAATTATTGAACTACCCTTAGTTTGGAAAGAGGAAGATGTTTGATCATGACTTACTGTATACAGTACTGTGTAATGAGCCGCCCCTCATTTCTTCATATTTTGCTTCTAATCAGACTATCTTCATTTTTTTTGTTAAAGTGGTCTTGAGCAGTTCTCCAGGCTTTCTGAAGGTCCTTGAATGTTTTTCTTTGGACATCTGGATCCTTATTTGATCATTTCCACCCAGTACTTAAACCTGACCATTTTCAGAGGAATGTTTTTTTTGTTTGTTGAGGCACTTAACACTAAGATGTGACTCATTCCAGCATCCAAAAAAGGCTCCTAACGCAAAGACGGAGCAAGTGTTGTGTCTACACATGCAAATATCTAACCAACTTTAAACTGTATCTTTAAGCGTTTTGTTACTAGAAGCCTGTCACAAAAATGGGTTGAATGTTAGAAAAATACCAAATATAAGAATTTAACAGACATAAAATGATCTTTTTAGCACTATCAGCTGAAAACTTGGCAGATCTCAGCAGTGTTTCATTAAAACGTTTGAGGAAGCTGCACAAGTGGAGAAAAAAGAAGAGGCGGATCTATAAAACTATTTAAAAAGGGTGACTGTCAAGTAACCTGAAACAGGAAGAAAAAGCTGAGATATGTCATACTACGCAAGAATTAGACTGAAAATCAGAGACAACAGGTGTGATGGAGTGATGAATCCAAATGTGAAATTGTACAGAGGAGATCAGGAGAGAGATACAGCCATCTGTACAACATGGTGGAGTCTCTGTCATTGTTTGGTTCTGGTGTTTCAATATTCATTCTCTTTCTTGGCTACAGCTATCGGTCCTTTCTGATCAGTGTGATCTTGGTGTTCGTTTCTTGGACCTGCGGATTGCCAGGAAGCCAGCAGGGAGCAGCAAATTGTTTTTCGCTCACGGCATATACACGCTGATAACCGTCAAGGTCAGTAAACTACACCAAAACTGCATTGATGCCCAGAGTGAAAGCTAATTTACAGCAAATTTTAATGTCTGTCTGCATGCAGGAGGCTCTGGATGAACTGGCCGGCTGGCTGGACGCTCACCCCAAAGAGATTGTAATCATTTCCTGTTCACACTTCGAATCTCTAAGTGACGAAGACCACGCCCATCTGATGGAGTTCATCCTCCTGCTGTTCAGAGGGAAGCTGTGCCCACCACAGGTAGATAGACATTATTAGGATAATGATTGATTTCTAAAGTTTAATAATGCCAAATATTCACTGCTTTCAGCCTCTCAGATAAGGATTTACTATTTTAACTTCAGTAGATATAAATACATGGAACTGATCTCAACCCCAGGCTCATTGGGAAACCCTGACTAAAACGAATGCATTTAAGACTGTAATCCTCCAATAAATCCTTTAATCATTTAGGTCATGGTGTTCAGTTTCTGTTGAAACTCTTTTCGACTCAGGTGTTTCAAGTATCAGAGGTATTGCTCTAGTCCAGAAACCTGCTAATATACCACACCACAAACGTCACGCTCCGAAAATTAAAACATGTTGCTGTAATCATATGTTATTAGCCTGCATTGGTTTTGGCACAGTGTGCCTAATAAACTGACAGTTTGATTCATGTGTATGCATGCAGGAAACTCCCACTCTGCGGTCATGTTGGTCCAGAGGTCAGCAGGTCATTGTATCCTATGACGACCAGGAGCTGCTGCACCCTGGGCTGTGGAATCGGATACCTTATTGGTAAAATCCATAGACTGTATGCAAAAGGGTTAGACAGACTTCGTAGCTTAAGTGTCTTCGATTCGGCCATTTTGGTTCTGATTGCTTTCTCTGGCAATATTAGCTGTTCTTTTTTTGTTTGTTTGTTTTGTTTTTGAGCATCTTGGTGTCTCAAAAGTATTAATAATAGATGTTGGTACAGTGACTTTAAACCACACTGAGAACAGCAACAGCCAAAGGTTCAAATATGACATAATTGGAGTGTCATATTTTAATGTGTGTTCACTGTCAGACATAATACGTGCTTGTTGGTTTATTTATAAATGGTGTGACATGGTGTGAAATACAATCTTAAACATGTAAACACTGGTTGCATATAATATAGACAAGTATGTAAAGATAGTTTGTTTCCTTCTATTTTCAAACCTTAGACCTTATGTGGTTTTCTTGGTCTTCTCTCTCTCCTTCTTTTTGGGTCTTTGACTGGTGACCAAGACTGGTGGCCATTAGGGGGAAAAAACAGATTTAAAGCACTGCCTGATTACTTTTACTTTTCAAGTCAGCTGTCTGCACAGTTGGTCATGTCACCAACACTGAAATGATTGAACCTGTCCTGTGTGTTCAGGTATGCTAACAGCCCAGATCCTAAGAAAGTGATCACCTATCTGGAAGGCCAGCAACGGCAGGGAAGACCAGGTATGAGGCTGTTGGAACAAGTAGTGCAGTGAGGGAAAGTAGTAGCATTACAGACCTGTATTTAAAACTTTAGAGCATAAGTACTGGATACAGAATATACTGTAAAGGTAGTTTTTCAAAAAATCCGACTGACACAGCCTGTGATGGCTTTCAGTACCACTGTTTCCTCCGATGCTGCTTCTTCTGCTGTAATTTTTTTTTTAATCATCAGGAAGCCAGTGGATAAAATCGGAGAGAAACTCCACGGCAACACAGCCACGCCACATACAACTATACTTGCTGCTAACAATGTTGGACACTTTTGCGGGTTTATGTAGTAGGATTGACAGATTCGGTGCAGAAGTATTATTTATGCTTTAGCTCAAAATTCAAAGCGTATTCAGACTACGCAGGCTTTTAATAAAAATCCAACATGGATTCGTATTTGCTGCCCCCATGTGGTGAAAGTTTTTATTGAAAGTTGAAAAGGTTTATACAAAAATTTAAATGAAATTTTTTTATTAAAACAGAATAATTCCTTTAAATACCAAATTTCTAATATTCATATTTTGTTGATTCAGCCATCTAAATATATAATATTATTATTATTAACCTCTATTAAAAAATTTAAAAAAAACCTCTTGAGATTAAAAATCTCTTTTACAAGACCGTCCTGGACAAGATGGACAGAAGTATTCTCCTAAGTTTAATAATATAATAATAATAAAAAAATAAAAAAACAGAAACAACCAAGATTTATAAACTTCACTATCAATAAGGAATGAATATGTTGGTAAAAGTATTTGTCTAATGTCAGTGACATAGTAAATATACTCTGAAGTGTACTGCTTCTGCAGCTAGCTGGGATTTTGTTTACCTCAGGTTTTATTTGCTGTTCGTTTCTTAAAGCACTGGCTTTACATACGGTTTTGTTTTCCAGATGGTTTTTACGTCACCGGT
Organism: Pelmatolapia mariae; assembly: GCF_036321145.2. Classification (NCBI taxonomy): domain Eukaryota; kingdom Metazoa; phylum Chordata; class Actinopteri; order Cichliformes; family Cichlidae; genus Pelmatolapia; species Pelmatolapia mariae. Next base: position 23,472,107 of record NC_086246.1, on the reverse strand, counting down.
CTGAACCTGACAGAGACCATGTTTTACATCTTCCTGCACCCTTTCCAGAGCATGAGGACGTTGACGTTGAACTCTCTCTCACTGCTTCTCCGCTGGGCGGGTGAGCAGCAGCCAGGACCCGAGGGAGTCAACATTATGTGCTGTGACTTCGTCGGTATGAGCGAGTTCTGCTCGCTTGTCATCGAGCTGAACTACAAACTGGTGGGCGGAGGCTGCAGGAAGCCGCCAGCATCCTCCAAAATAAGTGCCAATTAATAATTTTGTGAGCCTGCCATGCTGTTTACACAGTTGTGTGCTTGATGTTTTTTAAGCATCACATTACCTTCTACATGTTTATTCAGGTTAATTTCAACATGCTTTACCTAAAACTATAAGGAGGTACACAAGTTGCATGTTCTTTACACATTCACTGTTTAAGTGTAGTTAAAGTTGTATATTTTGCACTACTGGACACTTTTCCACAAATATTTGCACAAATATGAAGCTATAATCTATATATCGTATGCATTTTCTCTTTTTTATTTTGACTTATTTTTAATTTCTAATTAATTTTTCTTTTTCAATGATTTTTCTTAGCTCATAACTCGTCTCTGTGCTGTGAACTTTTCTTTAGGGATCACAAAGTCTTATCTTTGCATTTTAGAATGGCACATGTTACAAATTTTAGTGTTTACTATCAACATCACGAATGCTAGCAGCCTTTTAATTAGCGTACAGCTATACAATAGTTAGCTTGGAGAGTAAAGTGCTGAATGCTAAGTCTCTCAAAGTGTTGCACTATATCTTGTATGATGTTACGTTTCTTTTTTGTTTTACTGTAAATTAATCAAATGCTGGTATTTCTAAATAAATATTTTCATATTTATTTTTCACATTGTATTTTATAAACAGCTGTGTGGGTGCTGTTTGGTGATTAGCATTGTCACCCCACACCAAGCAACTCTTGAGTTTGAAACTTTGACTGCGTGGCTTTCTTCCACAATCCAAAGAAACACATGGGTTATGTCACCTGGTTATTCTACATTTACCGTCACACTGCCTGCATACAAACCTGTGAGGAAAACATCCATATGAATAATAAAAATCAGTGATTTTTGTACCTCGATTTGTTTGTAATTAAGAAATTTAGAAGCCTCAGACGATGCGCACAAACGAAATGATGAAGGCCTGGCTAAAAATGACTACTACTACTACTACTAATAATAATAATGTTTTCAATTTCCAAAACACCACAAGCCACAAAATGTTCAGGATTAAATTAAATAAAAATTGCATGTAAAAACAACAACAACAAACAAGAACCCCCCCCTAAAAATGTAGAGTTTAACCTTTTAATTTAACCTCCTAAGACCCAAACTCTTCCATGGCATGTATTTTTAATTTCTCTTTGATATTTGGGCATATTGGGACCCAATGAATATAAAAACAAAGAATTACCTGAGTTTTGTTTCTAAGAAAAATGAGAGCCACATATGAGGATATTCGTTTAAAATTTCGATAGAACAGTAGCAGTATAATGTCCTCGTAAGTGGATATCAGGCCCTTGTAGAGCAAAATTGAGTATTTTGGTGTAAATAACCCAAAATGTGATGTCCACATATGTGGACGCCAGGTCCTAGGAGGTTAAACATATTCCAATAAACATGATCTTTACTTAAAAATGACTTCTATCATTGGCTGATCTCATCACTTACAGTCAAATTTCTTGGTGCTTGTTTTCTTCTTTTTCTTATAGTTGGTTACTTTTTTCATACCAAGCTTGATGTCCAAACTTTGACTTCATTAGCAAAAAAGAAGCAACATTTGTCTGTCAGATATTCAAATATTAAAACTATAGAAAAAAAACAAAACATTTTTTTTTTAGACAAAAGGTGCATTTTTAAAAATCTCAGCCTTACTTTCCACAGCCTCTTCTTTTTAACATCTATTAAATATTTTGCATAATTTTTTTTGCTGCATTACTGAGACCTATGACTATTTTACCAGGGAAAATTAGCCTTTTTTGGATAGATTATATTTCTAACAGTGACACAGAAGAGTCTATTGATAAGAACCCAAACCCAGGGTAAAGTGGTTCCGTGAAGGCACCACAGAAAAAGGTGTACAGGTGAATCTCTGAATCAGGCAAGACTGCGTAGAAAGCCAGAGTGCCCCTAGTCCAGTCCAAATATACTCCCACTCTTTGAGAGGCAGAGGACAGAGGAGCAAGGAGAGCTGTTTTTATATTATTGTGCCAGGCGTAGATGTTTTTATCATTGAACTCTAAATTCCATGATTTCTCATTCCATCCAAGCCTGCTGCCATCTAGAGCTCCCCTCCTTCTGACGCTTCTGTAAGTCACTCCAATATCAACCCCTCCTTTCCACTCCACCTCCCAGTAACAGCGGCCTGTCAGACCCGTTGTACAGAGCAGCTGGTAGCACCAGTCGAATCTGTCCGGATGTTCGGGATATGGCTGCTTCTCTGGTGACAGTCTTACTTTTCTGTTGTTCTCAAACAGGACAACATTTTTGTGGGCTGTGTTTGGGTCCAGTGTTAGTTCACATGCATCTGAGGAATGCACGGAGAGGAAAGGGTGAGAAATACAGCAGTAAGTCTGAAGGTTTTCACTCAAACCAGAAATATGTTGTGTTACATCTAACATACTTACACTTCCTCAGACCAGATTTCAGCCTCTGAAGACCACCGTGGTCCTCGCTGGAAGGGGAAAATCAAAGTCAGACCAGACTGGAGTCCCTTAGCATTTCTACAGTTCCTGTACTCCAATGTACATCATACCTGAGGGAGTCCAGTCTCCACTTTGGATCCTTCAGTCCCACAGATAGTAGCTTTACTCCCGATTCATCTGGATGGTTATAACTGAGGTTGAGTTCTTTCAGATAGGAGGGGTTGGACCTCAGAGCTGACGCCAAAGACGTACAGCCATCTGCTGTGATCAAACAGCCTGACAATCTACAAGAGTGCAAAACTGACATGGTAAGGATTTTTCAAAAGTCATCCATCCACCTAAAACTAATATATAATTTACATGATAATTGGAGCAGATGGTCATATGCAAGTGAGACAGTTGTAAAGTACCTCTCACGTCTCTTTCAAAGTAAAGAAGTAATTCCTCGGGTATAGCAGCTAGTTTTAAAAATGGTCTTGTTCAAGATTTGCAAAAGACACAGAAATGTGCTCATAAGAATCTGCACTCAGTCTGTCCACCACAACCATGAATTCATTAGTCCAACTTCAGACAAAAAAACCCCTCTCTTGCTTTGTACACTATGCTATCTAAGACGTTAGATGAAGATGTTTGCACTTTCATAACTGTGGCTGTTTGTGCATACTGTTTAGTGAAGATGGGGTTTTTTTTGTTTTGTTTTTTTGCTGTTGTGTAGGTTTAGGTTTCTATTAATTATTTAGTTTTATTGACTCTGCAGCAGTTTTAAATGTAGGTTGTAGTTTATAACCTTTGTCTTATGGAGATGGAGTGCGTGTGCAAACACAACATTAGTTCAATTTTATTTACATTATGCCAATTCACAATAACAGTCACCACAAGTCTTTTTTTTACATTGCAAGGTAAAGACCCTACAATATTAGGATGAAACCCCAGCCACCAGTTGATCCCCTATGAACAAGCACTTGGCAACAGTGGGAAGGAAAACCTCCCTTTTAACTTGAAGAAACCCCTAGCCAGGGTTTAGGAAGGGGCAACCATCCTGACAGCTGAAGACTGTGCCATCCATTCTACATTTAAATGCTTTAGGAACCACAAGTAAGTCTGCAATCGAAGAGCAAATAGTCTACTAGGAAAAATGGGTCCCCTTGTCACAGTTGGCTGCCTGTCCAGTCTTTTCACAATGACCCTTACAGTGCAACACATATTCCTCAGATGCATACCCAAACGTTTGTAGTCTACAGTGTGGGCTCCTCAGTCCAGCAGAAAGCAGTTTTACTCCTGAATCTTGTAGGTCATTGTTACTCAAATCCAGGTGTCTCAGACTGCAAGAGTCAGAGCTGAGGACCAGTGAGACATCTTGACTACATTTCTCTGTGAGATTTGTGTGATTCAACCTGAAAAATTAAGAATGTTTCTCCATGTAATTTCTGTGATCCATCTACCCTTGACTTTCATTATCAGAATGACCAAAATATGTGTATATATAAAGCTCAAACATATTTAAACTATGGTACAAACCAAACCAAATTAAAGGATTTTAGAAGTCTCAAGCATTGGCATATTTATAAACATCAAATATTAAGTCACAAACTCTGTAATTAAAATTAATTAAGTGATGTTAAAACAATAAACAGCACTATAATAAAAAAAAAAGTTTGGGAAAATTAGTGTAAAAATGTGACCTCACCTCAGAGTTTCCAGCCTACAGTGTGGACTCGTCAGCCCAGTAGACAAAAGCTTGATGCCTGAATCACGCAGGTTGTTCTTACTTAAGTCCAGCTCTCTTAGACTGGTAGACTTTGACATCAGAACGTCACAAGTTCTTTCTGATAACCTGCAGCCACTCAGGCTGAAGGATTAGATTCAGTAAATGTACAACTTGGATTAAATATATATATACATATTTAAATATATGTATGCAATATTTAAATATGTAGGATTAAGGTACAAACCATTCTACTACCATTTAGGTATAAAGCATGGTAGCAGAAATTAGAAAACTTTAAAATGTCAGTAACTATTATAAACAGTAGAACAGAGTGTACCATGACATAAAAATAACTTTCTATATCCATCACACTGATATAGCCTTTTCATTTAGGTGCACCTACAAAAAAAGATTAACACAAATTTTGCTCAAATTAAAAGTAACAAATAACCAAAACCGACCTTACGTAACAAAAATACATCTGTGAATGAAAGACAAGTGTGAAGAAAATGCAAAAGAGCTGCGTGATTAGAGCCACCGCAAAAAGTAATACAAACGGACCAAAAAGTATTAGAGTTTACAAGTTGAATTCTGACCTGAGAGTTTTCAGCATGCAGTACGGACTATGCAGTCCTGCAGACAAAAATGTCACTCCAGAATCCTGCAGATCATTGTTACTGAGGTCCAGATCTCTCAGACTCGAAGACTGGGAGCTAAGAATTGTTGAGATTTCATTGCAGCATTTCTCTGTGAGGTTGGTTTGAGTTAGCCTAACAAATGAGATACAGGTCTTTAACGTGTACTACTTCAGAGCATTGTAAAGACAAACTTTTTAAAAAGGTCCATTTTATAGAAATTTGCAGTATCTATAATCAAATACAAACAAAAAGTTCTCTGTACCAGGTTAGCTGTTTTCTTTATACTTATGAATAAGCACCTTATGAATAAGAAATATTTTACCAAAGGACAAAGTATTTGTAATTACATCTAATGTCACAGTTGCAGAATCAAGGTAGCCAAATACGTCTTAAGCTGACCTCACCTTAGAGTTTGGAGTTGACAGTGTGGACTTCCAAGTCCCTCACAGAGCAGTTTTACTCCTGAGCTCTGCAGGTCATTGTCACTCAAGTCCAGCACTCTCAGACTAGACGCCTTTGTGCATAAAGCTGATGATAACTCTTGACAGCATTGCTCTGTGAGACCAGTTCGACTCATTCTGATAAAATAAAAAGAATATATCTTAAAATGTTTTTAAACCAAACATTTATGGGATGTGATACAATGGCGTAGGAAATGTGTTTTGTGTAGCCCAAGAGAGTTTGATGGATGTTGCTATCAAACTCTCTCTATCATCACATATCTTGAATAAAAAAAAATCCAATGAGATTTTTAAAAAGAGATTACTTTTGGATGATTCTGCAAAATAAGTTCTGCAGGACATGTTTTGGAAATTTACATCTGTTTTTAAAGATAAATTTGATTATGTTGATTTTAATGTTGAACAAAATATGCAATTTTTAATGATATCTGAAGCATAAATTCCAAGTAATAAAATACACATTTCAGGCTACAAATGAATAATATCAAGTTGTGTGACTTGGACATCACCATCAATAAGCTTCTGTAAATGAAGTAATGATGCTGATTATCCCCCAAAACTGGAAATGTCTGAATTAGCTACTTGCTAGCAAACACCTTCTCAGGGACACTTGAAATCTTTATAATTCTGTTGTAGAACACAACTTTAAAGTCTGAAGGTTAGCGACCAATAAGCATGTAACCAAAAATTTATTTTAAAAAACCTAATGACTTTGAGATCCAAATGTAAAACTTCAACATAAAGAAGTCATAATCCAACCTGAGAGTTTCCAGTCTGCAATGTTGATTTTCCAGTTCAGAGAAGAGCATCACTCCTGAATCCTTCAGGTTGTTGTTGCTCAGGTCCAGCTCTCTCAGAATAGAGGAAGTGAGAATGAAACACAGCGTATCATGACTTTTCTCTGACAGATTACAGCCAATCAGCCTGCAGAAGAATTTAAATCAGTGCAGAATTTATTTATGTTTTTTTAAACAGAACATACAGAATTATTTTAAATATCACGCCACAGATTATTCATCGCTATGTAAAATAGGATATCCTGACCTGAGTGTTTCCAGTCTACAGTTTGGACCTTTTAGCCCAGCAGAGAGCTGCTTCAGTCCAGAGTCCTGCAGATTGTTGTAACTCAAGTCCAATTCTCTCAAATGAGACGTCTCTAGAACTAATGACAGCTCTTGACAGCATTTCTCTGTGAGATTGTTTTGGTTCAACCTGGTAATAAGATAAATATAAACATGTTTTGTTTACACATTTACTATTTCTGTTCAATTTTCAGCAGTTTCAGCAGAAACGACTGTGAAAATTTGCAAAAAATGTGTTGATCAAACCTCAGCTTTTCCAGTCTACACTGTGGATTCTTAAGTCCAGAAGACACCAACTTCAGTCCGGAGTCCTGCAGGTTGTTGTTTGTCAGATCAACATCTCTTAGAGTGGAAGACTGAGCGCTAAAAACTGAGGCCAAACCTTCACAGCATCTCTCTGTCAGATTACAGCTACTCAACCTAAGTTTATTATTCATACAAAAGGGAGGAATGTTAATCACAACAAAAAATCTACTGATATCTGCCAAAATGTATTATTATATGTTGGCCAGATACGTAGTTATTAAATGAATGTTCATGTGGTCACCACCAAGAAACTACTGTAAGTAATTATGGTATTAAATTCAGGTTTCAAGTACCCAAGTAAACAGCTCTGTATTTGCAGTGTGTTATTTCAGATCCTGCATAAATTGTATAAAAACTTTCCTCCTCATTTAGAGGATGCATCGTTCATGGCTTTTATAATCACAGCTACAATACTTAGAAAATAATGCATGCAGACCTACTGCGTTAAAGAGTCCAAAAACCTTCCTAAGAATTACAGCAAAATTAAGATAACTCTGGAACAAAGACTCAAAATCTTGTGGTAACTAAAATGAGCATTTCTCCATAAGAAAACAACCAAACTACTTAGAAAGAATCGGGAACATTGATCAGTAATGGAGTTTTGCTGAAGCTGTAATTGGATCAATTGCCAGTATGTCATAAAACCCATCAGAAATAGTGAAAATATAGTTATTAATAAAGTTGTATGATTTCATATTTTTGTTTTACGTTCTTTCTGTATTTACACACCGCTTGATTTCCTTTTTTAAGCTTTTCTCTTTTAGCTTTCTCTTTATTTAATCTATTTGTATTTTTAAAAACATATACATATATATACATGCATTGATTTTTAAGTAAATTTAAATTTCCTGACTTACTTTATTTTCAGCAGATTAAGCTAAATGCAGTAGTTCTTTAGCAATTGTTTCCTATTTTTCTGGAAACTTACAGAGATTTGTTGGAGGCTTTGATCACAGGCAGCAGCCTCAGAAGACCTTCATCAGAAGCAGAGTATTTCTTCAGGTCGAACATGTCCAGGTCTTCTTCTGATGACAGTAAGATGAAGACCAGAGCTGACCACTGAGCAGTAGACAGTTTATCTGTGGAAAGGCTTCCTGAATTCAGGTACTGTTGGATCTCCTCAACCAGAGAATGGTCATTCAGCTCATTCAGACAGTGGAACAGGTTAATGCTTCTCTCTGGTGACAGACTCCTCCTGATCACGCTCTTTATATACTTAATCGTTACCTCTTTGGCAACAGAGATATTTCCTGTCTGTTTCATCAACCCACCAAGAAGCGTAAGATTTGTCGGCAGGGAAAGACCCAGGAGGAAGCGGAGAAACAAGTCCAGGTGTCCATTTGGACTCTGTACAGCCATGTCCACAGCACCTTGGAAAAGGTATGATAGCTTAGATTTGTCCCTGAATACATTTGACCACCAAGTTTCAGACTGAAACAGATTCACGCCAGAGTTTGTCAAAGTCAGAAAGACATAAAGAGCAGCCAGAAACTCCTGAATGCTCAGATGAACAAAGCAAAACACTTTCTCCTGGTGCAGCCCCCTCTCCTCTTTAAAGATCTGTGTGAACAATCCTGAGTACACCGAGGCCACTCTGAGATCCATGCCAGACTCTGTCAGGTCTGATTCATAGAAGATCAAGTGACCTTTCTGCAGTTGCTCATATGCTAGTTTTCCCAATGACAAAACCATTTCCCTGCTCCCTGGATTCCAGTGTGGATCCGCCTCAGCTCCAATGTCATACTTGACGCTCCACAGTTTTGCTTGAACCACCAGGAAGTGGATGTACATCTCAGTCAAGGTCTTGGGCAGCTCTCCTCCTGCTCTAGTTTTCAGCACATCCTCCAAAACGGTAGCAGTGATCCAGCAGAATACAGGGATATGGCACATGATGTACAGGCTTCGCGAAGTCTTTATGTGAGATATGATCCTCCTGGCTTGCTCCTCTTCTCCAAATCTCTTTCTGAAGTACTCCTCCTTCTGTAGGTCAGTGAACCCTCTGACCTCTGTTACCATGTCAACATATCCAGGTGGAATCTGATTGGCTGCTGCAGGTCGTGTGGTTATCCATAGCCGAGCAGAGGGAAGCAGGTTCCCACAGATGAGGTTTGTCAGCAGAACATCCACTGAAGTGGGCTGTCGAGCATCAGTCAGGATCTTATTGTTTTGGAAGTCCAGAGGAAGTCGACACTCATCCAGGCCATCAAAGATCAACACAACCTCTAATTCCTCAAAGCTGCAGAGTCCTGCTTCTTTGGCTTCAGTAAAGAAATGATGAACAAGTTTCACCAAACTGAAATTTGTACCCTTCAGCAGGTTCAGCTCTCTGAAGGTGAATGGAAATGTGAACTGGATGTCCTGGTTAGCTTTGTCCTCAGCCCAGTCCAGAGTGAACTTCTGTGTCAAGACTGTTTTCCCAATGCCAGCCACTCCCTTTGTCAGCACTGTTCTACATGGCTGATCTTTACCTAATGAGGCTTTAAAGATTTCCTCACATGTGATCGTTCTTTCTGGTCTGGCTGGTTTCCTCACAGCGGTTTCAATCTGTCTGACCTCATGTTCATTGCTGACCTCTCCAGTCCCTTCTTCTGTTATGTAGAGCTCTGTGTAGATGTCATTCAAAAAAGTTGGGTTTCGCGTTTTAGCAGTCCCCTCAAACAAGCACTGGAACTTCCTTTTTAAACTAGTTTTAAGTTTACGCTGACACACTGCAGGGGATTCTGCATAAACACACAAAAACAACATAGAAATTTAGCCTCACAAGTAAAGTTAGAAATAATGTTAGAAGTTGAGGTCACTGACAATTTTGAAAGCTAAAACTATAGATAGAGTGGCTTGCGAAAGTATTCGGCCCCCTTGAACTTTCCCACATTTTGTCACATTACAGCCACAAACATGAATCAATTTTATTGGAATTCCACGTGAAAGACCAATACAAAGTGGTGTACACGTGAGAAGTGGAACGAAAATCATACATGATTCCAAACATTTTTTACAAATAAATAACTGCAAAGTGGGGTGTGCGTAATTATTCAGCCCCCTTTGGTCTGAGTGCAGTCAGTTGCCCATAGACATTGCCTGATGAGTGCTAATGACTAAATAGAGTGCACCTGTGTGTGTAATCTAATGTCAGTACAAATACAGCTGCTCTGTGACGGCCTCAGAGGTTGTCTAAGAGAATATTGGGAGCAACAACACCATGAAGTCCAAAGAACACACCAGACAGGTCAGGGATAAAGTTATTGAGAAATTTAAAGCAGGCTTAGGCTACAAAAAGATTTCCCAAGCCTTGAACATCCCACGGAGCACTGTTCAAGCGATCATTCAGAAATGGAAGGAGTATGGCACAACTGTAAACTTACCAAGACAAGGCCGTCCACCTAAACTCACAGGCCGAACAAGGAGAGCGCTGATCAGAAATGCAGTCAAGAGGCCCATGGTGACTCTGGACGAGCTGCAGAGATCTACAGCTCAGGTGGGGGAATCTGTCCATAGGACAATTATTAGTCGTGCACTGCACAAAGCTGGCCTTTATGGAAGAGTGGCAAGAAGAAAGCCATTGTTAACAGAAAACCATAAGAAGTCCTGTTTGCAGTTTGCCACAAGCCATGTGGGGGACACAGCAAACATGTGGAAGAAGGTGCTCTGGTCAGATGAGACCAAAATGGAACTTTTTGGCCAAAATGCAAAACGCTATGTGTGGCGGAAAACTAACACTGCACATCACTCTGAACACACCATCCCCACTGTCAAATATGGTGGTGGCAGCATCATGCTCTGGGGGTGCTTCTCTTCAGCAGGGACAGGGAAGCTGGTCAGAGTTGATGGGAAGATGGATGGAGTCAAATACAGGGCAATCTTGGATGAAAACCTCTTGGAGTCTGCAAAAGACTTGAGACTGGGGCAGAGGTTCACCTTCCAGCAGGACAACGACCCTAAACATAAAGCCAGGGCAACAATGGAATGGTTTAAAACAAAACATATCCATGTGGCTCAGTCAAAGTCCAGATCTAAATCCAATCGAGAATCTGTGGCAAGATCTGAAAACTGCTGTTCACAAACGCTGTCCATCTAATCTGACTGAGCTGGAGCTGTTTTGCAAAGAAGAATGGGCAAGGATTTCAGTCTGTAGATGTGCAAAGCTGGTACAGACATACCCTAAAAGACTGGCAGCTGTAATTGCAGCAAAAGGTGGTTCTACAAAGTATTGACTCAGGGGGCTGAATAATTACGCACACCCCACTTTGCAGTTATTTATTTGTAAAAAATGTTTGGAATCATGTATGATTTTCGTTCCACTTCTCAAGTGTACACCACTTTGTATTGGTCTTTCACGTGGAATTCCAATAAAATTGATTCATATTTGTGGCTGTAATGTGACAAAAATGTGGAAAAGTTCAAGGGGGCCGAATACTTTTGCAAGCCACTGTACATAGTTATATAGATAAAAGATATAGATAAAAGGGTAGCTTCTATGTTTGAAATATGAAGCCAGTGTTGAATCTGTATTCTTTCCAGCAAAGAACAAAGTTGTAATTAATCACTGAAAAACATGCAACGACCTAAACCCTGTAACTTCTGCACTTTTTACTGTCTTCAGCTTCGAAACCTGTGTGACTGAGATCTTAGCCAATTACAAAAGAATCCAAACAAAAGATCTGGTTTTGTCAAGTCTATATTTTCAAAATGGTGTAAGTTTATAAAACATACAAAAAATAAAAAATTACAGGATTATGGCCATAGTCACTGTCCCCATTGTTACATGTGGTTTCATGACACCAAGATGGCCACAGTCAAAACATTCAGCTTGAAGCACTAACAGTAAACTGACAATCAGTCAGTGATGAGGAATGGGCTTCAAGTACATAATTAACTCATTTATCATGTTATACCTGCATTAAATGCTCTATGTGGAGTCTAAATAGCATCTTTATATTATATATTTCTTTCCTTTTTCTCACCGTCTTCCTTTCTCACATACTGTCCATTAAAATGCAGCTGTAAAAATGTAATACTGCTCTGCAGACAATCAGCCAGGTTCTCGTGGTTTATTCTTCTCAGAAAGTGCAGTGCAATTTTTTGAAATGCCTCTCTGCAGCTCCTCGTGCCCTCATTCATATCGGTGTCCATTTCTTCATCTGAACACTTTGATTTTAAAAGCCCTTGAATCCGCCTCAACTCGTCTTTCACAAAAGTGAAAATACTCTCTTCAAGCAGCTGAAAAGTGATATAAGAAGATGAAACATATACTGAGTAAAACAAACAACACACACACACACACACAAAAAAAAAACTGCTGTGACTTTGCTAAGTGCACATTGAGACAAATTTACCTTAAATATTGAGTCTATGTCTGTTTGATGGTCCACTACAGATGAACCACTATGAACCTCTGAGATGTCCTGATACAGTCTGTGAAGAAAAATGAAGCAAGCCAGACTGAAAATGCTCTTTTTCATAAAGAACGACGATCTATTTTACTGGAAAACTGTTTTCCGGCATGTTGCCACTTCAAGATCATTCTCAACATAGTTCTCTTGTTACACAAAATGAATCCAATAATTCATAAATAAAGTGCAGAAGTTGGTAGAAAAACAGTGTAAATTATAAGTTGTAAAGTAGTTTTTTCAAAATTACTAAAATTAGTAATAAGCATACAAAGTCCCAAAAAAGTCCCCCATCATTACTAAAGTTTACATTGCGGGGTTCCACAGGCTCAATACTTGGTTCACTGCCATTTTAGGGTTTTACTGAATATGCAATGAAATGCTAGAGAACTGATCCTATGGATTGCAAAAGTCTTCAATGTATTTTCAATAAGCGCCACATGAAAATTATGCATATGACTACCAATGATATGGCAGCCATAATAATGATAAAGATATGTAAATAGCAAGCTACCTCAACTGTTCCATTATTGATAAGGGGCCACCACAGCAGGTAGCTTCACATATTTACAAGTGGTGGTCATATAATTAGAATATCATCAAAAAGTTGATTTATTTCACTAATTTCGTTCAAAAAGTGAAACTTGTGTAATGTATACATTCATTCCACACAGACTGATATATTTCAAGTGTTTATTTCTTTTAATTTTGATGATTATAACTGACAACTAATGAAAATCCCAAATTCAATATCTCAGAAAGTTATAATATTGTGAAAAGGTTCAATATTGAAGACACGTGGTGCCACACTCTAATCAGCTAATTGACTCAAAACACCTGCAAAGGCTTTAAATGGTCTCTCAGGCTACTTCTACACTAATCCGGATAAATTTGAAAACAGTGTTTTCGTATAAAAACGCTCAGCGTCCACATTATCATTTTCAGTCGTTTCCAGGAGTTGTTCATCCACACCAAAAAGGCAGACGTTCCTGTACTGCGCATGCATGAAACAACTGCTGTACAATGCCATCCGCCATCTTAGTTGAATTGGTCACATGACTGCATCATATCGCTAACATCATTTTTGAAAGCCTCTGTTTTCGCAGTCCACACTGCGATGCGAAAGCTGCGTTTTCAAATTTAGCCACTTTGGAGAGCGTTTTTAAAAAGCTCAGTTTTCCTTGACCAAAAATGCAGTCTCAGGATGGACGGAAGGCCAAAACTGAGAGAAAAAGATGCGTTTTCAAACGAAAACCTATTAGTGTGGACATGGCCTCAGTCTAGTTCTGTAGGCTACACAATCATGGGGAAGACTGCTTACTTGACAGTTGTCCAAAAGACTACCACTGAGACCTTGCACAAGGAGGGCAAGACACAAAAGAGGATGCAAAAGAGGCTGGCTGTTTACAGAGCTTTGTGTCCAAGCACATTTGTATAAAAGGCTCTGAGAGTTTATGTCTATGTTCTGCAATATTGTGTGGGGTGGAGTCGTAGGAAGTGACGTAGGCAGAAGTTTGGGGTACCGTGCTGCTACTGCAGAGGGGGAGATTGTCTTTCCGTGTTAGTTCTGTTTTACCTTATCACGTAAGCTGTGTTCCTGGTTGCCTCTTGTCCTCCTTCCTGTATCCTGACCGATACACCATCTTGTTAGCTGCTGAACCTAAAAGAACTAGCCCTCACCAAGTACTTCTCAACATTGGTCCTTTGAGCCGGATGCAGTTATCAAGATGGAGCCAGATGGAGCGACATGTCCTGATGTAAGGCCTAAACGCCAAACACGTCGACCAAGCCAGTTTGAGGACTTCGATGTTAACTATACAGGCCATCCCTTTAGGGAAATGCTGCAGTGGGATACCCGACAGCCTCACACAAGAAGTGGGAGAGTTCGGCCTCAGTATAGTCATATGCCACCCCTCCACAGCGACAGGGATGGGGCCTATTACAATACAACCCCTCCACTGGGAAGAAGTGAACAAGATGTGGACCTTAATAGGAGCCTCTCACCTGAATTTGCACCTTCCAATTGGCCAGGGTCTTCAATACACCCATTTCATACAGAATTCAGAGCCTTGCAGGCCGAAAGAGAGAAGCTACTCCAATCACAGCAAGTTTTACAGGAGGGCCTCAGAGAACTGAAGTAAGCAAAGAGTGACCTCAGAGAGCTGATTGAAGTGGCTCACCTGCTGAGGAAGGATATGGCTCAGCTGACTGCCTCACAGTATAGCACCAATCAGCCCCCCCAAGCGCGGTTCAGCAGAGATATACACCACCACTGAGACAATGCCACAGGAGGAGGATGAGGAGGTGTAGCCCGACCCACCACCATGGCCTGAACCAGTGGAAGAGTTGCACACAGGATTCTCCCAAATGAAGGTTGACGAACAATACTCCGATGATGGTGTACAGTACCACCCTCTACCTCGCACAGCATATATCGCTGGTGAGCCTTCGCTGCCGAGTCAACACTGCACCCCATATCAGGACCCTGTGGTTAAGACCGGTAACACGTTTTATGCCCCTCCACAACACTCTGTGCCACCCCCCTGCTGGGCACCAAGTAAGACAGGTTTGCTCCCAACCAAGCCTGTTCCAGCCTGTCCCCCCTCTCCTGTCACTGGAGTAACCAGTGGGCACTGCAATAACCCATCTGCTCCTCTTTTAGCTGAGCTAGTGTAACAGGGGGCCCAAACCAACCATTCCAAGGTTCATTCATTCTGATCCCTCTGAGTTTGCTAGGCTCCGCATGGCTCTAGAGAACCTACTCCCTCCTAATGCTACTGAGCTCTTCAAGTATCAGATACTTGTGGACCACCTCAAGCCAGATGAAGCTCTACTTATCTCCGATGCTTACCTGAACTCATCCAAGCCTTATACTGACACCATGGCAGCCCTCCACAACAAATTTGGACAACCTCATCAGCTTGCCTTGAGAAAGATAGCAAGTGTCCTGGATGGTCCTGAAATAAGGCGAGGTGATACAGTAGCCTTCCAAAGGTTCTCCCTTCAGGTGCAGTCACTAGTTGGGCTGTTACAAACATTAGGACTTGAAGGAGAAGTGGAGTTGAACTGTGGTTCCCACGTTGCTCGACTAGTAAGTAAGCTCCCTACCAAACAGAGAGCTGATTTTCGTCGACACCAGTTCAAGCACCTACACTCTGTACGATCTATCTACATGGCTTCGTCAGGAGTCATGGTGTCAAGGATTTGACGGCCAAGCAGGTGTAAAAAGCAGTAGAGAAAGGACTGGGGTGAAGGCTGAGGCCCGCCCAGGCCGACAAACCGTGACAGTCCTGCATAACCTAAAGGGGCCATCAGAGCACACCTTTCCGTCAGCAAAGGAGAGTCGAGTCAGAGGGAAGGTCAAGAGCAAAGCCTACTGTGCCTACTGTGAGAGCACAGAACACTATTTTAGCCAATGTGATGATGTAGCCAAGCTCTCCAAAGAGGAAATAAAGGACTGGATACAGGTCAACAAACGATGCTGGCGCTGTGCCCGAACTCATTTAGCTGCTCAGTGCACGCTAAAGAAACCCTGCAGCCTCTGCCAGGGCAAACATCTGCTGGCTCTTCACGAGGTAAATGCCAAAACGGAAGGAAACAACGCTGGCATGGCTGCAAAGAAGGAAAGCTGCCTAACCAGTTCAGCTTCGGGCTCACTCTACCTTGATCGGCATGGGGCTGGCAATCATGTCATGCTAAAGATTGTACCTGTGCTTTTGAGCCATGGAGAGCGGACTCTAGACACAATTGCTATACTTGACGACGGTTCAGAGAGGACCATGCTGCTCCCCGCTGCTGCAAAGACCCTTGGTCTGACAGGCATCCCAGAGGACCTGCCATTACGAACCGTCCGCCAAGGTATTCAGATGCTTCACGGACATACCGTATCCTTCAGCGTCTCTGCTGCTACCAACCCTGGATCCTACTACAAGATTGACGGATCGTTCACAGCTGATCGTCTCAACTTAGCTCACCATACCTATCCTATCGATCAGCTGCGAAGGAAGTACAAATACCTGCAAGGGATCCCGGTCCCTGCCTTGAAGGAAGCCAAGCCTCTGCTCCTTATTGGTTCAGACCAGCCACACCTGATCACCCCCATAGAACCAGTCTGCCTCAGCCCACCTGGAGGCCCAGCAGCAGTCCACACCTGGCTTGGCTGGACCCTTCAAGGGCCAAGTCTTTTCATGGGGCGGCAGACCCAGCCTGTCCTATCCCTGTATACATCCGCCCAATCAGACGAGTTGCTCAAGCATGTGGAGCAGCTCTGGCAGGTGGACGTAGTGCCTTACCGATCCAAGAAAGAGGTCACTCGGTCGAAACAGGATCAGCAGGCTGTGGCCCTGCTCGAGGCAAGAACAGCTCGTAGGATGGTCAATGGAGTCTTCAGGTATGCTACACCTCTACTCCGTCACACACAGATGCCGCCATTGAATGCACCAAAGGAATCAGTCATGCCCATGCTTTGAAGCACAGAAAGGCGCCTGTTAAAGGATCCCAGTCGGGCCGATGCCTACAGGGCAGAAATGCAGAAGCTGATCTAATCAGGAGCCGTGAAGGAAGTTACGCATGAGACTTCGCCCAAGGAGAACTGGTACATACCCCATCATCTTGTCAGTCATAACGGGAAGAATCGCCTTGTGTTTAACTGTTCCCATAAATACCTTGGACAGTTCCTGAACCAGTTCCTGTTGCCTGGCCCTACTCTTGGAGCTTCCCTTCTGGGGGTGCTGGTCAGGTTTCGTGAACACCCCATAGCTGTGAGTGGAGACATCAAGGGGATGTTCCATCAGGTACTGCTCCTCCCTGAAGACCGGCCCCTTTTGAAGTTCCTTTGGCGGGACTTAAAGGTGAATGAACCCCCTAAAATCTTCGAGTGGCAGGTCCTGCCATTTGGGACAACTTCAAGCCCCTGCTGCGCCACATTCGCCCTGCAGCGTCATGTGACAGAGCATACACAGCCTGACGACAGCCTGAGATTCTCCATCGAGAGGTGTTTCTACGTAGACAACTGCCTACAGAGTGTTGGCTCACCGGAAGAAGCTAGAGATCTGGTGGATCGGCTAAGAGAGTTGCTGAAATCGGCTGGCTTTGAGCTACGTCAGTGGGCTTGTAATGATCCAAGCGTCCTGAGCCATTTGCCTCCAGAAGCTAGATCACAGAGTCTGGATCTGTGGTTAGCTGAAGACAAATCCAACCCGCTAGAGACCACGCTCGGGCTCAGCTGGGACTGGAATACCGACTCCTTGGGGTATAAGCGCAGGCCCGTGTCCTATGAGATGCCAACCCTCAGAAACATCTATAGAGTCTTAGCCTCACAGTACGACCCTTTGGGCTATTTGTTACCCTTCACCACTCGGGCCAAGCTCCTCCTCAGGCAGCTATGGGATAAGAAGCATGGTTGGGACGACTCGAATATCCCCTCCACCCTCCTGCAAGTTTGGTCTGACTGGGAGGCGGAGCTTCAGTTTTTACCTCACCTTACCTTCCCACGTGTCTATGTTCCTGCCAGTGCTAACTCAAAGGGGGCCATCCATGAGGTGCACATTTTTGCGGATGCTTCTGAGAAAGCTTACGGAGCGGTGTCTTATATGAGGACGGTAGAACAGGATGGGCAAATTCACCTCACCTTCATCCTAGCTCGCTCCCGTGTAGCCCCCAAACGAGCTCTCTCTATTCCCTGCCTAGAGCTCTGCGGAGCTTTGCTGGCAGCGCAGCTGGCCAGTACCCTGAATAGGGAACTCACCTCAGCGATTGGAAGAACAGTCCTGTGGTCTGATTCAACCACTGTTCTCACCTGGTTGAGCTCACAGTCCTGCCGCTACAAGGTTTTTGTAGGAGCCAGGGTAGCTGAGATACAGGAGTTGACGGAACACTGTACCTGGCGCTACATAGACTCAGAGAGTAATCCAGCGGATGACCTGACGAGAGGGAAGGCTCTGGCCGAGCTCAAAGCGCCTAATCGGTGGTCTAATGGACTCCCCTTTCTGTTCAACAGTCCTGATACATGGCCAGAGAACCCGAGCTCCGAGCCCAGTAATGACGAACTTGAGCTCCGGAAGACGGTCTTCTGTGGAACCTCTATCACCTCCACACCTACCTGTCAGGATGGAATGGTGTGCAAGACTTGGCAGGAACTCTTGGACGTTACTGTTAAAGAACTTTGTGGTCAGGGGCTCTCGACTGCACCACCTAGTGCCAAGGACTATCAGAATGCTGAACAGGTCATCCTTCAGCAGGCTCAACAGGAGTCATTTCCAGAGGAGTGCAGATTGCTTTCAGAAAGGAAACCTGTCTCATCCAGAAGCCGCTTACTTACACTGGCAGCTGAACTGGATACCTCAGCGGGCCTCATCAGAGTAGGGGGTCGTTTGCGACGTCTAGAAGGTCCTGACGGACCTATATTGGATCCGATTGTCCTGGATCCTTCACACCCTTTCACACGTCTGCTTATTCAGAAATACGACGATGATCTGCATCATCCAGGCCCCGAACGGGCCTTCGCGGAGCTGCGGAGGTCTTATTGGATACTGCGTGGAAGAGAGGCAATTCCCAAGCACCAGCAAACCTGTTCTGAGTGCCTCAACCCTCTGTTCCCAAGATAGCTGACCCTCCGGCTGCTCGGCTTAGACTGTACAAACCAGCCTTTTACTCAACCGGTGTTGACTGTTTCGGTCCTATGTTTGTGAAGGTAGGAAGATGGCACAAGAAACGCTGGGGAATCATTTTCAAGTGTATGACGACAAGGGCGGTATATCTGGATCTCCTAAGTAGCTTAAATACGGATGCGTTCCTCATGGCCCTGAGGCGATTCATAGCCAGAAGAGTTATGGTCTGACTGTGGGACCAATTTCAAAGGGGGAGAACGAGAACTCAGAGAAGCCTTTGCCAATACGTCAGAGACATTGCAAGGGAAGCTCGCCCATCAGAAGATCAGATTTCAGTTCAACCCCCCGGCAGCCCCACATTTCGGAGGTGTATGAGAGAGAGAGATTCGTTCAGTGAAGTCAGCTCTCCGCACCTGTGTGGGTTCCCAACCTCTTCACGAGGAGGTACTCCTTACAGTTCTGCTGGAGGTGGAATTGATCCTTAACGCAAAGCCCTTAGGCTACGTTTCCACCGACGTGGCCGATGTGGACCCTGTGACACCTAATAGTCTCCTCATGGGGCAGCCTGATGGATCACTACCCCAGGTGGTCTACCCAGAGACAGAGAACCTCAGTGGAAGACGTTGGAGGCACTCACAGATTCTTGCTGATCAGTTCTGGGCAAGATTCATCTAGGAATACTTACCTGGCTTACAGGCGAGGCAGAAGTGGCAGTCAACTCCTCCTGAACTTCTGGAAAAGGCAGTTGTTATGGTTGCAGATCCGCAGCTGCCTCGAGCCTTGTGGCCAATAGGCCATGTGATCAAGATTCATCGTAGTGATGATGGACTTGTCAAATCTGCTGATGTGAATGTTAATAGACGTGTCTACACCAGACCAGTTGCTCGGTTGGTGGTTTTCCTGAGAAGAATAGCAAGTTGCCTCCTGAAACTGATTAGGGAGCCTTTTTGGGGGGAGCAAATGTGTAACCACATTTGGGGGCGGCTGTAGAAAAGGCTCTGAGATTTTATGTCTATGTTTCGCAATATTGTGTGGGGTGGAGTCATAGGAAATGACGTAGGCAGAAGTTTGGGGTACTGCGCTGCTACTCCAGAGGGGGAGATTGTCTTTCCGTGTTAGTTCTGTTTTACCTCATCACGTAAGCTGTGTTCCTGGTTGCCATCATTCACGGTGATGCTCCGAGTGTTAAGTTCATGACTGGAAGTAAGTTTCCTTAAATATGTTTATTTTCCGATCCTGATGTTTGCCGCGGCTTTAGTTACGTTCTACCGCATTGTAGCAGCGCATTTTTTCATCTCGTGATTAGAGGCATGTGCCGCTGGCTGCCGCCATTGTGTAGTAATTTTATTCGGCCACACGAATGTGCCAAAGTCCTTTTGTTCACAGTTAGAGTGGATGTTTCTGTTATGTATGACATTCTCACTGTGTTTAATTGTGTCCTTTCTGTGTTTGGAGCAAGAGATGTAAGATTGGCATAGTTCGAGTCATATGTTATGTTATGTATATATTCAGATGGATGTGTTGGTTTATTTCATTTAATACTTTATGTTTATCTTAGTGGAGCTGTTGCTGTATATATTTATATACTCATGGCAATTTGTTTGTTACTACAGACTGCTGTCAACACTGAGCATCTAGGTGGCAATAAAACAGCTGGCGGTGACAATCCAGCAAAGTGGAAGCCTCTTGTCCTACTTCCTGTATCCTGACCGATACACCATCTTGTTAGCTGCTGAACCTAAAAGAACTAGCCCTCACCAAGTACTCCTCAACAACATTAATAGTGAGGCGAAGGGAAGGAAAAGATGTGGTCGAAAAAAGTGTACAAGTAATTGGGATAACCACATCCTGGAGAGGATTGTGAAATAAAACCAATTCAAAAATGTGGGGGAGATTCACAAAGAGTGGACTGCAGCTGGAGTCAGTGCTTCAAGAACCACTACACACAGGCGTATGCACGACATGGGTTTCAGCTGTCGCATTCCTTGTGTCAAGCCACTCTTGAACAACAGACAGCGTCAGTAGCGTCTCGCCTGGGCTAAAGACAAAAAGGACTGGACTACTGCTGAGTGGTCCAACGTTATGTTCTGTGATGAAAGTAAATTCTGCATTTCCTTTGGAAATCAGGGTCCCAGAGTCTGGAGGAAGAGAGGAGAAGCACAGAATCCACGTTGCTTGAGGTCCAGTGTAAAGTTTCCACAGTCAGTGATGGTTTGGGGTGCCATGTCATCTGCTGGTGTTGCTCCAGTGTGTTTTCTGAGGTCCAAGGTCAACACAGCCGTAAACCAGGACGTTTTAGAGCACTTCATGCTTCCTGCTGCTGACCAACTTTATGGAGATTCAGATTTCATTTTCCAACAGTACTTGGCACCTGCACACAGTGCCAAAGCTACCAATACCTGGTTTGAGGACCATGGTATCCCTGTTCTTAACTGGCCAGCAAACTTGCCTGACCTCAACAGCTTAGAAATTCTATGGGGTATTGTGAAGAGGAAGATGTGATATGTCAGACCCAACAATGCAAAAGAGCTGAAGGCCACTATCAGAGCAATAATGGAACAGTTGAGGTTCTTGCTATTTACATATCTTTATCCACAAGGGATTTGTTTCTGAACTGAACTGAACATTTGGACATTTTCACTTACAGTGATTTAGGCAATAATGGCTGTGCGTTGAGTTATTTTGAGGTGACAGCAAATTAACACTGTTATACAAGCTGTACACTGAGTACTTTAGATTGTATCAAAGTGCCAAATCTTCAATGTAGTCCCATGAAAAGATATAATAAAATATTTACAAAAATGTGAGAGGTGTATTCACTTTTGTGAGATACTGTAAGTAATTTTCAAAATTAAATTAATTACATTAAAATTAAATATTCAATAACCAAACTTACATTAATTTTCATTAGAGTCACACATCTCAAAGTAATCAACAATTAGTTAGTACACTGACTATCAGAAAAAATGTATTCCTAGGAAATCAAGTGTGAGCTGACAGATCTGACCATATGCTGCTTTATTTGTTTCCTGATCTTGAAAGCAAATATCTTTAAATTGTGCTGTTTTATTTTTTTAATCTGTATTAATGTTGTCTTATAATTGTGCATGAATTAAACAGCAAAATTAGAAGATTTAACAATACTTAATCTGCAGAACCCAATAGAAAAAGAGTCTAAATCATATGTTTTAAATTATTTTTTCATTACAACGATTACTTTAATTTCTTTTATACCAATACCATAAGTACTAATTGGGTCTAGAGACCTATATTGGTATCAGTCACACTGGCTTTACATTTTCATGATATTTAATTTTTAATATGATTTGTATGAATACAAATTTACAAAGAAAGGAAACGGGTGGATAAATTACATTTAAAAGAATTAATTCGGGGGTTAATCTATTGTTTTAATAATGATATATGGTGCTTTTCTTATTGTGCAAATTATTTACATCACATTACCCCAATCTTCCCACAATTTTTAGTGTACACACAGTATTTTAACATGTACCACTTTTAGATTAGAGTAATGAGGTGGCACGCTAACTCACTCTGTGCCAGAAGCCTGCTCTTTGTTAAAATTATGAGGTGGGTCCTTTGAGTGGTCACTCATGACTGAATCACAGCTGGATACAGGACAACCAGGCCTCACCTCCCCAGTCCTGGCAGAGAAACACCGGACAAAAGTGTTATTGTCATTATATCTGCCAAAAACAGTTTAATAAATGCAAGTGTAGTAGATACTGCAGTGGACTAACTTTTTTCCAGAAGATTGTTGTCTGTTAAAAGCAAGAGGTGACTCCTTTGAATGATTGCTCTTCATCAAAACAGAGCTGGGTGCAGGTGATCTGGTCTGCTGCTGCTCTTGTCTTCAAAACAAGACAGTTGTTAGTTTCACTAGTCATGTAGGAACATATGGACATATCTGAACAAGATTCCTATGTCCTGAGTCCACTGTTGTTCACGCTGCTGACATGTTCACACTGCTCTACTTCTAATCACATCATAAAGTATGTAGTTGACTCAACAGTGGTGGGTCTCTTTAGGAACAACAACTACCTGCCCTACAGATAGGAGGTGAAGCAATTGGTGGACTTGTGCCATGTCAACAATCTGATCCTGAACTGAAGACCAAGGAGAAGATCATTGACTTCAGTCGTTCACCGCTCATTGACAATAGTGCTGGTGAATTATTCACGATCATTTTTTGGGGATACAGATAACTGACAGCCTTTTAATACATCAGTACTAGTTAAAGAGGGCTCAGCAGCATCTGTAATTCCTGCACTGCAGCAGGTCATCTTGACTGTGTCTACATTCCTAAATATATTGAATTGCTGCTGTGAGATTGGCTGATAAGATATGAGTTAACAAGCAGTTGAACAGGTGTATTGATGTGGCCAGTGAGCGTGTAAGTGTCAGAAACACAAGTAACTTACCTCTGAGCTTCAGTGGGCCCACAAAGTTTCCCCGGTGTAGCGTTTTTAGAGGGCAGGATCCCATCATTTTTCCCTTCCACAAGATCCATGGTGGAGCTCATATCTTTATACAAAATACACCCAACATACAAATCAGACTAAAGATTAGAACACGTCAAGGATATTGTTAAATTCAACACATATTTACAAAGTGTGGTCAGAGCTTCCCATATTAATTATATTTCCTCAAAAGAAGCAAATACCTTTTAATTTCTTATCCATCAACTCATCAGTATTTTTCTGTCTGTAAAGGAGAAGCAGAACATGGAGTTTATTGTATTATTATTACTTGTTATTAAAACCCTGCATATATTGGACTTGCACATATGTTTTCCACATTCACCTAAATGGCAGCACAGATGACTTTTAAGAATGATCACCCCCCACCAACCCGTCTTCTGATCGCTGTTTTAATTTTAGTTAGTTTAATCTCAATTAGCTCACAATATATGGATTCTAATTTATTGTTAGATTTATTGTTAGATTATTTGCTCTGTGTTAAGCTCTTAATATGTTCACACTTATATAATGCTACTGACCACTCAAAGTGTTTTTAACTACAAGTCACTTTAACTATGCATTTATATAGCCTTTTATTATTATTATTATATGCAACTGTGGTAGGATGACTTTTGTCTTATTAATGAGCAATATTAAATAAACAAAAGAGAAAAAACACAGGTCTTTCAAAATGAACTGCTCATCGGTTTCCATTTTAAAATTGCAATGTTTAAAGTTTAACTGCATACAACATCTCTCTAAAAAAAACAACTAAACCCTTTAATTGTATGTGCATGCCTTATTGAAATCAAATTTTTTGTAGTTCTTTCCAGCCAAAAATGAGTTTTTAACCTGGATTTAAAAACCACCACTGATGTAGATGGCCTAATGTGAAGAGGAAGATCATTCCAAAGCTTTGGGCCACAATAGAGAATGCTCAGTCTCCTCTAAGTTTCAGCCGTGATTTTGGAACCGAGAGCAACAGCTGCTCAGCTGACCAGAGTGATCGAGGGGGGACATAGGGCTTCAGCAACTTAAAATCAAAAAGATCCTAATAAAAGTCTAATTAAATGTGATTATCAAGTGGACCAATATAGCAAAAGCCATAATGGTCCACTTGGGAAAATAAATCTGTCAGGCATTTTGTTTGGCCTTCAGACAACAATTCTGATTGCTACACTACCAGACAGGATATGCAAAAAAAAAAGAAGAAAAGAAAAAGAAATCAAATTTTTTAAAGAAAGCATTATCTTAACTAGAAAAAATATACAAATAATCTCAAGTAGGTCAAAGTCAAGTAAAATAAAATATACTAAACTAAGGCATAAAAAAAATTATCTTTGTTAACTCTGTCTTCTTGGAAGGCTTTTTGACGTGAGCAGGAGGCAGGTTTTTGTGCTGCTGAAAACAGATGTTGTGATGGTGTAGACGTTAATTAATATCAATGATAATTCCGCGTTCAACCTAACAACCCTCAGATCAGTGCCTCAATGTTTACTGGCACATTGGCTTGTGAAAAAAGCTTATATTTTTATATTTTTAATTATAAAAATGTAAATATTTAATTAATACAACCTTTAATATTATTTTACTTTCAATCTGAAAAATGTTTCGAAAGCTTTAAAATTAATCTGGTCTAGTACACCCCGTACCCCCTTAGACTCACCCCGTTTGCTCCCGTAAGTAAAATAAGATGGCTGCCATCAGCCTTCAGCAAGCTGCATAATTTAAACATGTATCAGACTAAGTCAACATTGTGTGTACATCAGTGGTGAATTGGTACAGCCAAATATCCCAGAATGCATTTTGTCAAAAACTCAAATGTGGCAATGGCAGAGGAGCATGGCTAAAAACTTTTAAATATTACTTTTTCTGGGTCACAAAATAAACTTTTATGATATTCTCAGGCGAGAATGTAGCTGTGTAAACATCAAATATCTGCTCGGTTTATCAAGACCTCACATATTTGCCAAAGTGCTCCGACATTTTAGGAGACATCTGTTACCCACCAGCTTGATAGCTGACCAGGAGGTCAAGGATCACTAGAGCCGGCAAGAACAGCAAACGAATAGTTATGTTTATAACTTGTAATCCCTGAAGGAGAGGAACGAGGTACAACACATAAGTATGGCATAGCACGTCCTCGCGTGTCCTGGCTGAAGAAACCTTTAGTCAATTAAATTAAATTAAATTTTATTTATATAGCGCCAAATCACAACAACAGTTGCCTCAAGGCGCTTTATATAGTACAGTAGGTCATACAATAATAGATACAGAGAAAAACCCAACAATCCTATGACCCCCTATGAGCAAGCACTTTGGCGACAGTGGGAAGGGAAAACTCCCTTTTAACAGGAAGAAACCTCCAGCAGAACCAGGCTCAGGGAGGGGCGGCCATCTGCTGCGACCGGTTGGGGTGAGAGAAGGAAAACAGGATAAAGACATGCTGTGGAAGAGAGACAGAGATTAATAACAGGTACAATTCAATGCAGAGAGGTCTATTAACACATAGTGGGTGAGAAAGGTGACTGGAAATGAAAAACTCAATGCATCATGGGGAATCCCCCGGCAGCCTAAGTCTATTGCAGCATAACTAAGGGAGGATTCAGGATCACCTGGTCCAGCCGTAACTATATCCTTTAAGGAAAGTTTTAAGCCTAATCTTAAAAGTAGAGATAGTGTCTGTCTCCTGAATCCAAACGGGAAGCTGGTTCCACAGAAGAGGGGACTGAAAACTGAAGGCTCTCCCTCCCATACTCTGAGAACAACAAGTAAGCCTGCAGTGCAAGAGTGAAGTGCTCTAATAGGGTTATTCACGCCTTTAAGGCAGATGACGTGTGACACGCGCACGGCCCCGCCTGCACATATAACCGCTGTCATCACCGTCATCCCTCAGTTCGATAGCCGCTCTTCACTGAGCCAAACTGCTCAGTGGGGCCACCTTGTGTTGTACCTCGTTCCTCTCCTTCAGGGAACAGAAGTTATAGACATAACTATTCGTTCCCTTTCAGTTGATTCACTCGGTACAACACATAGGTATGGGACATATATACACACCCTGCAGAGCAGCCACCGAACCGGAATCAGACCGCCACCACCACCTTAGTGAGCGGTAGACCCAGCAGTAAGGACAGTATGAGCCATCGAAGGGGCTGAAACGTCCAACCGATAAAACAGCACAAAAGTGTGCGGTGATGCCCAACTAGCTGCTGCACAAATATCAGCTACAGACACCCCTTTAAAAAGAGCCCATGAGGTTGCCATCCCCCTGGTGGAATGCACTCTCACCCCCAGGGGCAAAGCAAAACTTTTGGTGCTGTATGCCAGTGAGATAGCTTCTATAATCCAGTGGGACAGCCTCTGTTTAGACAGAGGTCCATCTCTAGTTGGATTAGCGAAGCAGACAAACAGCTGGTCACATAAACGCACATTCTGAGTGCGCTCAATGTAGGTGCGTAGCACACGCACTGGACAAAGAGAATGCATCCTCCTCTGCTCCTCAGATGCAAAAGGAGGGGAGCAAAAGCTCAGCAACTCAAACTCCATTGAGCTATAAGATGCAGGCATGATCTTGGAAAATTTGGACGCATTTGGACGCAATACGACCTTGCGGCCATCAGGAGAGAACTGTGTGCAGGAGGGATGCACAGACAGCGCATGAAGGTCACCCACTCGCTTTGCTGAAACTAAAGTGAGAAGTAATGCAGTTTTATATGAGAGAAATTTCATATCCACAGACTCAGTGGGTTCAAACGGGGGGGCTACAAAGGGCCTCCAGCACCAAAGACAAGTCCCAAGCAGGAACACTGGAGTTAAGCACGGATCTCAGCTGGCGAACCACTTTCAGAAAACGTATGGCGAGGGGATGTGCACCTGGTGTCACCCCGTCAAAGCCAATATGACAAGCAGATATAGCTGCTAAATAAACCTTAATTGTCGACAATGAAAGGCAAAATAGAGCACTGAAATGGAAGAGTGTGGCGGTCTTGGCACCATTGTTCGAAGGCTTGTACAAGCCTCTAGTAGATGAGACCCTAGCGCTCTGAATTGTCGCTATCACACTAGGTGGCAGACCCTTAGCAATCAAGTTTAACCTCTCAGCAGGTAAGCATGAAGGCACCACAGATCCGGGCGCGGATGAACCACTTCTCCTCCCACCTGAGAGAGGAAGTCCCTGCGGAGAGGAAGCTGCCAAGGACTCGCTGCTAGCAGGCTGATTATCTCTGCATACCATGACCTTGTGGGCCACCAAGGGGCCACTAGAATCAGAGAGAGAGGCTGCCGACGCACTCTCTCTAGAACTGGAGATATCATTTCCACTGGGGGAAATGCATACAGGAGCATGTCTGGCCATTGGTCCGCTAGCACATCCATGCCCAAGATGTCTGTGAAGGTTCTCAGTCATCCAGGTCATCATAGTCTAAGGAGCTTGGAAAGAAAAGCGTCTGGACTTCTTTAAGTTGCTTGAAGACGTTACACCTTTTGTCCCTTTTTGGGGGGATACTCCCACTGGGTTTAAATCTGGGACCCTCCACCATTTGACCCTTAGAACTGAAGAAGCTTCTCGGATGAGAGGTGGAATGTCTTCAAGCAACTTAAAGAAGTCCAGACACTTTTCTTTCCAAGCTCCTTAGACATCCATGCCCAAGGGTACATCGTGGTCGATTATGGAGAAGAACAGGGGGCAGTGAGTATTTACCCTGGAGGCAAAAAGATCTACTTGCGCCTTGCCAAATAGATCCCAAATCTGAGCCACTATAAAAGGGTGTAACCTCCATTCTCTCACCAGAGGAACCCCCTGGAGAAAAGGTCCGGCACCAGGTTCAGGCAGCCCGGAACAAGGGTGGCTCTTTGAGACAGAAAATGAACACTGCACCATAACAGCAGAGAGCGAGACAACTTCAACAGGGGAAGAGAACGTGTTCCTCCCTGCCTGTTTATGTAAGACACCACTGTTGAATTGTCCGTCCTGACTAAGACATGCTGGCCCTCCAGGACCGGATGGAAATGTTTGAGAGCTAAGAACACTGCTAACAGCTTTAAGTGGTTGATGTGCAGCTCGCGCTGGGCTGCGGACCAGATCCCTCTCACTGATGCACCCTCGCACAGTGCTCCCCACACTCTTAGGGAAGCATCTGTGGACACCACCTTGCGAAACAACACCCTCTCAATTCGAGAGCCCTGATTCAGCAGCCCGGGCTCCTTCCAAGGACGGAGAGCTAGCATGCAAGACGCGGTTACCATCAGCCTCCTCCAGAGGTGACGCGATGCACACAGGCGGTGACAGAGAGTCCAGCGAACGGCAGCACCAGGTATTCGTAGTCCTACATCCTTGAATGCAAACCTCAGAAACTTCCTGTGTTTCGGGTGTATAGCCACATGAAAATAAGCATCTGTTAGATCGATTGTTGCAAACCAATTTCCCGGGCCGACTGCATTCAAGACCTGTCTGAGTGTTAGCATAACCCATGACAACGGTTTGCAGCACCCACGGAGAGGGGGCGCAAGGTGAGCAGACAGCCAGCTGACCTGCAGCACCGTTGGCGGGGAGTTGTTGCCCCCTCCAGTGTGTCTGCAGGGGAATGCATCCGATTGGCGTGGAGCTCAGGCCGGAGGATGTGCTCCCGCTGGCAGCACACCCACTGCAGCAGTGGGCGCCGGTCTCTTGCCAGTCGGCAGAGGAGCGGCGGGCCTGTGAGAGCTAGCTGCGGGCTTTGGCTTCGCCTGACATCTGGGGATGTTGTCGCGCAGAGCTTCCGTCTGCTTCTAGCCATTCAGGCTAGATCGAATCTAGCCTGAATGGCTTCAAGTGAGTGTCCGAATAACCCAGCCGCAGACATTGGTGCGTCCAGATATACAGAGGGGGTCAGCCACAGGTACTTCTGCGCCACTACTGTCGAAGCCATCCCTCTGCCCAGGGAGAGCGCTGCACAGCGGGACGCACGGATGATGTAATCCGTGGCGATTCTGACCTTGTTAAGACGAGGTGCCGTGCTGTCATCAGGAACCAGCGATCCGAGCTCTGCCAGGCCCAATGCCTGGTATGTCTGGAGCATGGTGACGGAGCTCGTGGCGCGAGCAGTGCCGGCCTGAGCCCAATAAATCGCCGACACCATGGTTATGGGATGGGGCCAGATAAGCAGCCAGAGACGGTTCCGTAGGGGGTGGGTTAACTAAGGCAGCCTCCTCAGCGCCGTCCAAATTCATGTACTGTCCATAGCCGGGCACAGTGATGCGGGTAGACAGAGGTTTGTCCCATGATGCTATTAGCTCGCAGACAAAGTCTGGGAACATGGGAAGGCAGTTTTTGGCCATTGTGGGCTCCGGTGGGAGGAAACAAGCCTGCAAACCGCGACAGCTTCTGAGTTGGCGGAGGAGAGGGTCAGTCCACCTGCAGCTTCTCAGCAGCACAGCGAAACAGGGAAAAAAGAGAGGCGAAATCGTGGCCGACCGGCGCAGCAGCGGCGGCATATTGGGCCGACAATAAGCTCTCCTGCTCATCCTTCGACAAACCACTGATGTCCAGGCCGATGTCCAGCATGAATAATCCTCGTCTTCTGACTCGGACGAAGCCAGGGCTCCAGTCTTGGAAACGAGAGGGTCATGCCGTGCGACAACCGAGCGTCCCAGCACTTTTTCCACAAACGTCACCCGTCTTTCCAGGGTCGAGCGCTGAAGCTGGCAACAAAACGCACAGGCTTCGGGCTCCCTCAACGCCCTCCTAGCGTGGATGATCCCCAGGTAAACAGGGCAGGCATCGTGCTGGTCGCTGTCATGCAAAGAGAAACCGCATCCCTGAGGAAAGGGGCGAAAAGAAGATTTCTGCTTTGCTGGCTTCGGTTTGGAGTCCACTCCAACACGCAAAGCAAAACGCTACACAGGAAAAACTCTAAATTAGCGCTCTGCGGGCAGCCTATGAGCCAACTGCGCGGTGGAGGCTAACACCAACAGGGGCAGTTAAGCTAAGTTCAAGTCGGCAGACAACGGAGCTCACTAGCAGCAGCTAGCTAGCCCAACTCAGCAGAGGTGTTCAGCGAGGTAAATAGCATAAGAACTTAGGGATGACTGTGGTGACAGCAGTTATATGTGCAGGTGGGGCCGTGCACGTGTCATCACACGTCATCTGCCTTAAAGGCGTGAATAAAGGTTTCTTCAGGGCGTGCTATCCCATACTTGTTGTTGTACCGAGTGAATCGACTGAAAGGGAACTCCCGCCACATCGTTTTCAGAGCCCACGGTCTTTCGCTACTCAGGTTAAACATGATATATAAGTCACTTAGATAACTTCAAAATGTTATTGTTTGGCTTTTTTCAGTGGTATATGTGCCTGAGTAAATCAGTTTGGCTGAGATTAAAGTTATATATTTCACACAGCTGAATAAACGTCAAACAGAAAACTGATTAAACAGAAGTGTGAGATCGTAGAGAATTTACTTCAACGTTGTGTTATATATTAGAGAGCAAGGAGCAGACGACTGAGTATATTAAATTCCACCAAGACAGCTGGTGACGCAAATCTGAAGGCTAGACTCTCCCATTTCACAGCCTCACTTCCGGCCTTCTCGGTCTTCGGAGGACCTGGCCTTCGCGGTCTATGTGGGCCGGGTCCTCCGAAGGAGGGGGGGGGGGGCTATGAATTGGGACGACGCGCTACAGAGCCATGTGTTAAACGAAGCAAAGAATTTGTGTCGAGAATTTTTTTTGGCTGTCCTGGCTCCAACAGGGTCAGGAGATGCTGCACTTCACTTGTTCTGCCCTAAATGAATTTTAAAGAGCAAAAATAGGATTTTACAGTACCTTTTCATAGTGACGGTAAAACTCCAAGGTCACTGAGGAAATCCACTACTGAAAGAAAAACAGAGTATCGGGTAACACCCGTGCACAAATCCCAGGTGTGACAAAGCTAGAATAAATGTAATGCTCCCTGGGTTTTTCCTTGCAGGCATTCAGCAAGCACCTCTGCTACCTGATTCGGAAGCATTATAAAGCCATAACTAGTAACCATAGGTGTTAAAAATAAAGGCATAACATTTTGTGTAAGCTTAAATTATACTGGTACGTTTCCATAAAGCTGCTAATCAGAAGAGGAGGCCTGCCTGAAGTCGCAGCTCAGGGCAAACAAACACGCATCACAGGCTGAGGGTGAGTCATAAAGATAAACTTGGACCTTACTGAAGCTTTTAGTGATGGGAATTCCGGATCTTTTAAGAGAACCGGCTCTTTCGGCTCAGCTCACTAAAAAGAACCGGCTCTTCAGGTTGTTTTGCTTTAATTAATTTATTATTAACAACAATATAAAATTATGCACAAAATGAATTAATAATGTAAAAATTACTAATGTAAAAAAAATCTTTAATTAAGGGAAAGGTCAGCATTTAGAAATACCAAGTACCTCAGCTTTGAGGAGCTGATCCGGTTTCTTCTGTCAGTAATTATCTGGCCTGTTTAGAGAAAATTCTCTCAGAGGGGACTGATGTTGCCAATGCACAGTCTCCATGTCATCACCTGGTTAAGACGTGATGACACGCCCCTCCCTCCCAGAAGGGGGGAGGGGCGCAAACGCAAGGCTCTGTTTGCGCCTCTCCTATCTCTGCTCAGCGCAAACACAAGGCGGACTTACAGTGTGAAGCGAAAAAAAGTGAGAGAGAGGGCAAGAGAAGAAAAAAGATCCACTGCTCCCATCGTTCACTTCAAAGATTCGGGTCTAAGAGCCATTTCGTTCGCGACGACCCATCACTAGAAGCTTTAAGTTTCACTCTGACTGGAGAAAAAACTGTGCCACGATGAAAAAATAAAACCTCACAGAATCACAAATGGACGTTTTAGACCGGGCCCTCTCATAACTTTGTATTATATGCAAAAGGTGAAGTTACCAAGTAAACGTCTGTATGGCAAGTTATAACTTTCGACACACAAAATGAAAGAAAACTGCTAAAACTTCACTACAGCTGTACGCGATAGCAACAAGAAATATGGCGGATGGGGAGAAGGAAATACCGCTTAAACTTCTCAACTCTATCCGGGAAACTAAAGAGGACCTCACAAAACACATTGACAAAAAAACCCCAAAAAACAAACAAACAAACAAAACAAAAACATCACCCAATATACAAACAACTTTACATCAAATTGAATCTTCGCTCTCTGCGCTTTCTGAGCGGGTTGAGGAGATGGGGACGCGAGTGAGCGCAAACGAATACGACATTGAAGAGAGACGCAACCGTGTCGACAAAATGGACAAACTGACAACACAACTCAAAGACAAAATTCACGACTTGGAGAACCACGGCTCTCATCGAACGTCCCGGAGCAGGCAGAATGTCATGATGCCCTTGGATTCCTGGAGAAGTTTATACTACAAATCATGGGAAATGATAACTACACCTCACCCGTCACCCTTGAAACAGCACACCACGTTGGGAAGAAATCGGAGAGACCGCAGCACCTCATCGCCAAATTCCTGAACTTCAGAGAAAGAAAGCCTCCAGACGGCCAGAAGTAAAGGCATCTTTCTTTCCAGATTACAGCACAGACCTGCACCGCGGAAGAGACGAGTTCCGTGACGTGAAGCGGATGCTGCGAGAGAAGGAATTGAGCATACGCTGATGTACGCAGCTCAGCTTCGTGTCAGGCATCAGGGTTCAGTTAAAGTTTTCTCTACTCCAACCGAAGCACAATGTTATCTGAAAGATCTGTCAAGTGAGTAGACTAAAGTAGACTAATGTGATTGCAACAAACAAACAATCCACCTTTATAGTTACAGATGAGAAGGGCTGTGACCTTCATTGTTAACTTTGGGGGTGGAAGTGACATAAAGGAAGCAAAGACTATAGCATCAAGCAGCGACATAAAAACTCATTATCCTCAAGTACACAGACTAACTGGAGATACGACTCATCATAAACCAGAATTTGATTATTAATACAATCAGTTATTCACTAGTCAACCAAACTGCATTCATCTAGAAGCTTGATGCTCCCACGTTGCCTAAGTTCATTTACCTATTTCAGTGTCTCCCTACAAATATTTCCAAAAGTTTCCTCAAAGAGCTTAACAAAATTGTAACTCCTTTTATATGGCAAAAGAAAACTCACTTCAGACTCACTTCCCTGCAGGCTCCATATTCAAGGGAGGACTTAACTTACCAAACTTTAGGAATTATCACCTTGCCTCTCAGTACCGGTCAATTTGGATCTGGCTACATGCAGAGAGCAGTGAGGTTAGATTAGCAGGATTTTTCCAAGGCAACTTCATAATACATGAGGCCTTGTGTGAGTAATTAACTTAATGTACAGGCAAATCAATGCAACAGGTACCAGCAAGACTGCAGAATAGAACGATGTTTGTGTTCATAGGATGTTTATACCATGAGAACTGGTATTTAGGGTTAATTCAGTCTTGAATTAAATATCCTTCTTATGACTGCAAACCTGTTTGAATATCATCATATATTTGCTGATTGTCAGAGTAATTCATGTTCAAACTGTTGAAAGGCACGTCTATGAGTCGATCTGGCATCTGGCATTTGCATAATTTATAACATTAGTAACATTAGTTCATTCCGCCTGGCAGCTCCATATTCAACATCATTTGTCCAGTATATCCACTCTCCCTCCTCTGCGCATGTTCAAACAATGTCAGCCTCGCCTTATACCTTTGTCTCTAACCACCTCAACCTAAGTGCCCCTGTGATGTACTCATTTCTTATCCTGTTTATCCTGGTCTCTCCTTATAAAGAACATCGTCAAGTCTGCCACCTCCAGCTCCATCACATGAAATTATACAATATACAAAAAACAATTAGATATACAACAAAAAGCAGAGTGGAAATATAAACAATAATTCATAGTAAGTTAAAAGTGATCACAAATCTGCTTTGAAATGAGACATTGTTGAGAAACGCTTTCAAAGTCTTATTATAATTCCACAATTTGCTTCCATTTGCTAACACCACATTTGATTTTAAAAAATTCCTTAATCTCAAAAGAATTAAATAAAATTAAAAAGTCCTAAAGATGATCATGAACAAAATTTATTAATAGGCTCTACAAACTCATATATATTTTTTCTTTGATTTTTGATGACACATCACATTCCTCCATTTACAGATATTGTGGTCCTGTGTAAACATTCAATTTACCGGACTTTGGACAAAGGATTTTCCAGGACTTTTTACAGTTTACACACAGACGTGTGATCATGAGTCACTCTTCTTTATCTAGCCTCCTGAGAACCAGCCCATTCATTTATATCCTCTGTAATGGACATTTGTTTTTGGTCTATATCTTTTTATTTATTTGAGCTACCCTATTAAGTCCTGACGTACTAAATAAAGGACATCCTGGGCTTTCCATTGATATCTCATGCGTTTGGGTGGCCTCTTTTAGCTCCAATGAGGAAGGAAATCAGAAAAAATGTTCAGTGGGAGATTCTTATTTCCTCGGATCTCAGGAGGCTAGAATGTGGCAAATAAGAATGCTAAATGTAATGTGTACTCATTATTATGTTCTCTCAGTTGTATCTAATGTCATTCCTATGGACTAGATTTCTTAAGGAGACTCCTGGGCAAAACATTTCCCACCCAGTAATCCACTGTTTGGAAATTTGTCATAGTTTGTAATTATTTCAGTAAACAGAACAAGATTTGAGAAATTTCTCCACAAGAGAGCAACGTGAAAGTGGACTTATTCTGTTTCCCAGAATACTTACAGACGTCTGCCGATGCATCACTGAAAGTATTCTGACTGGCTGTATCTCCTCCTGGTATGGCAGCTGTAACACTCCAGAGCGCAAAGCTCTGCAGAGGGTGGTGAGATCAACACAGCGCATCACCAGGACTGAACTGCCAGCCATGCCCGATCTCTATAGACCGCGCTGCATGAGGAAGATGCAGCAGATCCTCTCTGATCCCAGCCACAGACTTTTCACACTCCTGCTGTCTGGCAGGCAGTTCAGGAGCATTCAGACCCGCACTAGCAGACACAGGGATAGTTTCTGCCCAGAAGCCATCAGGCTTTTGAACTGCTGACATTCTGCACACACCATTACACACTCACTACAACTACTGGACTCTACAAACGGTCACTTAAACCACTTCAACTCCTCACTGCACAGTTTTGCACAAACTGTAAATACCAACTATTATTTTAAATTCTCTTAATATTTAATACTGAGTATTTTATTATTATTGTTATGGTTGTTTTCTTTCTTTAATATACCTGTACACTTCTATATGTTCATGTAAAGCTGAGGAACACGAGCCTAAGAATTTCATTATGGTTAAATGTTGCTACACTGTTTATCTGTATATGACAATAAAACTTGAAACTTTTCCTCATTGTGCCAAGTGTGCCAAGAAAATATCCCCCCACCATTACACCATGTGCATCCTGAACTGCTGATACAAAGCAGGATGGACACATGCTTTCACATTTAAAACAAATTCTAACCCTACTATCCAAATGTTGCATCAGAAATGGAAAGTCATCAGACCTTCTGTTGTCCAATTTCCTGCTCATATTATACAGGAGTGATACCCGGTGTGGTCTTCTGCTGCTGCTGCTTCAAGGTTCAACATCTTTTCTGTTCAGAGATGCTCTTCTGCATACCTTTGTTGCAACAAGTACATATTTGAGTTACTCTTTGCCAGATGTAATCCCTTTCAATGGTCCCCCAGTGGCTTCACATACCTTGGGCTAAAAATTCCACCAGTTCTTAAAGACTTATGGAAACTGAACTTATCACCAGTTTTAATAAAAATTAAAAAAGATTTAGATAGATGGCAAAAATTGCCGCTTTCTCTATTAGGTGCGTGAGCCTAATAAAAATAAATATTCTCCCATGTTTATTATATCCCCTACAAATGCTGCCTCTATGGATAACCCAGAAAGTTTCTTGTGATATAGAAAAAGTCTTTTCAAAATTTATCTGGCATGGCAAGAAGCTTAGATTAGGAATTCGAATTTTACAACTGCCTACAGATAGGGGAGGCTTAGGGTTATCAAATTAAATTTTTTATAATTGGGCATGTCATAGCTGTTTTTTATGGGAGTGGCTACATGCTTATCTAGATTCTCATTCCCACCTAGACTCTTGGTCTACTTCACCTTCTCTTTGGAGCCTAGTTGTCTGTGTCTGCATCTGTGTTCTTGACTCTTTTATTGAGAAACAAAGACTTTGTTCCAGAAATGTCTCGCAGTATGTTCGATATGTGGCATAAAAACGGATTAAGGGTAATTGGCGACTTGTTTCAAAACAACACACTGATGAACTTTGAGCAATTGCAGTCAAATTTTAATATTCCTCGAGACCACTTTTTTTGGCTTTCTCCAGGTTCGTAATTTTGTTCATTCCAAAATTCCACAGTCTTCAGAAATAGTTTTATATGATGATATGGAGACATTTCTTATTAAGCGAAAAGCCAGAACTCATTTTATTTCTGCCTTTTATTCTCTGCTATACACTCTCAGTAGCAGCACACTGAGCGCTATTCATAAATGGGAGAGAGATCTTAATATTCAATATACCGAAGAGGAGTGGAAAGGAGCCATTAACATAGGTAGATTTACTTTTACTTGCAACCACTTGCAAGAAACCCAATACAAAATCCTACACCGCCTATACATAGCTCCTAATCTTTTGCATAAGATCACACCTCACATTTACCCCTTCTGTAGTAAATGTCAAGAAGAAACTGGCACCTTTTTTCATTACTTTTGGGAATGCAAACTAATCAAAAGATTTTGGAGTTCTATATCTCAAGAACTAAGTAATATTTTTAAGAATCGGATCCAAAGGGACCCCGGATATTTTCTTCTCGGCCTACCCTCAAAAAAATTAACATTAAATTACTCGCAGCGCAAACTATGTGATAAACTATTGCTGTTAGCTAGGAAATGCATTCTCATTAACTGGGTTAAGGATAAACCTCCCTCTGTGACTTTGTGGTACAGGGAATTATTTAAAGTTATTCCTCATGAAAGATTGCTGCTGTCTTAGGAGGAAATGAGGATCTGTTTCTCAATATTTGGTCCCCTTTGCTTATTTATTTGCCAAATGATCTGTCCCAACTGTTGAGGGGGGGTGGTTGTTCTTAAGCTGTTCTTTCTCAGGTAATTAGGAAGTGAGCGTAAAGGACGACAGTTCACTCTCTATTTATTTATTTTTTCTAAATCTGTGGGTAAATGGATGGAAAATATTTATTTTCTTTTTTTCCTTCTTCTTTTTTGTTTCTTTCTTTCTTTTTTGTTTTTTTTATTTGTTTCTTATTCTGGGTTTTTTTTCTTCCTCCCTCCCATATGTGTATTTGCAAAGGTGTGTAATGACTTTAAATGTATGTGATTTCCTTTGGGGTTTTTTCTTGTTTGTCTGCTTTGTTATGTTTTTATGTATTTCCTGATAATGAATAAAAACTGTTACAAGGAAATGCTGTGAGGTTAGGGAGCACGAGGCTTAAGAAAAAATAAGAACATTTCTGTTTAGCTAATTATTTCTTTGTTGTGCTTCATAGCAATAAATCTTACACTGCTGGGGAAAATAAATAAATAAACAAATCCTAGAGATGGTTCAGTGAGAAAATCCCAGCAGATCAATAATTTCTGAAATACTCAAACCATCAACCAAGCCACATTCAAAGTCAGTTAAATCCCCCATTCCTAATTCACAGAGTTCAGGTAAAGGCTGTTACCTTTAAATATACAGATCTTTATGTGCTTTACAAGTGTAACTGAGTGCAAGTGTATATTGCACATAAATATGTGATGTTCTGGCATGCTGAATAATCTTATTAACCAAATAAAGTCTCAATTTTTGCTGCTTTGAATTCTGCTGTGGGCTTTTCCCAGACCAGAGGGGAATTTTAATCAGTGTAATTTTGGAGTGAATGAGATTTAACTCCAAATAGGATCTCCAGGGCAAAACATTTGTAAATGTACAGTGATAGTGATTTTAGTTCACTGGTATTTAGATCTCTGAGAGTTGATGACATCTCATGGATGAGCTTTTACAGACATATTTGTTTTCTTTTCAAATTTTTAGCCACTAGATGGGGACGTAGGGCTACAAATGACAGTGGTTTACAGGTTTTTTGTGACAGCGAGTCTGTTTAACTACACTGTTCAGAATTAAAGAGTACCAGACCGCTGGTGTCTCTGGTTTATTTGCATTGCACTCTTTAACCTGTTAGACCACAGGTCTTTGACGGTCAAATGGAGGTTTGTACTGTAAACCTGGAAACTTCCATACTCTCTAAATTTGTTTATAAGCATTAAACTGTTTATTTTAGGTAGTACTAGTAAAGATGGACATGCAGTAGATTCCCACATTAGGAACATAGTTTAAGATACACACTGGATTTGAAATTAATGTCCTTATAAGGATTTACAGACTTGATTGATGACAGATTCCATTAAAAAAACCCTCAAAAACAGACTTCACAGGTTTATTTTTCATTGATTTTTTTTTTTTACTTAATCACTCATCTGTATTCAGTAGATGGACCAAAGTG
Organism: Pelmatolapia mariae; assembly: GCF_036321145.2. Taxonomy (NCBI): domain Eukaryota; kingdom Metazoa; phylum Chordata; class Actinopteri; order Cichliformes; family Cichlidae; genus Pelmatolapia; species Pelmatolapia mariae. The sequence goes on along the minus strand of NC_086246.1, from coordinate 23,433,263 downwards.
TTTCTTAGTAGAACAGATATTCTCCTTTCTTCATTTTAATCACTTATTAGTATTATTATTTTATGTTTTTATCTGAACTGTGAGTCACTTTGTAACCGTCTGGCTTACAAACTGGTGGACAAGTAAAGTTATTATTGTTACAATAAATATTCTCTTTCAGAAAATATTGTAAGTGCATCATGATGGCTAGATAACATGAAGTTAGCCTCAACAACAGATATCTCCACTCTCTAAAACATGTTTACACTTTGACATAAACACAAAGGAAGAAGGCTAGCATTTAGAAAAAACACTTGTTTCCTATTCTGTCTTCTGATTAAGGTGCTTTTCATTTTTACCATTCCTCTTACCATAGCCTTTCAGCAGTCTGTGGTCATTTTCATTTATGCCCTACTCCCTGCCCCTGTGTTCATCTTTCTATAGCAAGGACCTTGAAAGCCCTCCCTTCTGCCACCATAGTGCCTGTGGTGGAAAAATATAAAATTGCAGTAAGTATGATTCTGTTGCTGGTTAACTATTTCTTAATAAACCTACCTCCTATTATCCTAGGTGTCAATTTTCAAATACATCATCATTCTGCCAGAGATATCATCACAGATAACATTGTGCCTTATTTTCTGCTTGGCCCTCTTTTGGACTTAATTATGTTCATTTTCATGCTGAAAGGGCCTGTTAACAAGTCGCTGGCATGCTTGTGCTGCTGCAGCAAGGACAACACTGCTGCCAATGTTAGTGCTGATGACAGCACAGAGGGATATGCTCAGAGACACAGGGGAAGAGATGAAAAAGGGGTAACATGATGGAAAAGATGGTGACAAATCAGAAAGAGTGGTATAAGAAAATGCAATCCTCTACAGCAGGAATGTCTAACTCATTTCACATCGTGGGACACTTTGATCTTAAGTGAGCAGAACCTCTGAAACTCCCCTTTCTGTCACTTTAAAGGAGATCAGTAGGAAGCTTCGTAAAACCTATAAAAACAGTTACAAGTCCAAAATCTATTAACTTGCCTCAGGACGGTTTATATTGTAAGGTAAACTCCCTGTAATAATACAAAGAAAACAGAGAAAACCCCAACAATCATATGACCCTCTATGAATGAGTGCTTTGGCGACAGTGGAAAGGAAAACCTCCCTTTTAGTAGGAGGAAACCTCCAGTAGAACCGGGCTCAGAGAGGGGTGGTGATCTGCTGCAACTAGTTGGGGTTAAGGGACAGGAGAGGACAAAGACCCGAGTGAAAGTGAACCAGAGATCAATAATAACTAATAACTACATGTGTTGCTTTTAGCTGAAGGTTGTTTGACTATAGACTGCCCAAAATTTAATTCCTTTGTTGAGTAACTGCATGCCATTAATGGAAATATACAAACAACTTCATGGTCTCTTCTGGTGGCTTCTTATATTCTGATATATTGTAGAAACAGTATCTTGATACAGCTTTCTTTTATTAGTTTCACATTTATATATTTTTTTAAAATAATGCCACTATGCAAACAATATATTTACTTACCTTTAATTTTGATGTAATTTTTATACACACATTTTTCTTGATTAGTTTGTATTACCTCACAATAACTGACTTTTTCCTTTGTTATGAAACATTATTATTCATTATTACTAATATTGTACTGTATACATTGTAATATATGAGACTTTTTATGGATTCTATGTGTCTTTTTTAATTCTTACATACTAATTTAATAGAAGTTGCAAAACATTATATATTGGCACTGTAGTTGTTGCTGTCATCGCCTGAATATGAAAACCAGGACCTGAATTTTCTCTCGCTTTGGTAAACAACTGTATCAGGGAAATTCATAGGTAGATAATTTTAGACTTTTTATTTCATAATAAGGAAATAATTCCTCATTTTAATATATTATTAACATATCGGCGTAGAGATAATGGTGGTGTTACTCATTCATGAAACACTAGCTGTAATGTAGATAAGCAAAGAGTTTAATTGTGACAGACTTAACAAAGTCTAGACGGATGGTGATAATCACATTAAAAGCTTGGTTTAATCCAATATTATGAAACTGAAACTAGCAGCACTGTAACACATATATACATATACCCATAAATATATGCACAGTGCTCTATACATTTGCCGTTTTCTATAACATATTTCCAGTGTTGGGGAGTAACGGAATACATGTACCGCCGTTACGTATTTAGAATACAAAATATGAGTAACTGTATTCCGTTACAGTTACCGTTTAAAAAGGTGGTATTCAGAATACAGTTACTTTGGTGAAATAAATGGATTACACGGCGGTACTTTCCTGTTTCATATCAGGGCTCTAGAGTGCGACCAATTTGGTCGCAAATGCGACCAAATTTTTCCGTGGTGCGACTAAAAAAAACATTTGGTCGCACCGGTGCGACCAACTGTTACCAACATTTGGTCGCACCTGTTTGGGTAACAAAAAAAAATCTCTGCAACTCTCCATGTGGTCAACAACAGACACACATTATGCCCCTATCGTGGACTAAACCAATCAGAGATAGTCAGGGGCGGGACCTCTCTGATTGGCCGTGGTCCAGTGGAAAGTGCAAGTAGAAGAGGGAGGTGAGTAGCTTTAATAAGGCGATATCAATTCATTAACGGATTCCACACAAAGACGTAAACACAGAGCGACCCGACGCATCAGAATCAGCTTTGTCTTTCTCGGCTTTCTCACCGGACGGCCCGCAGACGGACACGCTGTCGGAGCTTAGCGATTCTGATGCGTCGGGTCCGCGCTGTGTTTCCGTCTTTTTGCGCTGATTCTGAGCTGCAGGTTTTGTCTCTCCAACCAAAATTCGCCGAGCCAAAAAGAAGCAGCAAACTGCGCTTCACATTTGATCAATGTCGTCATGAATTCCCTCTGACTTTTGCTGTTTTGCTTCCACCACGATAAAAATTACACTTCCTACACAGCTCCCTCTGTGTACTTCAAGAACAGTTTCCCGTCTCAAATCTCTGTTTTCTGGATTATTCATTCGCTTATTACCCACCAGTCTACCGTTGTTTACAGCGCTGTCTTTTCTTTTTTCATGTAAATGACGTCCGACAAGAAAGCCTAATTTCTGCTGTTTAATACTGAAGAAATTTAAACTCCTTAAAATTATGCAAAATTGCAGAATATTGCAGAATATTTTTAAGGTTATCTGCTATAAAAAGCCAGACCAGGAAAATCTCCTTCATGTTTTTCTGTGTTTTATTCTCAGTTACTTTCACACAAAGGCATCTGCTGTGATGTTCACAATTCTGATGAAGTCTCACAAGTGTCAGTACTGATAAATGATCAGAATTATAATATTTCTGACTGTCTGAGGCTAAACTGAATCGAATCAGGACTTTGAGAACCGGAATCGAATGGATTATAGAAATCAGTGATGATATCCAGCCCTAGTGAGCAGCCTAGGCCTGACAGAAGTGGATGTAGGTGTGGGTAATAAGAAAAGATGAAAAGAACTGTTGATAACTTTTGTGTTAAGGACTGATCCGTCTGAAATTCATAGCCAGCTCTGACATGGTGCCATCAATCTTTGAATGCTGAAAAAGCAGCAGTGTATCCAGAAAACACACTTTATGCTGCAATAAATGCACTGCCCAAGTGTCCCCTCTCCCCACTGCCTTTCAGCAGCATGCAACAGCAAACAGGTCGTCAGAGGAGCCAAGATGATGATTAAGTTTAACATTTTCTACAATATTGACAAAGCACTTTAAGCACACGATTGTTAGTTAATAATTTAGAAATGAATATTGTCTGTATGGACTTCCCCCCAAAGAAGGTGCACATGTAAAACTGCGGTGTTAAGCGAAGCGGTTGAAAAATTTGAGTGCGCCTAACTTTTGTGCCGGTACGCCTAAATTTTTTAAGTTAGGCGTACCGGTGCGCCCATGTCAAAAAGTTAGTCTAGAGCCCTGCATATTGTCGCGGGTCTGGACTGTTTGGGTTTGTTTGACAGCTACGCTCTGTTGTTCCAGGCGGCAGCGTTACGGTTGCCATGGTTACAGGGTGACGCTCTCTCTCTCTGCGTGTTTCCTGGGTGAGAGAGCGCTTTTTTGTTGTTGTTGTTGTTGTTGTGCTAAGCTAAAAGGCAGAATGCTACAGGCATGGCCCTAAAGAATGTAGCCTCATGGGCAGTGTAGTCCGTGCTGCAGCGAGAATGGACTACCATACACGTTATGTGTCTGTGAGTGAGGGAGGGAGAGAAAGGAAAAGTCCGAGCTGTCACGGAGCAAAAACGGGAGCTGGAAGCATGTAAATATAATAATAACCACTGCAGCCAAGAAGAGTGCCTGACGAGCCCATTTGTAAGTAAGCTATTAAGACTCAACTGTACACTGTGTTCGTGTTTTCCTCCGGAAAAAATAAGTTCCGTTGGAGCAGCCTTTCAACGCCTCTCTCTGTCTCCCGCAAGCAAAGTTGACCCAGACAACAAAGTAAAGCTAGTTTTCAGCTACGAGCCCGACACGAGCCCGACACGAACCCGACGTATTAGCCAGCGGTCCCTTTACTACGGTTCGGAGCCGCGGACCTTCTGTAACAGTAATAAATCACACAGCAATAGTACATTCACGTAGTTGTAAACAGCATGATAATATATTAAGTAATCCAAAGTATTCAGAATACGTTACCCTCATTGAGTAACGTAACGGAATACGTTACAGAATACATTTTGGGGCATGTATTCGGTATTCTGTAATGGAATACATTTTAAAAGTAACCTTCCCAACACTGCATATTTCTAACCTTGCAAGTTTCTTATGTGACATTTTTCTTTTTTTCTTTTTAAAATGCAGAAGCCCACTCATGGACTGAATGCACTCCCTCTCTTCTCTCACCCATAGAGTAATCTTTCTCAGTCATTATGCAAATCTTATAAGACTGGGGAAACCCACAGTCAGCTGAGACTAAGGAGTCACTTGGATGAGTGACAAAACATTTCTCCCACTGAAAACGCTACGTCCAGATGAACAGAATCAACTTTTGGAGATGATCTGATGTCGTCTTTGTGTTGTTCTGGTTCAGCAACACTAATGTTGGTCCAGGTTCAACATTGCAGGTAACCAGTCACATTGCTGTGATGTCATAGTTTTGTGATGTGATGTTAAAACACCATCACACCAAACCCTAACCACAGTCCTGTAACTCTAACCACGATCACATCCCAACCCCCAACTCTAATCCTGACCTTAGTTTGGATTTTTCCTGAGTGGACATGAGCATTTTTTTCCACATCATAAAACTATTACATCATAACAATGTGATTAGTCACTTGAAATGTTGAATCTGGACCGACAATAATTATAAAAATTCAGTATCATCACCAATGTTGGGATAATTGTAAACACCCATCAATATCCTGTATAAGATAAACAAGGATTATTTTGAACTGTGAATCATGCAAAGCTACTCTAGAAGTAAAATTTTGACTCATGGAGTTGGAAATAAACATAATAGGTCCCACTTTACCATTAATAAAAATACAGTTTTTGAGGCTTTAGTTAAATGAGAAATATAGTGTATACAGAGTGTTTGTAAACAAACTGTGATTAATGTTTTGTCCCATTAGGTCTCAGAAGTAATCAGCACATGTACAAACTTCTTAGAGACCACTGGTAAAGCAGCAGATGATGAAATCCATGATTTATGATTAAACATGATTCTTTAAACTTACATAAATTGTCTTTATAGCTTTTAAAAATGTAACTAAGTGCAAATATATATCTTCATGAGATAATATCACCGCGTCCTCCATTCATTTCTAAACTTAATGACTTCTTTTGGATTTTATGGCTCGTTTTGTTCCCGTCTTCGTACAGAAAGACCGCCAGTGTCAGACAGCAGCATCTCAGAGCTTCTTGCACTTTTTTCCACACAAATTTATTAAAAGAAACCAAGCATTTCAGCGTGTTGCTCACATGACAGAAGGCACAACAGTTAATGCACATTTCACTGCATTCGTTACAGCTCTGTTAGCACACAAAGAGGATGAATCCTCTCCACTGGAGATGGCAGTGAGCAAAAAGCCAGCAAAAGCACATGACATGACAGATTTATGGCTGAATCCTCGGCATGATGTATGTGATTTGTTTGCTTCCTGTAACTGCAAACAAACTCATTCTTACTTTGCACATGTACTGGACTCACATCGCAAATTATAGGCAAAGCATAGTTTAGAAAAAAAATAAATATCCCTCTGTTATGGCTAAAAATACAATTTGAAAATATCTTCCCTTGAAGCAAAGTAGAAGTCAGTACTGTGGGTTACAGATAAAATCAGTGTAAAGAAACTTAAAACACACATTTTACATACAAAATAATCAATGTTAACTTTGCTCTTGGACACTGAACATTACATTATCATAATTTGTTTGTCTAATATCCATTTTCACTCTATATAAAAACTAGCTGTGTAGTTAAAGGCACAGAAAACCTTATTTAAACCATTTTAACATTTTTCTCAGCCCAGAGACACAAACATAAACATTGCAGTGGTTCAGACATAGTTTCTCGTGGTACAGTATAACCTCTCTGAGATAGATCTAATCACACTAGTCACGATGTGTTCTCTGCTGCAGGGTGTTGAATGTTGCCAAGGGGGTCACAGAAATTGAAAAATGACAGTTTAACAGCAGCCTGTCCTTTCAGAATAAGACCAGATATGGACTTTAGTCACAGAGCAGAATTCTTTCTAAAAACTGATTTTTCTGTTTCACTTATCACTGATATATTTATCAGTCTACTTCTTCTGTGGTGCACAACCTTGCTTAAACTAGCGGTGGTTATGATTATTAGAGACACTGCTAGCTGGCAACTTTCAAACAGCAAAAGAAATGACAGAGAAGCTGCACCAACATGGCTGCCAGAGACAGTTACAGTAGGTCACCTGAGCTTAACTTGCGTGGGCAATCCTGTGTAGCACCATAGAGTAGGGGTTAACATACATAAACTAATTATTCTTTAGAAAATTCATATTTACAAAGGCACATCATAGTGTGTGCGTGTGTGGACAAAAACTGTGTCCGTGTCTATCTCCTGGAGTGGCCGGCGCTGTTCTCGATGCACAGCACGACGTTGGAGCTGGAGCAGCTGCTGGAGCTCTGCTGCAGCAAACTGCCACTCTGCAACGGCGACGCCATGCCGGTCAGCGCCTGTTCGCCCACGCGCCACGTCTCGCAGAAGCTGTCGACGTGCCGCTCGCCTCTGCTAGTCGATCCGTGCCAGACCATCTTCTCTGGCCTGTGAAGAAATAGAAATGCGTCATTCCGTAGCCAGCCTTAAAGACGTAATGTTAATGTAATGTTACGATTCATGCTGATTTGAGCCTCACCATGTGTTGTCGTGAAGAACGTCCTTGCCATCAAACGAGTAGACTGACACGTTTTCCTTCATTCTGCCGCCGCTGAAGATGTCGTCCCAGCTGTCAAATAGAACCTCGTCCTGGTGAACGCGAGACACATGAATGAGTCAAATTACACTTTGTTGGGAATGTCAAAGCTTTAAAATGAGTCAACACTTAAGCGAGTATCATAGGCTGGCTTTAATAGTGACTCAGTTCCACAGACTGTATGAAAAGGATGGAAATAGTCGTCATCACTCCATCAGACCCTTTGCCACTGACTCAAGTTTTTTTTTTCTTTCAGCATATTGTTTTTAGACTTTTTCTGGCTTTATTAGACAGACTCAGTGAAGACTAACAGGAAAGCGAAGGTAAAGAGAGACATGGGGCAAAAGGCCGCAGGTTGGACTTGAATCCCGGCTGGCCACTCTTATCCATGTGGCATATGGTCGCCTGCTCATCCAACTGAGCTAAACTGGGACCTGCTCAGACCAGTTTTTGTTTGATATTCATATCTCAGCCTTTTCTGCCTGTTTCCCTTTATTCATTCTCAGTTGTTTTAAGGACACACTACACAATATCCTAAAATATGCCAAGTTTTCAGGTAATAGCTCTTTGGAAATCAGCTTGTCGCAAAAATAATATTTTATGTCTGTCAAACTGTGTTATCTTTGATATTTTTCATTGATTCAACCAAAGAAATGGGAACAAATGATGTGGCTTGTGATAGGCTGCTAGTGACAAAGTGTCTAACAATACAATTTATAACTTATTCCTTGTGTTAGCTACCTCTTTGATCACTGAATGATGCATAGGTCAGTGTTAAGTGGTTTATATTCCTTTAAAAATGTTCAGGTACAAAGACTAGACTGACAAATGAGTGAAAAAAAGAAATCCGGGAGAACTATTGCTGAAGAATGCTTTACAAACTAGAGCGTCCTGTGTTGGCACACATTTTAAAAACAGGCACGCCCTCCCTCAATTTCGGTCATTACAAAATCTAAACAGCACAGTAATGCAAATAATTACCCCACTGTACAGTTGATATGAAGGGTCAAATTAGTGATTCATAAACTTTATGTGTTTATACTGGGCTGTAAATATGTTTACTTCTGCTGTAGGTTTTTGTCCTTTAAACGTGGAACTTTAGGGCGACTGACCCACTTCTGGGACCAGTCTCAAGTGGCCATTAGAGGAACTGCAGGTTTTTGCCCTCTTATAATCATAGCCTAACAGAGTGATTACAGCTGAAGCGAGCTTTGTTCTGAAAGTTAGCATAGCGGTATCTTTGACTGACTGATGGGCAGCTGTAGTTGCTAGCTTGCTCCTGAGTCAGTGGTGTATTCTAGAGCATTTTTAATGGACGAATATCTTGGCTTCTTGTGCTCCAGTTTTACTGAATGAATTTCTATATTTTATTTGTCTATTATTTAGCACTAATCTGTACCCTGCCATTTAAATATAGTCCCTCCTGGCTCTAAAAGCCAACATGGCTACAACTGTAAGGATAAACTCACAGCAGGAAGAGAACAGGTGATGTCACTGAGATTATGTCCATCTATTTTATACAGTCTGTGAGAGCAATACATAAACTTGCAAGAGACACAGGTCAAGTCAGGTTGGGTGAAAACACTGTTTAACTACCTTCAAGTTGACTACTGATAAATTCTGTCTGTCAGTTTTGCGGACGATGCTGTGGAGATCTTGGAGTCTGGAGGACAGGAAGGCCCGGAAAGTTCCCTTCATCCCAATGGCCTGAGCCTGGGTGAAGCACAGGAAGTCTGCACCGCGGATGCCCCGCATGGAGCCGGTCTGAGGGCTGTTCAGAGCAATCAGGTGGAGCTATGGGGAAACATGCCAAGAAGTAAAAATGTATTCTTACAATGTGAGTAGCTAGACTTTGAGATGAGCCAAGTAGTTTGTCTTACCACTGGCCCAGAAGTGTGATGGTGGACCGGACTCTGGGGTTGACGTGGGGGTGGTCTTCGTGGAGTGGTGATCGGGTAACGAGTGTCCACAACATAATACCTGTTATCAGGTGAGTTTAACCGGTCTGTATAACTTGGAAACCTGGGATCTGTTAGTTCCGGATACCGTGGTTCTGACTGATAACGCGAATCAGGCTGGTATCTGGGATCAACGTAAGTAGGTTTATAGTCAGGCTCAGCATGTGGTTGGGCCGGACTCTCATGCGGCTGGTTGAAGTGGTTGGTGGAGGTGCCCGTGTGGGAGTGGTGGTCTTGGAAGTAAGGGACAACTGGCGGAGGCTCCACAGCAGCAACTTCATTACCCTAAAAATGTAGCATGTGGCTTGTTAAAACTGGGCATGCTATATACCTGAATTACCAGATAAAAGACAAATAAAATTATGCTCACATCCTCCCTGGGGAAAGCGATGTACTCCCCAAGCTGAAAAATACGAAAGAAAACAGAATTAATATACATAAAAACTCCACATTTAAAGTATTTTTGCATCTTTCCGGCTGATTTATGAAGATGAATGTTTCACCTGGACTTGACGAACTCCATCTCGGACTCGTAAGTAGAGATCTGTTTGGTCTAGTATGTACACCAAAGAGCCCTCAGGTTGTCTTCTAGCTGTAGCTGTCATCGTTTCATAAGACCTCAACACTGTCACCTACAAACACAGACCACAATGTGGATTACTGTGCAGCCGACACGTGTGTTTTTGTTGTGGTTTTAGAAAATTATTAATGATTACCTAATATAAATTAGGTAATCAACGATAATTTCCAGCTCTTTAAAATTTGAACACCCAACATTTTTTTAAAGTTCATGACAGACAACCAGAAAATAAACAACTGACTAAAAGTTTTACTCACACCAGAGGTGACACCAGGCACTCCAGGAGGTCCAGGAGGTCCTGGTGGTCCAGGAATACTGATAGCTGTGGTTCAAGCACAGATTTGTTAAACATAGGCTAAATGCTTGGATAAGCATTATCATTATCGTTGCAGGCACCAGACATGGAAAAGAGAACGCCTTCTCAAAAGACGTTAATCTGAGCACACAGAGATGAAACGCAATGATGCAGTGAAGTTTTCTTCAGTATACAGTAATAGGGATGGGTATTGATAAGATTTTCACGATTCCGATTCCATTTTCGATTCTTTTTAACGATTCGATTCTTTATCGATTCTCTTATCGATTCTTTTTTTAAAAAGGAGAACACACAGGTCGATTAGCTTAGAACTTTGTTTTATATCTTCTCTTTGAACAAGATAGAAATTTAGGAGTAACATGGCCTTACAAACCCAACAGTGAGCTCTTAAGAGATCCACAGCCTACGGCTCTTCAATGGGGCGTCACAGGGTCCCCAGAAAAAAAAATTGTAAATGTAAAATAATAAAATAAATATTCTTCTGTAGCAATAACAAAGTATAACATAAATTATTCTGTAGCAATTACACAAGAATATCCAGTAATGTCCCTGCCTACAATTAAACACATTCACTTACCGAAAATCGGGGGCATCTGCTCTGGCAAATGCCTTTTACCACAAACTTAGTCACTGCTCGGTGACATTCTGGCCTGAAAGGAGATGCTACCAGTAGACTGCAGCAAGAACTGCCAGCATCTGAGCCAGCCAGACTCTGTCTGTCTCTCTCATCATGGTCACCTAAATGCACAGTAATGGCAGGTTTTGTAATAAGGCAGATCGCGCTAACATAATATGCACTGTTAGTTGATTATTTACCTGCCGCATTAACGGGAGAGGACGTGCAAACGTTACCGCTGCTGCTGGGTTGAGATTCACGAGTCCGGAGCGGAATTAAAAACACGACATTCATTTAAGGTTATCGCGTGTTTTGTGAGCAAATGCTTTTGCATATTCGTAGTGTTTCCTCCCTTAAATAAAATATCTACTTCGCAAGTATTGCAAGTTGCCCTGTTGTCATCCGTTCTCGTAAAGTATGACCAAACTTTTTAGCGTTTGAGCCGCCATGTTTCCTGCCAGGTAAATGACGCTCCGCAACGTGGTGACGTCATTCGGGGTGACTGGAATCGATAAGGGAATCGTTTGCAAAAATGGGAAACAATTCCAAGGAATTGAAACAGTGGGAACAGGTTCTCAACAAGAACTGGTTTTCGATACCCATCCCTATACAGTAATCAATCAAATCAAATCAAATGATAGTTATCTATGGGTAGTCAATGAACAGATAATTCAGCACACTTTAAATGCTACATCATTGCCCAAGCAATAACCAAAAAAACTAGTTTAAAAGCAAATATAAGCAGGAGGTTTAGCTTTTACAGGCACTTTTGTATCAGTGGCTTTTGTTCATGACAAACCTGCCAGAATTCCATCTATCAGATCAGGTTTTCTTGTATATAAGGGAAATTTTTAGAAATGATAAGCAGCTCTTCATGCACAAAAACTCAGAGAACACTTTAAAATGCAAGACTGGTAATACAGGTGGAGTTTAAAATAAAGGAGCAGCAAGTCATTCAAATTTTAATATATAAATCACCTTCTTTTAAGAAGTCTTTCATTTTTAAGGGACGTTTTCCAGTTTAACTCACTCTGTGTGCCTCTGTAAGATCCATCCAGTGATGGTCCTGGAGGTCCAGGTGGCCCTGGTGGTCCAGGTGTTCCATCATATCCTCTTCCAGGTGGTCCAGGTGGCCCCTGAGGGCCTGGTGGGCCAATAATGGAGTCTCCTTTAGGGCCCTAATAAGACAGGAGGACACAGAGTCTACAGCATCTTTAAAAACATCAAGTGGCAGTATGTTTTCCAGAGTGCGATCGTACTGGAGGTCCAGGCACTCCCGGGGCTCCGACTCCGCTTCCTCCATACCGGGGGTCATAATATCCTCCGCCTGGCTCTCCTTTCTCTCCTTTCACACCACTTTCACCTTTCAGCTCATTCTGGGTAGACACATTAAAAATCAGAGAGAAAGCCAGCAGTACAATCAAAACTCAAACCGATTTGAACAGCTTAATCTTAAAATATAAAGACATAAAATCTAAAGTGTGCAAAGGCGAGGGATTACCTTTAAACTGTAAATGTCAATGTTTGATCCAAAACCTGGAACAAACAAAAATGTCTTGCCTTAAATTTGTCCACACACTGAAAACTTTAAACATTTACACATCTGTCAGGGACGTTACCTGGTGGTCCCCGATCTCCTTTCTCTCCTTTAACTGTAAAAAAACAACAAGTTAAACAACCGCAAGAACACAGCATTTCCTCAAATCCTGACTTTATTTACTGTAACTGCAAAGGATAACGACCCGTTATTAGAGTCAGGCCAAACATAGAACAACTGCTGCTTCTGAACCTTTTAGTTACTGCTAAACTCCACCAGTGGGACGGTGCAATTCAAACACAGCTCTCCACCTAAACCCTTTTTAAGTCTAAAATCACTGTGGAGAGAAACCTGTCAGAGATTTTTGGAGGTTTTTTTTAACCGCTGGACCGAGATCGGACAGCTGTTGCCCATCTTCCAGTCTTTCTGCTAAGCCAAGCTAACCATGACGCTTCACATTCACCATACAGATATTAAGGTATTATATTGTACTTCTTAAAATGTTGCACTACTCCTTTAAAATTTTTCTCATAACGTTGGCATCTAACATTGAATTTGAAGTGAACTCACCAGCGTAATACCTGGAGTAATCATATCCCTGAAATTAAAAGGAAAGAATTAGGGAACTTAAACCCATTTTGACCGATATATGCACCACAACAGGAAAATATCATGTCCGGACTCACTCCGAGTCTGTCAATCGGAACAGGAGGTCCAGGAGGCCCAGGGGGCCCTGGTGGGCCTGGTGGTCCCTGAGACACAAATAATAATATTGATTACTGTTTCTGTAAAAGATAACAAATGGATTGAAATCAGGATCTGATAAAAAGGCAAAGTCAAATCTTCAGCACTCACAGGGTATCCGTATCCAGATCCACTGCCTGCATCTCCCTTCTCTCCTTTGGCACCGTTTAGTCCTGGTCGACCCTAAAACAAGAAAAGGATGCAGAATGTCACAGTTACATTACGACATAATGAACTTCTAAAAAGAAAAATTATTTGTTCCCTCTCAACCCTGCAAATCAAAGCTCCCTAAGATTGGACTCCACTGTTGCTCTCTTTTCACAGTTGCTGTCAAAACATAAATCTAATATGAAGAATCAACTGATTGCAATAGTATTTGCACAAACCACTACATTTCTGACGTTATACTTTTATACTTTATATTTGTAGCCATGAGATCAGCATCAAGGGTGGTAAAGATGCCAAACTTACCGGTCGGCCAGGAAAACCAATCTCCCCCTTCTGGCCTTGAGGACCTTGTGGACCCTGGAGAAAAATGTACATTGAAGCTCGTTATACTAATCTGATTTTGCTAACTTGTTAAACAAGTCTAAAGTTGTAAGCTTTTAAAATTTAGACAACATACTGGAAATCCCATTGGGCCAGGACTTCCTCTCTCACCCTGCAAATTAAGACACAAGCACACTGTAAACATCACACACAGGGATATTTTGATTTAAACATATTAGGAATGATCACCTTTGTTTTTCAAGACAACCTGAACCAGAACTATCCATACCAACACTGATATCGGTATTGGATCGACACTAAGGCAGTTGGATAAATACTTTGTTTCTGTCATCAAAGTCCATAATGACGGATTTATTTTAACTTGATTTATTTACCGGCTGTCCTGTCAAGCCTCCCAGGAATAGAGGTCTCCCATCAGGCCCCGTGATGACACCAGGCTCTCCTTTTTCTCCCTGAACAAAAAGCAAGAACTTACAAAAATACTACTGGAAACAGTATTTAAGTCACAAGGCTTTTAAAAAATATTGTTGATATTAAAATATTGAACTACATTCGTTTCCTGTTACTTTAAAAAAAATTGTGTTAAATAATTTGGAAAGTAAAAAGTATGTCACTTACTGAGAGGAATGTAAATAAAAATCATGTTAAATCATGTTAATATGAAAATGTATTAAATTAAAAAACAATGTTGCACAAAATATAATGAATATACATGTTTTAAAATGTGAAATGAACAAACAAAGATATGCACCTACCTTAGGTGCATATCCTGGTGGCCCTGGGTTCCCTTTTTCCCCTTTTGGTCCCATTGGGCCCTAAGTCCATACACACAATATAATCACTTATTTGCATTATTTTGAATCAGTTGGATTCCTACAGGCTCAACTGTTTGATGATCATGGTGATACGTACTGGGAATCCTGCCCTGCCTGGAATACCTGGTCCAACCTGAAAAAGAAACGCAGTTTGAAAAAGCTAAAATGTTCTCTTAACTTTATGTTTTGTGGCGACGCTTTTGATAAGATTGTTAGGGGACCGAGGGGCGCATCCACCTACCTGCCCTGCTTCGTTCCAATAAAGGTCGTTATACTAGCAAGACAAAGTTAGGTCAGTTAGTATGAATGTGAATGAGCAAACAAGCATGCCGTGGCTATTAGTGAAGATGAGTAACATCAGGAGAAAAATCGATTTAGACAGGCTGTGCTGTGTGGGTTAGTGTTATTTCACATATTAATCCAGAATCATTCAACCTCTGTACATTTACAAGTTGAATGAAGACTCACATCTCCTCCTGGCTGGTAGATGATCTGTCCTGGAGGTCCAGGAGGGCCTGGAAGTCCAGGTGGTCCACCATCTCTTCCTGGAAAACCCTGTTACAAATTGGTGCATTATCAGGCAGAAATGGGTGAATATGCAATATGTTCAGAGCATAGTTTAATCAAGTCCCTGTCTGAATGAATATTGCATTATTGAATATTGAACATGCATATGAAACTTTTGACTGGTACTGAATAAAGGCATCATCTGCATATAACTGAATCCAATGGTCAGCGATCATACCATTGAGACATACAGAAATAAAAGAACCTAATGTAGAAACCTTCAAACAATGTTTTGTATGTAAATATAATGCTGTCATCTGCATATAACTAAACTCCACAAAAGGAAAGTTTGCATGAATTCAATAAAACTAATGAAAACATAGGTAGGCCCAAACAGAACTTTGAGGCACAACTTTCTGACTGACTTGCAATCTTGCACGTGTTGCTTCTGTTCTAAAGAAATGTTCAAAGAGATCGCATGATCTATGACAAAATACATTATCCTATATACACACTACTTTCATCAATTTAGATAGACAGTAAACTCTAGATAAATTATAATAACTAAAAAGTTATTTGGGAACTGCATATGCTGATGAAGCTCATATGAAACGAAGAGCTTCAGAACAACAACTAAATAGATGTTAAGGTATTACTACCTTTCAACTTCAAGCACAAAAATCTTGCTGATTGCATATTGTACTAACAACACAACAGACAACACACATTTAAAAATGAAAATATGTTCGCCCACTGCAAAATGTTTAACTCTGCATTCAACTCACCCTCTCTCCTTGCTCGCCTCTGTCTCCCTTTGGACCCTAAAAAATAATCAGGATACTGTATTAGAAGATCATATCATTAATACTAGTAAGTGTACAGTAACACTAATGTTAGCCATACTGTTTCTCCAGTTGAACCATCCAAGCCAGGGATCCCAGGAGGTCCTCGTGGTCCTTCTGCTCCTTTGCTACCAGGTGTTCCTGGTAAACCTGGATTTCCCTAAAAAAAACATTAAAACATATTCTTTACAGGAGTGGTGAATTCATAAAAGTATAACATAAATTCACTGAATTAAAATGGAATGCTGCTACTAATATTGTTAATAAGACAAGACTTTTTTCATTTATGTTAATGTACGTATAAAACATAGGTATGGTTTCTCACTTAATATCCAGGATTTTGGGGGGTTAAAAAAACTTTGTGAAACAATATAGGACATCTACTCATGTACATGTAATGACTAATTATCCTTGGGCAAGATACTGAACCCTAAGTTGTTCTGTGATGTATTCATGTATGTGAATGTGGGCTAGAAAAAAGTGCTTCGATTAAAGTGTGTGAATGATGGATTACAAATATGAACATTAAAAAAAAAAAGGATTTATAATAAATATTTTTAAAACATACACTTTTTAATAATCACTTTGTGTGTGACGATGTTTGTGCACTGAGACTGATCCACACATTAAGGAGGAAATACTGCATATACAGACAAATACAGACATTTATGCTACTCTATAGTAAGATTCTATAAAAAATATTGTAAGCATTTTTTTAGAAGATCTTCATTTTTCTACATGTAATTTATTGATATTAAAACTAGGCTAAATACTGTCATGGTCCCTGTGCCTCACCAGCTGATCCCGTCTTAGGCAACATGTGTTTTTGTTGTTTTTGCTCTCGCTCTCTCTCCCTCTCTCTCTCTCCTGCCGGGGCGGTGCTCATTATGGGCTCCCACCCCTGGCCCACGCACCTGCCATCTCCACACCTGCTGCCTATCTGCGTAATCACGAGTCCTACTTAAGATGGCAGCACAGTGCTACTCGGCGCTGGATCGTTGAGCTATCAGCGTCAGTCGCTCAGCAGTTTGAGAATCAGATTCTGTGAGTTGTTTTTTATCTAACCCAGAGCTTATTAGACTGAAAAGCCAACTGAATATGTGGTTAACAGATACACAACAGAGCAAGTAATTGAACAAATCATTTGAAAACACACATAACTTATATCAGTAAAAAACAGAAAACCAAAGTGGCCCTAAAGTCAAACCTTGAGGGACACCTTTTTATATTTGATTCACACCCTTGTACTTTGATGTGAGATTTATACTTAATGTGACTTAAGTAGCCACACTCATGCCAAAACAAGAGGATAGCTCGGATGCTAAACAAAAGCAAAATTACTGTAGAGAAAGTTGGATTTAATCCTGATTCGAATTGATGTTAATAGGGTCAGGGATAGCTCAGTAGGTAGAGTGGTGGCTCCAGGTCGGGGGTTCGAATCCACTGAACGGCTACCCTGAGGTACCCCTGAGCAAGGTACCGTTCCTACAAACCGCTCCCCGGGCGCCCAATGGCTGCCCACTGCTTCACTGGGTGAATGGGTTAAATGCAGAGAGGAATTTCCCCACGGGGATCAATAAAGTTTAAGAAGAAAAAATATACTATGTACTTCTTGAAATCTTAAAATGGGTGACGTTTTAATTTACGGTATCATGGACATAAAGAGATAACTTATTCAAGCCATACAGTTTCTCTGGCATACTTACAGGATGACCTGCAATACCAGGTGGGCCCTGGAAAAATATGGCACAGGACAGCATGAGATATACAAATATTTACAGCACTGTGAGCAAAGGAACAACAGTCTCCCATATTTGTAACTTGTTACCTGTGGTCCAGGTTCGCCTCTGAGTCCAGGCAAACCACTGAGTACCTCATATCCATCTTGATCATTCTGTATGGAGATAATTTGAAATCAAAACAACTAATCACTGCTAGCTTCTCATCCACTCAGACTGTTTGGACTGGTTGACATTTCAGAGTAGATATCAATGGTTGCTACCGGCATCCTCAAATTAACAACTTTTTTAGCTTGGTACTTGCTCTCATCTGTCCACAAAAAACAAAAGAAAACAAAAAAAAGGAGAAAAAAAATCTACTCACATAGCCAATGCGATATGGTGGCCCAGGTGGTCCGGGGGGCCCTGGTGGTCCCACTGGTCCCATTGGACCTGGAAGCCCTGCCAGGCCAGTCTGTCCTGGTGTCCCCACCTGTCCTGGTTCACCCTGAGAGCCCTTAGGTGGCAGAGGTCAGTTGTAATGTCAGATTATGTTCAACATTGTATAAAGAGGAGAAGAAAATTAGGACAGGAAGAGCAAACGGTGGCATGACACAGGCACGTGCAGAGCTGGAGGTTAAGTGGAGATGCGGATGAAGGTTACAGTTAAGGTTTGGGGACCTACTATGCTCATTAATGTGCCTGTATTTATTCTTGGATTGTACTAGAGCTGATTGTATAATTCAACAATGGACAAACATGCCTCTTTATCATCGCCCTAATGTATGTCTGAAGCAAGTCGTGTTAGTGCATGTCTCTTTCTAACAGGACACTGTCATATGATTAGCCAGCTTCTGGAAGCTTGCTGAGGGGCAGTACCCAGTGCTTGTGAGCTGTACGGCCTATTCTTCATAGGTCCCTGTACCAAGTAACTATTTAAAGAAACCAATTTTGGTGAAAGTATCTAAAATTCAGAGCAGTGTGAAGCCTGATTTATTAAAACTTTGGTCATTTTTAATATGAACACCTTGCTTTGTATATGCATGACAGAAACTAAGGAAAGGCAGAGTAGGTCCTTAAATGAGTGAAGAAAGATCTTTTATGGAAACAGAATCTTTCACAGCTACACTGTCTCCAAAGATTCTGTGAAAACAGAAAATAATAGTAATATTATAATAATAATAATAACAAAAAGGAGTAAATAATGCAGAAAACTCGAGAAAAGAAAATAAATCATCACAGCAGAGACGTGCCCCAGGACCACCAACCCATTACACACCGTAGAGGATGGAGTAAAGTAAGAGAACAAGCCGGTGAAAAAGCTGGAGCCTTGCGCGTCTTGCTAAAGGAAAGCAACAAAGAATGTGAAGAGTACATGGATGGGCCACCAAGTACAACCTTTTCATATCAGTTCAGTGGGGAACATCTTTCTGCTTTCAATGATGAGAGTTTTAAGGGCTGAAATTTAAAATTAAGCTCACCTTTTCTCCAGCTGGTCCTGGAAGACCGAGGTCACCACTGTCACCCTGGGGAAAGATTTAAAACAAAATATATGATAGTCAATACATTTAAAATAAATGTCTATTGAATCATTACATTTAGTCCAGGTTTGTAGGCTGTATTCATTTTAATCCTTCTTGAACTTTTTTTTTTAGGTGTTTTGTGGTCAAAATAACAATTTTTAAAATATTTTGGTTAATCACTAAATAAAACTAATGAACCTCTCATCAGATTTTATTAATAAATGATGAAGTCTTTTAGTGAGTACATTGTCTCTTGTTAGCATGTACCATAGTACAGCCCCACAGATTGGTTTATAACAGTCTAAAACCTTAGACTGAGTCTATTTTTACCTTTCCTCCTGCAGGTCCAGGTGGACCGGGTAGACCAGGAGGACCAGGGGGTCCCTACAGCAGCAAACATAAAACAGAGTCAGTATTTACTACACCTCAAATAAACATCAACAACATTTAAAAGCAGAACAATGAAGGCATTGGGTGGTAAGTAAGTAAAATGGTAAGTAATCAAAGTAAAATACTCACTGGCAATCCCGGAGCACCATCTTGCCCAGGTGGTCCAGGAGGTCCAACAGCTATTGGACCATCAAGGCCCACTGCCACTGAAGTACCAGGGATCCCAGGAGGGCCAGGAGGACCTGGGAGACCCGGTGGACCACGTGGACCCTAGATAACAAATCCCAAAACAATCATATTACCACCTCAAGTGACTACTTTTTACTTATGTTTAAAAAAAAAAAAACATACCCGGATTTTATCCAAGTCTGGGAATCCCGAGCCCTCCATGTCAACAAATGTCTGTAAGAAGCATAAATTTAATGAAAGGTTTTGGAAGTTATGAAATGAATAAAAAGAGTGTGTGGAGCCTGGACTTACTGGACGATCAACAGTACCAGGCCCAGGAGGTCCAGGTGGACCTGGGGGGCCTCTGGGTCCAGGCTGACCCTCTCCACGTTCACCCTGGAGGATTTTAAGACCACGGATTATCACACTACATAAAGCCATGTGTCTTCTTTAAACAGATGACTTAAATAGGGCACCTTTTCGCCTTTGGCACCAGGAACTCCTGGAATTCCTGGAACACCCTGCAGCCCAGGAGGACCCTGGAAACAGAAGCAAAAAAACCCCCAAATTACACTGATAATATTTCAATCGATTTATCTGGAAAAGCCTATAAATAATTCTTCTTTTGTAGAAATATTTTAATGTGAAAACAGAGAAACTCACAGCTCTTCCATCCTCTCCTGGATCACCCTGAAAGATTAATGAACAACCTCTGAGCAACATGAACCTCCAAACGCTGAACAGCTCTAAACCTCGTTGTACTCACAGGCTCCCCATCAGCTCCTGGAGGTCCTGCAGGCCCATCCAACCCTGGCGGTCCTGGTGGTCCAGGGGGTCCGGCCATCTGCTGCACAATAGAGCCATCCCCAAGTCGGACCACCTCAGCTGCAGGTCCTGGAGGACCAGGTGGTCCGGGAGGCCCCTGAGCCCCACGATCTCCTTTTTTACCAGTGTAGCCTTTGCCAAGATCACCCTGTGAGTGAGAATGTTGGATTTGGAAGGAATTTAATACTTATTTAATACTTAAGTTACAGGTTTACATCATTTAAATGTGAATTACAGTTTTAAGCTTTATGTGTTTAATAAAGGCATCATAACAGTTTCTCTAGCAGAGACACAGTAGATCTGTTGACAGCAGAAACTAAACATGTTGATATGGATGAACCTGAAATAAGTTCTATCATTTCTAATGGCAAGAATAAAATTTCAAATTCAATCTGTGTCATAAGTTTTGCTCCTGGCTGATCGGCATTTAGACATTTCTGCTCTTGTGCTTCAATTCATTAATTCTGACATGAGCCTTTCTGCTCATCTCCAACATGTTTTTATTCCTCGATTCGACCAGAGTAGCTTTCAATGATTCGGAACTCAAAATAGTTTTAGCTCCTCCCCCTATAAGGCCATCTTTTCAGCTATATGTGACACCGGACAGAGCCGAGTGCGAAAAACAAAACTCTTGGCTCTGAGACCGAGAGTTTAGAGTTTTCTGAATCTTGAGCTTCTGCATTGCAGGGATTATTTGTACACATGCTGACCTCCTTATTTTTGTTTAGCTCATTATGTATAAAAGCCAAACTGCATGTGTATGAGTAAATGGACAGACACTTCACATACCTTTTCACCCTTTTCACCCTGAAAAGCAGGAAGAAACAGTTGAGTGCATCAGCCATACGGTCACTAAAAACACACTCACAGACACAAAGTGGTGTCTTACCTTCTGTCCTTGGACTCCACCCTGTGCAGAGAAACCAGAGCCAGAGCTGATACCTGAATCTCCCTTCGCTCCTACAGGGCCCTGGTCCCCCTTTGAGCCTTTCTCTCCTCTGTCTCCTTTTTCACCTTTAGCAGTGATTGTACCTGAAGTAATTTAGCAAGTTAGGAATATCTAGACCAGGGGTGGGCAATCTCAGTCCACGAGGGCCGGTGTCCCTGCAGGTTTTAGATGTGTCCTCGAACCAACACAGCTGATTTAAATGGCTAAATTAGCTCCTCAACATGTCCTGAAGTTCTCCAGAGGCCTGGTAACGAACTAATCATGTGATTCAGGTGTGTTGACCCAAGGTGAGATCTAAAACCTGCAGGGACACCGGCCCTCGTGGACTGAGATTGCCCACCCCTGATCTAGACTGTGCCGCAGGACAAGAATGCTTAAATACAAATGTGATATGTGTAAATGTAAGACCAGCAACTATCAATGCATCATCTACTCTTATATAGCACATGGATGTCAAGCATGCTGATCCAGTGATGATCAGCAAACAGTCCTTCACCATCACCCGAAGCAAAATGTGAAATTGGAACTGCAATAATCACAAAATGAAAGCACAGAAGATGCCAAAGCAAAAGCCAAAAAAGTCTTTAATGAAATTGCCTTCTATTTATTTTTCTCTGCGAAAAAGGCCAATTTTATTTACGGGAAGCAGTTTAGAAATCAGTCCTATAGAGGGAAGCAGGAATTCTTGCTTCTCATTTCAAGGTTAGCTGTATCGTTTCTTCAGGGTTTTGTATTTAACTTAACAGGTCCACCATAAATAAATAGATAAATAAATAAAATAAAACCATGTTGATCTGTAAGTTTGCTTACAGATCAACATAAGAAACAAAAGAGACAAATATTAAAGTAGACACATTAGTGCTGCTTACAATAAACGCTGATTTTCTATTGTTGGTGACGGCTGGAGTCAAAATGTCTTTATAAGCCCAAAATGGTCACGAGAGGCAGAACATGCATGTTTTACTGTTTTTTATATTTAAACTAGTAGGTTTAGTTGCTTCTGCTTCACAATAAAAAGTTACAGTAGTTTTGTTTGTGGACTAACAAAACTGCCAAAGTCACAAGAAAATAACTAAGTAAACAAATAAGATAATGAGATAGTAGAAAGATGAAAGTAAATAAACTGAATAAGAATGAACAAACAAAATGACAAATAGAAAATTAAAACCCATGTAAATAAAATAAAATGAGTGAAAATAAAGTAAAAAAAGGAACATAAATGAATAAGTCAACAGTCAAATAAAAAACACAAGAATAAATAAGAAGATAAATAAAAAACAGGAAGTAGAAAAAGGAAAGTAAAAAAAAGTTCAAATAGGAGAATGGAATGAATAAATAAAAATAAATAAATAAATAAATAAAAACTGAGCAAAAAAAGGAGGAAATAACACAATTAATGGAAAACATAAAATCTGAAACACTAATTTTATCTTATTTTATGTATTTTTTATATTTAAGGTATATGGCACTTTTCTGTCCCTGTGTTAGCCCTGCGACAGACTGGCGACCTGTCCAGGGTGTACCCCGCCTCTCGCCCTATGACAGCTGGGATAGGCTCCAGCGCCCCCCGCGACCCTGAAAAGGATAAGCGGAAGCGAATGGATGGATGGATGGCACTTTTTTGAGCCATTTATTCATTCATTCATTATTCTGTCAGTTTTGGACCTCCATGAGCGTTGCCCATCATCACTTATACAACAGAACGTTTTACTCAAGAAATGTCCGATAGAGCATTAAAAGTAAATTATTATATTATGTTTTGCACCAAAGTTGACTGGAACAGAGATTTTAATAAAGATTATACCTTTAACCAACCCGTTCTCACTCCCAAATCGTAACATTTTACGCTAGGTGACAAATCGTCAACATATTACGTTTTCGGGCACCCAAGGCGTTCCTACGTCACGACATCGGAAAACTGCGGACACATGAGAACCGTTTGGACTCAATCTACACATCTTCGCTTTTTCCCTTAAAATCGCTTTAGAAAACACTATTTCACCTCATTAAAGTGCTGGTTAAGGTTAGGAATAAGGTTATGGTTAGGTTTAGCGATAAGGTTAGGTTTAGGCTTAGGTATACGGTTATGGTTAGGTTTAGGCATAAGGTTATGGTTAGGTTTAGGGATAAGGTTAGGTTTAGGCGTAGGGATACGGTTATGGTTAAGGTTAGGAATAAGGTTATGGTTAGGCATAAGGTTATGGTTAAGGTTAGGCATAAGGTTATGGTTAGGCTTAGTGATAAGGTTAAGTTTAGGGCTGCAGTACAGGGCTGGAAACCGCCGCGTACCATAACAACGTGGAAGGTCACCTTTCGCGTTCCTCAGGAACGCCGCAGGACGTGACAAAACGTCGGGATGTTACGCCTCGGGAGTGAGAACGGGCTCCTTTAACATGTCATTCCTACCATCCTGTGATTTGAATTTAAGTCAATCTGATTAAACAGAGTTCCTGAGGACTATTCAGAGTGGCACTACAAGTAGAAATAATGTTGGATGTTGTGCTACAACTTCAGTAGTAAGTAGTCAGCTACTTCAGTAGTAATCCAGATTTGCTCTCTTGGGGACAAAACTAAGACACCATCGCACTGAAGCCTGCTGAGCGGATGCTGACGATCAATCAACCTCCACCCATACACTGAGCAGAATGAGAAAGCAGCAACAGCCAGAGCGCTCCTTCTTTACTGTGATAGGAAGGCCATGGATTGATTAGGACATAATCCTAATCTGATGTGCTGCCAGCCGTTATCAGGAGCCTTTTGCCCCCTGCGACCCACCTCTTGAGCCTAATAATCCAGGCTTGCTGAAGTCCTGCCTGCTGTACTCCACGGAGGGCTGATGCCTGACATCTGAACACAAACATACCTTTACCTGCTGCTCAGAGAACTCATGAAACATTTTTGTGGCGTGACGGAGAAAGAAACATTCTCATTTTATGAGCAACTCACTCAAAGAGAAATTACTTCTGTTATCATCCACTAGAGGGAGCTAAAGAACTTCTAGTCACACCTTGCAGCAATCTCCTCACACGGGTCCAGACAGGCAACCTGACGCACACTTTTGTGGCTTAAAAATGTCTACATGATGTTTCTTTGGCAGCGTCTGCTGCATGATTAAAAACTTCCATTACACATTTACACAGCGCAGTGACATGCTGAGTCCTGGAAAAGCACGCTTAAGCTCTGTAGTTATAAATTAACACACTTTCTCTTTACCTGTTTGTGCAAGTGTGTTTATGTGTGAGGAAATCAGCGGAGGTTCAGGCAGTGGACGGAAAGGTGGAGGGGTGGTCTGTGGGGGGAACGGGACACAAATACAACAGTTTAAAACATCTGGAAATTCACATAATGGAATGCAGCCACATCACATGTACATCTACATTTATATGTAATTTTCAGACAATATTTGTGCACAAGAGCAGACAAATACTTCCACCAGGTGGTGGAAAGCAGATAATTTGCATTCAGTTGAAATTTATTACAAATGGATTTCACTTTTTTAAGAAAAACAAGTCAGACTTAATCCTAATTATTTCTTATGATACTATTATAATAAGTTTTACAAAGTTTAAATGAAATGTTCACCAGTAGGGAGCAGTGTGTTACCAGCTGTATGTGTGTTTTTTAAGTTCACCCAACTGTTTTTCATGCTCTCTATGGTCTTCCATATATATAAAGGATCCTAGTGTAAAAATATTTCACTGCAAAAGAGATTTAACTGAAAGAGACCCATAAATTAAAAAAACCCAAAAAACTACTACTAAACTACTAAATAATGTTAAGCCAAATGATCGCCCT
Source organism: Pelmatolapia mariae (assembly GCF_036321145.2). Taxonomy (NCBI): domain Eukaryota; kingdom Metazoa; phylum Chordata; class Actinopteri; order Cichliformes; family Cichlidae; genus Pelmatolapia; species Pelmatolapia mariae. Next base: position 23,408,083 of record NC_086246.1, on the reverse strand, counting down.
ACATGATCTCCTGTAATTTAGAAACTCTGATTTATCTAAACCTGGTGTGACCTCTGGCACAGTGTGCTTTTACTGCATTGGCAGTGTGTTTGGGATCACTGTCAAACTGAAATACTAGTTTATGTCTGTGAAACTGTTATCTTTGGAATTTTTTATAGATTCAACTAAAGAAATGGGAACAAATGATGTGTTTTTGCGACAGGCTGGTAGCAACAAAGCGACTAAAGATACAAATTAAATTTTTTGTTGTTGTTGTCTGTTATATATAGACAAAACACTGGTTCATCCCTTCAGTTAGGTGCCTTTTTTTAAGCTTGAATGATTCATAGGTCAGTGTTACATGGCTTAACAAACAAAAAAGTTTCCTCTGATAATGGTCAGGTCTAAAGAAAACTTTGAGAGACCTCCAGAAAGCCATTAATAAGCAATTCAATGCCTACAATTCCCATAATGCAATTAGGCCCTGCTGTTCCTCTTGAAATACATCTCGAGCTGAGATGATTTCAGAGACTGTAAATCACTCTTGTATGTTCATATAAGACATCCACAAAGCTCATACAGACCTTCACGCTGCCTCCCATCTGCCTCCTCTCGCCGTCACCGCTGCCATAGTCACCAGAGCCCTGCGATACAGAGAAAAAACTGTGTTTCACAAAAGCCTTCTGGTGGTTTCACTGGAATATCAGAAAAACAAGAACTCACAGTGTCAGAGTCGTCCTCATAGTCACATAAACGCTCAGCTGACCGAGGGTTTCCCACCAGTCTCAGGTCTGCCATGTCACCCTAAAACACACAGACAGTGAATCCCACCATAGGTATTATCAGAAACATGAAGATTTTATGAGCTTTAACTGCAGCCATCGTAATTTCTTCCACAGTTCTCCACTTCAAAGAGAGTCATATGATCACCAGAGTCCCTGTCTCAGAGGTTAAAGGTGGCACTACCTCCTTATTGTTAATGACACAAACCCTGGACGGAGTGCCGCAGGGAGACGTCACAGACAAGAAAGAACAGACTCCCAGATACCTCTGGAGGAGGATTCGTTGCTGTTTTTCATTTTTTCCTGTCAGAACTGTGAAACATCTCTTTAGCATTTCCTCTGCTGGTACCCTGGAGATTATGCGTACAAAACAGTCGTCTCTTCCTTTTGCACCACACTGTTGTATAAAACAAAAACTATAGTGTTTAAAAGTGATAATTTGTTTTTCCTGATTTATAGCATTGCTGTAGCTTTATGCTTATTTCTGAGATGAGTGCCATCATGTTGTTTTGTCCAATTTTTAATGCGTTAAAACTTTCATATTTCCTAAACACTGATCAAATCCTTAACACATAAAGAAGGAATCTTTTCTGGCATCTTTATTGTAGCACATTTATTTGTATGTTGGAGCAACTGAAAGTATGCTGAATTAGCCATTAGCATTTCCTGTCTGCAGCATATATGTAAATGTACATATAACTGTATATGAATTATTTTGATACTCAAGAAATCTTAACCAACCAAGTTCTGCTGAAAGGATCCTTCCAAAAGAATAATAGTCACTGGTGACCCTTGACCTGGCTCACTGTTTAATTTACAACTTGCTCTTCTCAAGCGCTTTGAGGAACTGGAAAAGTCATTTTCCAGGAGTGGATTTTGCAGGGTAAATGGATGACTGTAGGTCAATACTTCCACTCACAGGATCAGGTAGAGTGATCCAGTCCAATCTACAAGCAAGATGAGCCGCTGTAGGCAGGCTAAGCCACGGCTTGGATGAGTCATCCTCCAGTCATTTATACCCAACGAACAAAACTAATCATGCTAAAACTGCATAAGCTACAAAGTAACACATACAGAGACTGTTTTCTTGTTATTACTTATTTATTTTAATCACTAAGCAGCGTTCAGTAAAAACCATGTTAAGAATCTATCAGCTGTGTTTCAAAGCAGACCTGAGTAAGAGCAGCATCAGTTAAAACTTTCAAATACTTGAAATCTTCTTCATGCATTTTTGGACTTCATGTAACGTTTAAAAATATGATGTTGTCATTGTTACTACTCAACCCACTAAGATTTTTGAGACATGTGACCATTAACCATGTGATGTTAACTTGGCTGCCATTTTTGATATGTCAGAATCATGGTGACGGTGTAGGATCAGGGGAATAAGGCCCAGTCACACAGGCCCAGGGACCGGTCAGTGACCATCTAACGACCACAAGCCAAGACGGAAAGATGAATATTTCTGGAATGGTTGCTGGCAGTCCCAAAGTAAATGATTGCTGAAGTCCCAGTCACATAGGCCTACAGGTTGGTTATCATCTGGCAATCACCAAGGAACATCAAATCTGTGGATCCACTTACCAGGAACTTGCCATTGTCAGCTCCTCCCGCGTGACCCACAAAGAGTACCGATGCAGGGTCGAGATCCATGGGATCCGGCGAGCGCTCAAACTTCACCACCTGTGGCTCAGAGTCGCAGCCATGGTAGAAGGCCACCTGCTCCTCCATGACTGACAGCGAGAAGCGACTCCAGGTGTCCACCATGCTCGGCACCTCAAAGCTGGCAGCCTCATACGAAGCCTCAGAGTCGGGCTCGGTGTAGAAAAACTGAACCTTCTGACGGCCAGCCTTCACCGCGCTGAGCTTGACGGCGACATACATGAGCTTCTGGGTGGCATCTGTGATGGAGAAAAGGATGGAGGCGGCAGGAGTGGAGGGCTTGACATGGAAGAGGAGGGAGAAGTGGCGGTAGAAAGGGCTGGGGACATGGACCAGAGCTCGCTGGCCCGGGACCACTGAAGGAGTGAACCGATAGGCAGGCTCCCCATTTGGCCCATAGGTGGTGGTGAACTCTTCTAGTGGAGGTTCTCCAATCAGCTGGAGTAAAGAGATGCCGCTCTTTTCTGTGAGAGGGAGGAGACAGGAAGTTAAAACTTAGTCAGTGCACACATAGAAAAGAGAAAATTGGCTTTCAGTTGCCAACCATTGAAAAAAATGTTTTCAATGGTTTATATCAGTTCGGTGACATTCATGTTGTTGAGTATCAAGTAAAAATCCTTCATAAGAAGAAAAATGTACAACTTACAAACCAGCCAGTGTAATTAGTATTACACTCTCATATGTGGGACTGAACCGATAGTACTGATGCAGTATTATCTTTGCGCAGTAGAATTAAACGTTGAAGGGTTTATAAGACTCTGGTCTTTTTGTTGGGATGTTGTGAGTATACTGCATGTCACAGATAGATATAGCCTCTTGGTCTACAAAGTGAAGCCACTGGAAAATCATTTTAACCTGCATCTTTTGTAAAGGCCAACAAGATGGCCTATAGTCATCCCAAGCAGCGTGGTGTTTCAAGACAGCAAGATGGCAAGGGCAAAAAAACCTCAACCCAACAAGCTGTGCTCCTCAAAGTTGCCGCTAGCATAGCATGTTTACTGTGTCCATTATACAAGGCTATCACATAAACATGTAAACATCTGCTGAATCTGATGGAACTAGAGAAAATGTGTATTCCCTGACAGGCTGATAGCAGGTGCTAGGTGAAACTGGTTGCACTGAAAAACTCTTTGCGATTGCTTTGGTTGCTAGCAAACAGCCACAGTTTGCTAGCTTGTATAGATAAGACCAGCTTGTTTGCAAACACTCAGCTACTACTCGCTAAGCAGTAGTTAAACTGTGAAGACAGAAAAGGAAACCCTTCACTTTCAAAATGAAAGCTTTTCCTTACACTTACTTCACACCGTTTTTCACTAGTTCTTGTTGGTTATTTCCTGAGTGTGTCAGGTTTCTGGTCTTAAACCAATGTATACGATCAGGTTTTTGGACAATGGCAACTTGTTTTGCAATTTTGCTTCTGTACACCACCACAGTAAATCAAAGGATTAAGATGTGATTCAGATTAAATTCAAGGACTTAAAAAAAGTTATTGTAAAGTTATTCTAGTCATTTTTTTACACAGTTGCCCATTTTTAAATGATAAAAGTGGACAAAGTTTTAAATATTGGGTCATTTCCCAACACAGACTTATGGACCTAAATCTAAACTTATGTACTCATTGAACCATTGGCATAGAATAATGCATAAAAATGCATCTGTGATTGTACCGAGAGCAAATTCAAATACTTCTGGCACATTAAAGGTGTTTGAATGTTTTCTAACACTGGATTTTACTGGGTGAGGAGGCATAAATTTCACAAGTGCTTTTCACTGCAAGATTCACAAAGTTAGGAGTCTGCTGCAAAAGTAGCTGCTAACTGAAGTGACCCTTGAAGATCCCATGTCTGGAACAACAAACCGAAAAGTGTACTGACACTGCAGGTCACATTCTAAAACCACAGATCCTAAATTCAGCAATGAGGGTGATTTAAGAACAAAACTTTCCCCCCCAAAAAAACATGGCTACAAGGCATTTATGGGACACACTCTGAGACTTCGATAGTGGGGCACATTAGTGGAAAAACTGCTTGAGTTTCAATTCCCACAGACTAAAATAGCCCAAAAGGGAAATGAGAAGCAGCAGATTTACATTCTCATAAATCAGCCTCACAGGGGAGAAGCAGCATTTTTTTGACCAGGATAGGGTTTGAGGCCTGCCATTGCACAAGTGCAATCTGTGCATTAAAGGCGTACAGAGGTCATCAGTAGTGGGGGTTTCCCACATTTCTTAGTGATGGGAATTTTATATGTTCACGTGTGGTCAATATTTGATGCCATTTAAGCCACCTTATTGTTCCCAGGATTTCTTAAGGACTTTGGGGGGTTTGTTTGCCTTCCACCTGCTTACGCTGCTGTCATGGATAGTAACAGGACAACCAGATCATAACTAACTGCTGTCAGCCTGTAAACTCTCTCGGCCTGCACAGCAGCTACAAGAAGCCTGGCTCCTCTGGGATTATAGGATTTGATCCAACTGGAGCTTGAGATCGGCAGGGTTGAGGGCTTCTCAGTGAAGGCACCTGCTATTGGTTCTTCTCAAGGCAGCACAGCTGCAGCTGTTGCGTGAGCTAAACCACATAGTGGTATATATTTATGCAGTTTCAGAAAATGACAAATGACAGCATAAATGTGTACTTACAGTTAATCAAAAATGGTAGACTGAAAATGAATTTCTCAAGGGAGGCCCCTACTCTAATTCCACACATGTTCACATCTGGAAGCTGTCTGGTTTTACCACAGCTCTCCCACTAACCCAACTCTACAGCCCAGTAACAGCGAAGCCTCCCATGAGGGAGGCTAATGTCTGCCAGCAAGCCATTAGCACTGTGGTTACAAGACCATTACATAACAATTACGCAAAGTTTTCTAATTTCTTTATCTGGGCTGCAATCTAGTCTCAGGCTCTTAGTTTATTTCTGTTTCTGTCCTGTGAGCCAGAATGCAGAGGAAGCAAAAGGGAATAAGGAACATGCTTATTTTTAGAGTTTTTCCTGGCATCATTTTACCTCTTCAGACATTGTAAAAAACTTTTAAACATGTTTTGATTTCATACAGCACAAAATATTATGTATAAAACACTAGATATATTTATTTACTTATTAAAAAGGGACAGTGCAGTTTGACATAGTTTCAATACTATGAGCTGAGGTGAGCTTCCCTCCCTCCAAGACATCTACAGGAAGCGGTGCCTGAGGAAAGCGGGGAGGATCATCAAGGACTCCAGTCACCCCAGCCATAAACTGTTCAGACTACTTCCATCAGGAAGGAGGTTCTGCAGCATCCGGTCCCGTACCAGCAGACTGAGAGACAGCTTTTTCCATCAGGCCATCAGACTGCTGAACACTTCATAGACACCTCACCCTCACTACTGGAACTTCAACATTATGCACTCCATACTGTATATAAATACCACTGTTTTGCACATACCAACCTCTGTATATTTTATATATCTTATTTTATTGTTTACTTTATTTCATTTGTAAAACATGTATATACATACTATATACACACTCAAACACACACACGTAGAAAAACATATTTAGTATACACATTCAGTAATGTATATACCTTTACATATTGTACATATATTTATTACTTTTTAGATTAGCCATTTTTATATTTTGCTTGTTTTACATTATTGTATTTTGCACAACTCTGTTGCTTGTGAAGCTCGCACACAAGAATTTCACTCACATGTACTGTACCAGTGTACCTGCACATGTGATGTGACAATAAAAGTGATTTGATTTGATTTGATTTGATTTGAGCTGAGGGGAAAGGAGTCTCCATGTGTCAGATACGTTCATTAAATTCTACAGGAATAAATTTGCACTGGATGAATGTTAAACCTTGTTTTATATGTCATAGCATCAAGAGGATAAAAGAACCTGCACAGCATTGTGTCAAATGAAGCAGGAAGAGGAAAAATAATGAAAATAGTCCTCCTTTCTTTTTGGATCAAAGCACCACTCGATCTTTGCTGTATTTGTGGAGTATTTAATTCATAATTTATCTCCAGGGTCTATTTTCCCCAACTTTAATATTTGTTTTTCCATTTAATAAAGGAATACTTACCATGTATGCCCAGAATTATCTCTTTTATACACTTTATTAGGTACACTTGATCAACTGCTCCTTAATACAAGTGTCTAATCAGTTAATCACACGACAACATCTCGATGCATTTAGGCATGTAGACATGGTCAAAACTACCTGCTGAAGTTGAAACTGAGCATCAGAATGATGATGCAAGGTGATTTTAAGTGACTCTGTATGTGGCACGGTTATTCATTTGAGACTATTTCAGAAACTGCTGATCCACAGTGAGCGGCAGTTGTCTGGGTAAAAATGTCTTGTTGATGCCAGACTTCAGAGGAGAATGTCAGACTGCTTTGAGCTGATGTGAAGGCAACATTAACCGTTACAACCAAGCAATGCAGAGAGCGTCTCTGAATGCACAACATGTCCAACCTTGAAGCAGATGGACTACAGCAGCAGAAGACCACACCGAGTGCCACTCTTGTCCACTAAGAGCAGGAAACTCAGGCTACAATTGACACTGGCTCACCAAAACCAGACAACAGAAGATTGGAAAGCCATAGCCTAGTCTGGGCTTGAGTTTTGCAGCAACGTTCTAATAGGAGGGTGAGAAGTTGGCTCAAATGATATGAAAGCATGGATCCATACTGCCTTATATCAACGGTTCAGGCTGCTGGTGGTGTGATAATATGGGGGATATTGTCTTGGCACACTGTGGGCTCCTTAGTACCAGCTAAGCATTGTTTAAACACCACAGCCTGTTGTTACTGACCATGTCCATCACTTTATGACCACAGTGTACCATCTTCTGAGGATAGCACGCCATGTCACAAAGCTCAGATCATCTCAAACTGGTTTCTTGAACATGGCAATAAGTTCACTGTACTCAAACGGCCTCCACAGTCACCAGATTTCAGTCCAATAGAGCAACTTTTGGGATGTGGTGGAACAGAAGATTTTCATTGTGGATGTGATCGTGTGTCCGTGGCACTTTGACATGCATCACATGTCCGTATGGACCAAAATCTGTGAGGAATGTTTCCAGAACCTTCTTGAATCTATGCCACTTAGCACACCTTAGTGTGTTTAAGGTGTGCTAAGTGGATGGTGTTTGTCATAATATATATAAAATGTAACTTTGAGTTTATCAAAAGCATGAAAAAACTGCAAGTTTCATTGGATCGGCAAAGAAAAAAACAAAGTTTGATTCAAATGTTGCTACATTTTGATTTGTGCATTTAAGGAAGTGAAGCCCCGCCTATTTTATATAAGTCACAATGACAAACAAACAAAGCTAAAACCACAGAAATTTGGCATGTGCAATGAGCAGAACTGTTGCAAATTGGGGAGTAAATTATGTTCATGCAGGAACTCCTCACGTTAAGCTGTTCAAATTGTTTTTTTATGCTCTTAAGACATCAGCTCAGATCTCTGCATGGGACACCGTCAAATAATGAAATACAGATTTTTTTGTTGAAACCAATCATACAAAGCTAATTTCTGACTTCCTTTCTCCACGCTAACAGTCCCCATTGTAAGCAAGAACAACCCACATCAGTGTTTCGCGGCCTTAATGACCTCATGTTCTCGGTTACAGGGGATTACTGGGGTGCCATGTCTGTATTTTCCAACATGTAACTCCAGAGAAATCCGACGCCTGCCTGTTTTACCGTGTGAAGAAAAAGACACAGGCAATGAGAAGAGGTATGGACTGACAGATGGACAGACAGAGGGCGGGAGGGAGGAAATGCACGGCAACTGTCCATGGGAAAGTGGACCATGAGGGACTGTTAATGGGACAAAGTGGACGGGCCAGCAGCCCAAACTGACTCAACACGCCAGTTAAAACATGCAGAAATGTCACAGTGTAACTAATGAACTCCTCCAGAGGGTTAGCAGTGCAGAGACCTTCCCTCATCCTGGAGGGGGAGCATAAGAAGAGTTTATACTATCCTGTAAAATCTGCGCCTAAGCCTCAGTGTTACTGCAGTCAATGTAACCACACTGTGTGCTTAAATTACAAAGTACAACGGGCAAAGTAATGCAAGCATGTGATGGTTAAAGTGGCCTAAAATAGAGAAAAATGTAAGAAACTACACCCTCATTCTTTTCTGCTTGACCTGAAATGTCCTTTACTTGCAAAAGCAACTCAATCTGCCTTCCATAATTACGCCAAAGCATCTACTGTGTCAGAACAATTTCAGTAATTTCAGTGTTTTGCATGAGGAATATTATGCCATTGTCCTGGTATTCCCAAAGCAGATCTTAATATATCTGCAGCAGAAACCTGCAGGTGTTGATTTGGAGAATTGAGGACGTGGGTAAGAATAAAATCCAGGACTCTTTATCGTAAAACACACCAAACACTTCATTCACACAGCTGGCCTGAGACTCGGGCTGTTAGTTGCACTGAGTCTCGGCTATGGCTTCAGTTAACACTTCAAATGAGGCCTGTGACACCTTCACCCAGCCTCTGATCCCCACTCAGACTCTAATCCACGTCTGAATGAGCCCAGAGCCCAGAGCCAATTAAAGCTGATTGAGGGGGGATCGGTGCAGCTCAGATGACATCAGCTGGATTCTTCTTTTTGTTGACATCTTGCTCCTCGAAGAGGCAGAAGAGCTGAAAAGCTCGGGTTTTTGGCTGCCCTCCAAAACAAATTTGTCTATGTGAAGAATTTGAGAAGTATGAACGGTGACAGGTACCACTGGTTCATAAATTTAGCCTGCAGCACATGTCGAAATGCATGATTTATTTATTTCATCATCCGTTTTGCTAACAGGACCATATTTCAATGTGTCTAAAGCCCAGTTTTCATATTTTAAGTCTGTGCTAGCTCTCTTACTCTCCAATTTGCTACAGGGTCAAACGTTAACCGTTGCTGTCGTGATACATGTGTTACATGCATGAAGTAGGGCAAAAACTAATTACTCACAGAATGACTGTACTGAAAACTGGATTCAGTAAAAGCACCAAATCTGACTTTTAAAAAGAGGAAAAAGTGCAGAAAAACAATGTGCTGGAAGGCAAAGCTAGGGAATTATTACAAAACAGATCTGAAAACTGAGAAAATACAATTTGATAAAGCAAACTGCCCTAATACATTTTTGACAGCTTGTTGCTTCTAACAGTTACCTGCAGACTGTTTCCAGTTTCCTTCTCTAACAGGCTCCAACGCTCCAAGGTTTTTGTTGTTAATAAAAAAAAAAGAAAAAAGTTCAAAACATTTTTATGCATTATCTGTCATTTAATGGTTAATTACATGAGGGGAGTCTTTGCCGGGACGATTTTGACCCCCGGGCCTTATGTTTGACACCCTTTCTCTAATGTATTTACTGCCAAGTCATCTGTCAATTTGTCGTATTCTTCAGCTGGTCGCCAACAGCGTGAAAGCAAATGGCAAAGACTGATATTTCAGGCCACTTAAAATTTTTTTGCTTTTCTTTTCAGTGATGTTGAAAGCTTAAAGCTTGGGCTGCTGGTGGCACTACTTTTTATTTTTATGGGCTGAAGACAGGCTGAAAACCTTGCTTTCACAGTTTGTGTTTTTTTGGGAACTAATAAGGGAACCAATCAGCAGCAAAGGAGAAATAATGATAAACAAGCAGCTCACAACCAGCTCATTAAACTGCCGCCTCTTTTTTTTTATGCCTGAGTACTAACTGAGCACTAACCATGCAGCAGGGGAACCCAGAGGCCCTCCAGGGTGGGCGTGGGCGTCAGCATCAGCTGGAAAAAGATGAACTTTAAACAAATGGAAGTGACTCAGTGTCAGTTTGAGACACTATAAATGACACATAAATGGTCCAAAATGCATTTAAATTGCTTCCAAGTTGAAGACCCAGTATTTCCCCACTCACATAAAAGTCTTTCTCATACTTGTGCCTCGTTTTGAATCTCTGCTCATCTTCTAATGGTGTCCCAAACACTCGACTGCCATCCATCAAGTGTGACTGGGTGAAAGAGTGGGTGACTGTCGTGCCCTCTGCCCTCCTGGCAGAGACTGCAAGCCTCCCCGTCTCATCCCATCACAACGCTCTCTTGTTACCGACCGCAAGACCGCCGCCTTTTCTCCCAAACCGAGCGCACAATCGTCACACTCAATCTCTCGGAGCAGACCATTTTCCCACCCACAGCGGTTATCAAAAATACCTTCCACAGGCTTCCCCCCACTTCCACCACCACTGCCACCACAGACAGCCTGATTGTTTCCTCTCCCTCTGTGAAACTATAAAACGCCATCCATCTGTAAATCTACATAACACACCAGCTGATTAGAAATGATGACACGATAACTCGAGACAGAAAAGCGTGGCTGGCATGCAGAAGTAGGATGTGATGGGAGGAATAGAAGGATTACTGTCTGTGAGAAACCAACCTACATCTAAATGTAAAGACAACATCACGACTGAGAGCTTATACTGAGTGTTTTTGATTAAATGCAGGCTCCCTTAACCCTTTTGTCATCCCTTGTGCAGGTGTTTGGAAAATCACAGGCAATAAACAGTTTGACTGACAACCACAGGGACGTGTTATAACCCGTACACCCCAAGCAAAAACAGTGCAAAAGCTTGGCTGCATGCATAAACCAAAGTCTCCAAAACGTACTGCAGTGCAGATTCAGGAGTCTGCTGTGGGGTGAAACATAGCTGTGTTGGTGTTTTAAAGCCACAAGTTGTTGTAAAGGTCATTCAAACATTTGCAGTAAGCATTCCCGCGGGAAACACACGATGAAGAAGGTTTTCATGTGGCAGAGGTCAAAGTTTTAATTTAAAAACCCCCAGGAATGTACAGCCAATGACGTGTGCTGCTAAATTTATTAAGGCATTAAAAGGCTGAACAAGAGCCTCTGATATATTTGTCAGGGTTTATACTCACTGCAAAAGTTTCTAACCTAATGTATATATGATTTCTAGTTTACAGTATAAACATCTAATGTGACCAGAATAGATTTAAGTGTCATAAAAAAGATGCAGCTACCATCAAACAACTAGCAGGCATGCTGCTGCTGACGACTGCTACTCATTCTTCACATTAAAAATGCCTCGTTTGCAGGAGACAAGACAACAACATGAACTGCTGCATGCAGCCTGGCGACGACGGCGTGAACTCAGGTGTTTTATCATGCGTCGGGGGAGAAGGTGACACCACAGCCACTTCAGCAGTTGCAACATCAATGTTTTTGCATGTTTTGACCCTTGATTTACAAAAAGTGTGTATTTAACATTAATCAAACCCATTTTCCAAATTGCAAGCTTTTTTCTGACTTTAAATATACGGAGGACCAAAACCACCTAAATAAAATAATACATTAAAAATTAGAAAATGAAAAATAAAGATAATCATCTACATTTTTAAATTATGTAGGCAACATGTGTCAGCTGTATGACAGTGTATACATAACGCATCACACTTATGTGTGTTGGTAGTTTCTCAGTTGATTTTTACAAGTATATTAACCCTTTAAAACCGGTCGTTTACAAACTTTTGCGTAACTATTTTTAAATCCCTGTAGAACTGGAACCACGTAAGCTAGCGCAATAATTTTTTTTGCATATGAAACTGGAGGAGTTGTACTTACATCTTATGCCATCAGCTTGCCCTAGGTCACGGTTTCCTTCCACATACAGCTTTGCAAAAATTGATAAAAAGCACGTGCAGCAACAAAAACATAATATTCCAGAAACACGCTTTGCCGATCCGATCAGCTGTTCATAACACTTCCTACGTTGGAACAGACGTCAGCGCGAACTATCGCATGTCCGCCATTACCTGCCCGAAACCGGAAGTGATGTCATTTTCGCAGAAATGTAGTTTTTTACCTTCGGGGCCTTATAAGCCTACACTGGTGTTTTTAAAAGTCATGTTTGACTTTATGCTTTTATTTATAGTTTCTGGGATGCTTAGAGCTCAAATTGCACTGCTGGAAATAGTTTATTTTGATGCACATGCTGTTTTTTTGCAAATTTGCATTATAATATTTTTTCTTCGTTTTTCCTGCAGTATATAAAAATTGGTGTATCTCAAAAATAAAGCTATGAAGACACTCAAAATAAATTTCCTGTTGTTGGAAACTATTTTGTGCAACTTTTTTGTATTTACAGTTTTGAGAGACAAGCCTCTTAAATTTCTCTAACTAGAAATATATGTAAAAAAACCAAAAACGATTTTCAATTTTTTTGTAGTTTACTGCACTTTTTTGCAATTTGTGTAGTTATTATGCACTTAATGCATACATATTATTAAAGTTTGGGCTATAATGGTTGTATTGATGTATAGCAACTTGAAATGCTCCCAAAAATGGCACTACAGCATGTAAAAATGTAAAGATAACTCTGGCGGACTTGGTTCTATGGTAGGTCTTAAAGGGTTAATAATTAATTATTACAATTTACATTTAGATATGTTTTTGGGTGTTTTTGGATAAATATAAAATATACCAAAAACATTAGCACCTCACATACCTAACTTGATTAGCTAACCGCCAAATAGTTGATCATATGATAAACCTTTTTTTTGGTACTCTGGGTCCTCTGTATAACAGAATTTCGATATTTATTACAGTGAATATGATGCCTTCATTCATTTTTGATATACTGCTGATCAAATGGAACTGCACTTAAAGTTTACTTTGATAAGAATCTGGATGTAAGAAAGTTGACTAAAGCCCTTTGTGACCTCAGAAAGAGGCGTGTGAAGACTGTGAAGCCTGAACTGAACCCTGCTTGAGACTGTGAGCTACATAGTTGCTACTTACTACACCTGATCTTCTAAAACAAACTGATGTTGCATTATGGGTAATGTAGGCACAAGAATATAACTTTTTTTTCTTTTTTTTTTAAAGATGATGAATGCTCTTGTGTATTAATTGTGACAATATCCAAAACAGAATACTTTATTAACTATACTGCAGTAATTTGATCCTAGATTTTTTAAAAAGTGATGATGATGGTTTCTAAAACTTGTGAATTTACTGCCTTACATTATAATAATTCATATATTTGGGGTTCTGGATTAAAAAAAAGACATTTAATAATTTTATCCTGTGATTTGGAAAATTGAAATTTCTTACAAGCAACAAAATAATAAAAAAATTATCATTAGCTGGAGCCCCAGTAAATGTGAGGGTCATTATCTTCCTCTAATAAAACAAACCCACCAGTGGTTTCGTGGTAGGGGGTCAAATATATGTGAAACTGTAATGTATAGCACCTGTAGTCACATGAGCCAGAGTACTTTATGGGCTCCATATGATCACATTAAAATGGTAAAAACATGCAAAATCACGTTTAAAGTGAATCATGTGATGGGCAAAGACAATGATGCAGCTGGACACCAAAACAAACACATATAGACGCTCCGGATTCAAAATGTATCGTCACACAGGATACATTCTAACCCGCCGCGGTTACCTTTCCAGTTACTAACTGACACGCACACCGGACGCCCGGGCTCATGAGCTCTTTCAGGCAGGAGGTCACACTCCACTGGGAGACGCCCGTTTTCCAGGAACGCCCAGCAGCTGTCTTGCAGTGTGTGGCAGAAGCTGCGGCAGGGCAGGTGAGAGACGGGGGATGGACACCTGGGAGTCAGGAGGAGGCAGAGGAATAGCTCTGCGCTGTGGTGACATTCTGCTTTTGTGAGCCACGCCCACTCCTGTAGGACCGCCCCCGCCTCCTCCACAGAGGTGTGGTTGAAAAAGTTGGGCAGCGAGAAAAGGCGTGGTTGTCTGCAAACGGGCCAATCAGAGGGCGCGGGGAGACAGGGTGGGCCATTCAATTTAGAAACGCCACCTCTAATCGTCACGTCTGACTCAAATCCACCCCCTTCCCCTTCCCCACCCCCAGACCCTTCCTCCACCCTCTCCCCCGAGAACCTGCCTGGCTTCATCGTCACGTCAGACTTCTCCGTCTTCTCCGTCAGGCCGGAACTAACTGTCCAGGTGGTCGTGGTCGCATCCCACGCCTCGACAAACTTACGGATGCCTGTGGCCACGTTGATGATTTCTTCCCCGACCCCGGACAAGTTGTCATCCTCCTCTTCTTCCTCCACCATTGCACCAGCGGCAGTCTTAGTAGAACCTTCCTCCTCCATCATTACACTGCTGGTAGTAGTAGCACCTTCCTCCACCTGCTTTGCAACAGTGGGTGTCACAGTGGGCTCTTCCACCTCTGTCATCACAGTGCTAGCTGTCATTGTAGGCCCTTTTCCCTCCTCCACAACACTGGCTGTCATGGTGGTACCTTCTTCCTTCATAACACTGACTGTCATGGTGGTACCTTCTTCCTCTTCACTGGCACCAGTGAATGTCCTTGTAGCACCTTCCACCTCCGTCTGTGCAAGACTGGTTGTCATGGTGGGACTTTCCGCCTCAATCTTTACACTGCTCGCCGTCGTTGTAGCATTTTCTTTCTCCTCCTTTGCCCCACTGAATGGCATTGTAGTAAGTTCTTCCTCCTCCTTTGCCCAGCTGGTCACGGTGGGATCTTCCAGTTCCATCTTTGCACTACTAGCTGTGGTTGTAGCACCTTCGTCCTCTTCTGTTGTACTGGCGATCATTGCTACAGAATTGCTGTTCGTCGCTGTGTGAGTGGTTAAAATGGTAGCATCAAACGTAACCGCTTCTGTCTTTGTTTCTTCATCTGTGGTTCTCCAGAACCAGGCCTCCAAGCTCCGGGAGCAGAGGATGAGGAGCAGCGTCGCAGTCTGGAGCCTCCTCCACATGGTGCTGGCTGTTGCAACAGCGCTCTCACTGATTCCTCAAAGCACCACCTGTTAGCCAGCCGGGCAGCAGTTAAATCGAGGCTGATCAAGGGCCACTGAGCAACCAGTGAATTAAAGCAGAGGCATAAAAACTACTCTGGGACCCTCCCCACTGAGCTCCCAGCACAAACTCCCTCAAAAAAAAAAAAAAAAGGGCTCAAATACACTAAAACTCCTCCCCTGCATGACTCCTGTGGGTCTCCTTAGAAAGCATACAGGCATGCTTTTTACCACATAGGCACACCCGGCTTAGACAGATGAGTGCTCTGCAGAAATATGGAGTTTTCATAAATGCACTGCAGATCATAAAAAAAGGTTTAGTTCACACTCTAAAGGAAAAGCTCATCTTATTGGTGAGCAGGACTGAGTAAATGCAATTAAATAAAAGTAAATAAGTAAATTAACCAAAGAAAATATTAAATATTACTTTATAGGCAATAATTAGTTAACCAAAATTTAATAAAGCATAATGACAGGTTACGTTAATAAACTTAAGCAGCGATCCTACTAACTGTATTTTTAAAGTTTTAAAAGGACGAGGCTCACTGTTTCCTGCTGCTTCGAGTCTTTACGCAAAACTACACTAACTGGTTGCAGGCTTTATATTGGTTTTTTACCACATAGGCACAAGAATGGTAACTCTAAGCAGCTGCAGAAAACTAAACTGTGTCTTCAAAGCAAAGAAATGACTCCTAAAGCCATTTCCAGCAGCAGAGATGCCAAAAATCCTTCCAAAATATGTACGACTCTTAAAAAAAAGCTGGGTCACTGTGCAATTATTTCCAAATCTCTTAAACCTATATTTCATTCACAATAGTACACAGACATGGAATATTTACAGTGGACAAAAAGTGAGTGGTACTAAAAAGAAACCGTTGCAGGAACATTGTGCATCTAATTAAGTTACTTAGCAACAGCTCAGATGATTGGGTACAAAAAGAGCAACTTAAGAGAGGCAGAGTTTCACCACTCTCCAAAACCTGTGTTTAAAATCAGTTATCAATGCTCAGTTCAAAAGCCTAAATCTCTGAAGGAGGATCAGCGCCTGTGGGATTGGTAGTTTGAACACCTGGACGGGCGCCATCAATGCTTAAAGGTATATAAAGGTTTTAGAGCAGCATATGGTCCCATCCAGACAATGTCTTTTTAAGGGAAAGTCTCACATATTCCAGCTATACAGTGCTAAACTGCATACTACATCTGTTACAGCAGCACAGATTAAGAGTCCAGTTGATTCGGAGCATCATGAGACGAAAAATATGACACCATTCCTCTCCCAAAAGTCCGTCGGCTGTTCTCCTTCAGCTCCTTGACGTCTACAGACTGTTGTTAAAAGATGGCGGTATGCTACTCAGGGGTAAACAAGGCCCAACCTTTTTCAGATGTGTTGTTTTCATCAAATACAATATGAACTAATATTTTCATTTAACCCTTTCAGGCATAGTGGTCACTACCAGAGATGGGCAGTAACGCGTAATCTGATTACTTTCTTCAAGTAACGAGTAATGTAAGGGATTACTATTGCAAAAACGGTAATTAGATTACCGTTACTTTCACGTAGGAACGCTGCGTTACTGCGTTACTAAAACCGTGATTTTTTGCGAGAATGTCTCATGACAGTGACGTAAGCGAGTGCGACGTTCGTGACAACAGCTGTGTGCAGATCATAATATATCGAGTGCGGGAGAGAGTATGAGCATGCAGCGTTTAAAGCGTGGAAGTACTGACCTTATTTTGAGTTTGATTCCATAAAAAGTGACAAAAACATTAGTGTCCGTTGTGCGTGGGAAGAAAACTTCTTTTTACAGCAAAAAAACCCCTAAACTTCCAAGCAAGCAGCGAGTGCGCTATGACGTAATGGGAAATTCACAGAGAAACTCGCGGAGTCTTCAACTGACCGCTGCGGCACACCTGCAACAGGGTAAACCTCCGCCTAACCCACTCCTGCTTTATAGGTGAAAATAGAGCAACAGGACCGCTAGTCTTTGATTTTATTTATTTTCTGCTGTGTTTTACTTGCATTTATTTGAAAGAGTGAGTGTAAATACAAAAAAATATTTTATTTTATATGCTGGAATGTGCAGAAAATAGGTTTAAATGTTAAACAAATTTCTTCCAGTCAGAGAATGTTACATATAATTAAGTTTTTGCTTGATGCATAAAGTTAAAAGATTTAAAGTTTTAAAAAGAGACGTTTCCATTTGATTACATTTTGTATGATGGATTATGCAGAAAAAGTAGAATTGGGCTGAAAGATCTATTTCTTTATCACCTATTCAGGTTGTAAATCGTGTTTTTAAAAAGTAACTAAGTAACTAAGTAATTAATTACTTTTGAAAATAAGTAATCAGTAAAGTAACGGGATTACTTTTTGGGGGAAGTAATCAGTAATTAGTAACTGATTACTTTTTCAAGTAACTTGACCAACACTGGTCACTACAGTGGACAGTTGTTCAAAGGCTGTTTTCTTGTATTTGTGTCAGTGTTGATGGTATACTTGCACATAAACCACTACATTGGACAGTGATGTGTCACTCCATACCCTGCCACCCACTGGTTGTTTAATGCTATTATAGATGTATGATGTGTTTTATTGTAATTATTGTTATTTAACCGTGTCATGCATGAATTATGACAACCTCAATCAGGATTTTTTTCTTAAGTATTTTTATTCATCTTTTCATGCCTAAAGATGTCATAATTCATACATGAAAGGGTTAAATAGTAACATGTCTTAATACAGTCAATAAAAACTCATCTTAAGAGTAAAAATAATATTTTTTTAATATGGTGTGAATGGTGCCCTCTTAAATTTAAATTTAAGTTTTACTAATGTAAACTTTTTGTGTGTAAACAAACACACAAAAAGAACAAAAAAAGGAAAATTTGCCCCAGGATTTATTTATTTATTTTTTGTTTTCTGTAATTCGTTACTTTGCTTAGCTCATATTTTTGATTTTTAAACAACATAAAAATAAAAAATACACTTCTGAATGTGTTACTTTTTCCTTTTCTCATGTTTTTATTCAAACAAAAATTTAGCTACATTTCCAAACCAACTACTAGAGAAAGTTAAGAAGCACTCGGTACTCAGATTACCCCGTGGCCCCCAGGTTCAGATCAGTACACTAAACTATGCAACAGTACAAGCAAGGACAGCACACTGTAACAGCAGAGTTATAACTATGGAAGCATTTCACTCCAGGATTCATACTGTTCATGTAGTATTTTAAAAACTTTTCTACTTTTAAGTAAAAGATCTGGGTACTTCTACTTTGCATGACTTCGTGTTAGAGTGGGAAAAAGGGACAAAGGGAGGAAAAAGGTGGGAAAACTGAGCTCAACAGCTGACAGGCTAAAATGGTGAGAATATCAAGGGCACGGTGAGTGACAGAGCAAGAGAAATTATCTCATCTCTCAGGAAGAAAAGGGAAAACAAGGGAGGTTCAGTCACACGGCGCCGATGGCTTCGGTGTGTTTAGCTGTCTGATTTATGCCTCTGTTTTCCCGATAACTACAGTAACCAAAAATTAAACCACCAAGTCTACTTTCTGAAGCTTTGGGAGGAACATAATCGGATAAACAGCGTGAACGCAGCTGGAGAGAGGCTGAGCAGCAGTGTGAAGGGATGAATGAGAGACAGCAGCTGCCCTCCCGAGAGACCGACTCCATTGCCTCATCGGAGAAAATCCTCGGAAAAAGCACTCCTTCCAGGTTCTCACAGACGGGCGATCGGGGCAAAAGGATTCCTCTCCACCAACACTCCTCCTCCTCCCTTTCCTCCTCTTCTTCCTCCTCCTCCTCCACATGGCCCAGAGTTCCCTCATCATCCAGCATCTGCCAAACTCGGACAACCAGCTGTTACACATTCCAGCTGGTGGACCTCCCACACCCACGCTGCATGACAAGCTGCCTCATCCCCATCATTTGTGCATTCATGCAACACAACTGCTGCTAAAGAACAGTGCTGAGGAACATTAGAGTCACTGGAGTTTACTCTGGTGAAACTTTGCTTTCTTTAATGCATCATTAACTTCTTTATCTTCCTATTTTCCCGAGCAGACCAGCAACAGAAGAGATTATAATCTGCTAATCTGCCTCATTAAGGGGCTCCTGTTTGTACTGCCAAACTAATGGTGCTGTAATTAAGGCTATTAATTGATCATTAGGCCAACAAAATCTAAGAAAACCTGGTGTCTCCAAGTGTCTGATTTCATCAGTCTGACCATCCAAAAATCCTAGATGTCAAATTTACAGCAGGGAAAGCCATAAAACTGACATTTAAGAGCCATGACCAGGCCAGTGCTTTGTAAAATGCTGTTAAATGACCAGCTAATGTGTCGCTCATTCTGCTCAAAATCTCAGTTCTCCCATATTGGCTTCTCTTCATTGGCTCCCTGTTAAATTTCGAGTCAAATTTGGAATCCTTCAAATCACATACAAGGTCTTGAATAATCAGTCCCCATTTATCTTAAAGACGTCATACTACCGTATCACCCCATTTGAGCACTTTGCAATCAGACTGCTATCAGATCTCTAGCTCTCTTCCACAGTGTCTTTGCTGGAGGTTTCTTCCTGTTTAAAGGACTTTTTTCCTTGACACTGTCGCCAAAGCCCTTCTTCATAGGGGGCCATATGATTGTTGGGGTTTTCTCTTTATCTTACAATATAAAGCGCCTTGAGGCAACTGTTGTTGGGATTTGGAGCTATATAAATAAAATAAACTAAAATTGAATTGAATAGGCTGGATACTATGTTTTAACACATTTGAGAAAGATCGAGAAAACTGAAGGAAAACACTAGAGTTTTGTACAGAAATATTATTTCTCTTCTGCTACTCATAGAACATTTTAGAATCTGTGCTTTTATTTGACCTTCATTAAGGTGATACTGCACGCTTCTGGTTCTTTTGTCACTCCTCACTAGTAGTTGCAGCACCTTCCTCCTCCTGCTTTGCACCAGTGGGTGTCACAGTGGGCTCTCCAATCAAGAAAAAACTTTCTTAGAAGCAGAACTGCATGTTTGTTTATAAGGCTAGCTTTGAAAAACTGCTATTACCTGTTTATTTGTTAAATTTAAATACAATACTTAACATAGGCTGTGCTGCCCAATCACAGTGAAACTGGAAACACTAGGTTGAAATACTCTGCTGCCTAGAAATAACACGACTAACAAGCTAACTGTGCATAAAATAAGAGCCACGTCTTGTGTCTTTATATCTTTGCTAGGAAAATATAAATGTAACTAGCTGCAGCAATTTATTGAAGCATTCACAAACACACATATACAATGTGAAATACAGTTTACAGTGCTGTGAAAAGTAGGATTTCTTTGCTTTCACACTTGTTTCAATACAAAATATTCAACAAAGATAACCAGAGTAAACACAAAATGCAGTTTCTAAATACTGATTTCATTAATAAGGCAAAAGGCTTTCCTAACTTACCTGGCCCTGTGCAAAAAGGTCAGCAGCGCCCCCACTTGTTAAATCATGAATTACACCTCTAGAAAGTTTTATCAGAATTCATTTAAAACTTTTTGTGCTATTATGTTTACAGACAGAATGACATGCAAATGCTACCAAATACATAACCTCCTAAACGGAGGTAACGGGGAGTGGTTCAAGACTTTTGCACAGTCTTGTTTCTCTAGAACAGTTTAGGGTTCATATTTAAATATCTACACTGATTCTTCAACATGCTTTTCTTCATTTCTGAACTTGCGTCTTCACAGTTATGTGTTTCCGTATTGTGGATGTTTTTTTACTTAACCCGAACCTCAGTGAGGAAATCTGTGTACATAAACCGTTTAAAAATATTAATAGCTGAGCCAACTTACTTTACATCCCCCTTATTAAAGATCTACAGGTTGTATACATAAATATATTTTAAATCATTACCCCTCTTTAGCCTTAATCTTTCATTGTACTTCCAAAGGAGGAGCTATACAGTTATACAAGATTCTTGTGTGTTTGAAACAATTTATTTCTTTCTAATATCTTTACAATGGACATTATTGTCCACATTATCGTGATGTCTGATGCTAACAGTTAAGTCACTATAAAGTTATGTGATTACTTAATGTGTAATTCACTGAGCTGTTGCTTCATATGTGAAGTTAAACTCGAATGTGAGTCCAGTGCACTTACACGAGAGCTGCTCTGAGAGAGGCCTCTTCATGCACTGGTTTTCAGCATATTTTAATGTGTTCTGTATTAAGTAAGTCTTGTGCAACCCTGACTGTTCATAAAAGTAAATGATTTACGTATGAGTTTTTAACAATTGACAAAGGCTGAATGGTTTATCCATTTCAGGCTTCTTCAAAGCCTGAAATGGATATCCATCTGACTTCTTGGCTTTAAATATATTATCTCCCCCTGTTAGTACTGTTCTCCATTTTACACTTTAGACAGGCAAAGCATGAAATGGACATTGTGGACCGGCATGTTTGTTACTTTGCCGTGATATTTGGTTGCTAGGTTTTTGGCTTTTTTTGAAAGCAGGTCAGCTCTGTTTTCACATTTAAACCTTTATACAATAGCCTCCTTAGAGAGTCCATTAGGTCTGATGAAAAAAAAATTCAAACTCCCAGCAGCTGAAGTGTCCGATATGTCCCTCCAGAGCTGGTGGAGACCAAAAGCAGAAGTAAGAGAGAGCAGATATTGGAAAACTTGGACTGGTTCTCCAGTCTAAACCAGCCAACAAAAGGATCAGGGAGGATTTAAGAGAGCACAGCCATCACCAAATCTTCCACCTCTCCACTGAGTTTCATAAAAAGTTGTTGCCAACAGGTGTCGCCTTGGGAGAGGAATTGAAAAGAAGAGCAAAAGATAAACAAAAGCAAAAAAAATTCAGGTTTAAACTTATAAAAACCTTTTACAACTCAAATTTCTATTACCAGAGGCACTTTTTGTTGCAGATCTTATGCCAAAGAGATTTATTATCTACAGAAAACATTCTAGCTGCAAACACAGTCCCCTTTGGATATATGAGAAAGGTTCTGCTTGCATTGTTTACTAATTTCTTTCCAGCTGAAATTAGTAAAATCGTGGTTGAAGCCAGACATACTGAGGAGTACAGTAGTGACAAATATAACTAAAACATTAAAAAATGAAAACCAAGTGCATCAAAAAACACTCATATGTTTCAGCTTTACAGTAATTATAGGCAGTTACAGACTTCCTGTCTGTGTTTTTTTGTCTCTCTTTTGTGACAAAGCTCCTTCTTTGATGAGGTTTCTGTTGATTTTCATCAGCAGGGAATTAAAGCTTGCATCTTAACAACAGACTCATGAATCAAAAACTACATAAACTTCATAAACTAGAATTTTTATTTATTGTTTTCACGTTTATGCATCGATACATCGTTCTGACAAACTAAAAGCCAAGAAAATACTTTTCTTTTAATTAAAAATACAAAAACATCAGCTAAGTTTTTTTCTTTCCAATAACACAACCCCAGACGCTTTCTCCATGTCCGTCATACATCACCATAAATGCCCTGCAGGCTCTCAAACATACGTGCTAACGCTCCCTCTGCGTTCCCAGCACTCTTCATCACCGTCAGCTGTCAGCTGACTCTGACCTGCACAGGGCCACAAGCAGGGTAAGTAAACACATGGCTGCGTTCGGGCACGCTCCCTTTGTGCATTGTGTTTTATTATGAAGGCAGCTGTTGCTTACATTTACACTTCCACACATACATTCGCATGTAGCTACAGCGAGGTGCAGTCATATGTGGTGAGCTGCAGCTGAATGTTGAAGCACCAGTGACATTTGTTCTGCTTTTGCCACATCATACAAGCAGCATGTTCCTTCTAAAGCTCACATGACAAGCATGGTGATTACTGGAGGAGGAAAGAAGAAAACTTAATACCTAAAACTGCATTTCTTCTTTTTATTTCAGGTAACTCTGGTTACTTAAACATGACCACGTGAGAGGTTTGGAGAGGAAACTTCTGCAACAAGCCCCAACTAGACGCTGCTTTGTTTCATGACTCTTCCTAATAAATTTCACGCTTCTGAAAACATTTCTGGCTTTGCCAAACAGCAGGTCCCGAAAAAACGTTGGCCTCACCTTGGCTCAGACTTTAAAGAAAAAAAATCTACAGAGGCTCCATTATCAAGCGTTTCGGTGCATCTTTGTCGACAACTGGGGTCGACACCAGAGCAGGTGAGGAAGAGCGAGACAGTCATCCGTGCTAACTGTGGGAAGCAAGTTCAGTCAGATAGAAATACGACACAGCAATTACAAAGAGAGAGCACGAAGTTCCCGGTCCAACAAGATCATTTCATTTATTTATTACACAAAATATCGAAGATGGAAGATGAGATGTGTGAGGAAGAGGCTCAAATGATGTTGCCATTTATGTTGGTGGTCTGTGCAGCAGATGCAAAGATATAAACGCTGGAATAAATCTGCTGGTGACAGGGATGAACTTTGCAGGGTGAATCAGCCTCCAAATATGGAGATTTAATCCATTAAAATGCAACACCATGAAAGAAAGCTGAGGCCGAGATACAGATAAATGTGTCTATTTCACAACAGAGCAGTGAGATATAACTTCTAATATGGTGCAACATCTAATTCAAACTTCATATTAGCATTGGGAAAGCAGCACTTTCAAATTTATGACAAACATAGCAAAATCTTAAGTTCTGATGCAGAGGTAAAGTGCACTAATGTGACCAAATGTGCACATTAAGATAGAAGATAAGAAAAACTGCATATGCTATCTCAAAGGAATGTTGAATTATGGATTTAAGATGCTAGAAAAACTATTTCTGCTCTGAAGTTCCTTCTCTGCCTGTAATTTTATTTTCATCTTTATCTTTATTTTTTTTATTTGCTGTCACAAACTAAAAGTGTGTAGACTGAAGCTAAAGCTAAACCTCTGACTGAAATACAAAATCGTCCCAAACCATTCATGTCAAATCTTTGTATTCAAAGCATCTTCACTCTAAATCTACCACAATACTGAATAATTGTGTTATTCCTGTATGATTTTTTAAAGTTTTGATATGCTACAATTACATTATGTTAGTCCTACCATCAGATGTAATGTGATGTGTATTTGTTGTAGCTCATGTTAAACAGATTCTGGACGTTAAGAGGTAAATGTCTACTGCAAATAATTAGAACTACGTTATAATATTCTAAATCTTTAAATTTCAGTTAATTTAATAAATACTGAATTTGCTGACTCAGTTTTATTTGTTAACATTCGTCCTTTTGTCTTGTTTCCTCTCTGTTAAACTCCAGAAACACGTCCAACACAATCAGATTTATTCTGAAAATCACTTTGGTCACTTAAAAAAAACAAAAACAAAAAACTTTTCTTGCTTATTCATTTCAGTTCAGGTCAACATCTGCAGCACGTCCACATCCTTTCTGTCATGCCCTTTCATTGACAGTACTTGACTGGCCCAGCAGATGGCAGCAACACAGAGGCTGCAGGGGTCACATTTACAGCAGTTTAAAAGCTTTCTGTTCTTCTTTAATAAGATCAGATAAGTACTAATAACTGCATACATTATATTACAATACATTACCAGAGGCAGCTTCAGCATGACTGCAAAAAGGGCACACAGTGTAGTTTCTAAAAATGCAAAAACAATCGCACAAAGAGTCAAATCACCATCATTCTGGGCTTTAAATTGGGTCAAATAAACTCAAGAAGTAATGCCAGAGTGAGAAGTAAATTTACAAACTGTCAAGTAAACATAAAAAATTATCAAACTGTAAAGAAACAAGACCAACATTTAATTTAATACTTAGAAGTCACTAATATATAGGTTTTGTATGGTGACCCTGGCTGTATTTGTTAATGACCTGCTTGCTCTCATTCTCTGCTGATTTAAAAACAGTAACAGGCAAAAAGTGTTGAATCTTAATTTTTCCTTGAAGATCTCGTCACCAGAAAAATGGTTTCGGTGGGCTACCATTGGACTGTGGGTCATATTTTGAGAACGCCAGCTTTAATTATTTTAAAACATTGAAAAGTAAAAAAACAAAAACAAAACCAATATTTGCACTTTTTGACTCGTATGGAGTCAAAACGTGCAAATATTTTTTCCTCACTTTCTTACGATGCCGATATACTTAAGGTTATAACTGTACTTTTTGGCTAACACTATATTACACTTTTCCATTAGCTGTTTAGAAATTGCAACAATTTTAAGACACGGACCGTATTTTCCAGACGTTCAAAATTATTTTATCCTAGTAGTAGAAATGAGAAGCTATTTTCAGCTGCTCCCTTATTCACAAGGGGTCACCACAATGGGTAGCTCCACATCCTTGATTTGGCACCAAATGCCCTCCCAGATGCAATCCCATAGGGATTTGTGTTTCCTCCCAGGATCAAACTGGGAATCTTTTGCTTGTTAGGTTCCTCCACTGCAATATGAAGGACATATTATCTTAGTAGTAGCAGTTAAAGTAGTTAATTCTGGTTTTGACTGTCCAAGGACTTTTTTCTAGAACTTTGCAAGCTGTCGAAGTCTGGAGAGTTTTTCTACTTGTTTAGATGTTGTGAAGTTGATTTCCTGAGCCATGGAAATAATTCTGTGATCATCTACTTTGGTTATCTTCTGTTCTCTTTCAGATATTTTGGTGTTGCTGAGCTGATCAGTGCATTCAGTCTTTTTAACAATGTACCAGATTATTGATTTGGCCTCTCCTAAGGTTTCTGCCATCTCTCTATCAGATTTTTTGGGGGATTTTCAGTCTGATGACGCCCTTCTTCACTTGCACCAACATCTATCTGGGATGCCATATTGACAATTTCATTGAACACCTACCAAATGCAACACCTGGAATCAACTCCAGGTATTTTACCTGCCTCATGTCTTGTGAAATAATGAAGGAACAGACCTCAACCAGACAAGAAACTGCTTGTTAGTCAATTGTCCAATTACTTTTAAATGAGGAGTGTATATAAAAACAGCTGTGATGCCTAAATACTTCTGTTAAACCACTTGAACTGAAGATTCAACTCTGCACTTTAGTCACACACTTATTGTTTGATTAAAACCCCACCGTGGTGGTACACACAGTCAAAATCTTAAAAAAGTGTTCATAAACTTATGGACCTAAATCCACCAGCCTGGACGCCCAGGGCTGAATGAGGTCTGAATAACATCAGGACACAGGTCATTCATTTAACCTGCAGTTAGTCTGATGTGATTTATATCTCGATTTCTAGCAACAGATGGGAGTGCCACAGTTTTAAATGAATTTATTATTTTGTCTTAAATTTACAGTTGAATGCGTTTACCCGCACATCACTCACCGTTAACGCGGGCAGCTATTATTTTAAAGAGGCTCTTGATGCCAAAAAAAATAAAAGAAATGCTCCCACCTGCTTTTTGGAGTCGTACCAAGAAATACTAATGCACAAACTAAGAAATCAGCTTGTATTTACACGTGTATCTCGATAACTACATTTCACTGTGCTCCTGGCTGCTTTTTTTCCCGGTTATCAAATAACTCAAATTCTCCAAAGTCAACGAGCAGAATAAAAGAAAGTTCCCTGCAGGGCATCTTTGGCAGAAGCTCAGCAGAAATCAACACCCATGACCCCCCCCCCCCCCCCCCCCCCCCCCCCCCCTCCTCTCTCCTCCTCCCCCCCTGCGGTATGTCAAAGTGAGTTTCTGGCACGAACACGAGCAGGGCATTTACAAACAAGAGGGGGTGAGACGGTTGGGATTCACGAAGCGGCACGGGAGCTTGAAGGCAACACAGTCGACTCCTTTTTTGGGCAATCCCCAACTGAGGAGATCTGTTAAAGAAAGACATTAAGCAGCGTGGCGTCAAGCTTGGTGGCTCCTCCTGAATGTGAGACAGTAAGAATAAATGAGAAGTGATGCCTCTAATGAGCTGACTGACAGGAGAAAATTAAAAAGCAATAACGGGGCCTTCTAAACGATTAAAAGTTTTTAAAAAAAGAAGAAGAAAATGATTTAATAGCCCGCATCTGTGATATTATCTTCATGCCAAAATCCTCGCTGTGGTCTCACCTGTCAGACACTCTGCAGCAGGAGCTCGAGGGGACGTGAACTCAAGGCCTCAAGTGCTGCAGGTTCAAATTCCTGCAACCCAGATACTGGAATTCAGTCCTCATAAGCGCTGTGGCGCTCTCACTGAGTCATAAAATGACAAAGAGCACAAAAGCACTGAGGCGCACAAAAGAGAGCTTCTCAAAAACACGATACGAACATCAGACACCGTCCCGCTCCAACAAAAATACTGCGTTTAGGCCTAGTTTTGGTACTGTGTAGGCAGCAAAGCTGAGGAAATAAGAACTAGTGTTCCTAAAGCACAACATGAGTACAACATGGGATATCAAACCCAAACAGACACAAACTCAAGAAATCTAGTTAAGTTCTGTGTCCTTCATGATTCCTCTGTGTCGCCTTTAAGATGTCAGGCCAGTTTCACTCACATCAACTAAAGCAGCGGTCCCCAACCCCCGGGCCTCGGACCGGTACCGGTCCGTGAGTCGTTTGGTACCGGGCCGCGAGAGTTGAGGCTCAGGTGTGAAATGTATGGTTTTCATGGTTTTATAGGTTTTCAGCGTTATTTTGTTATCGTTTTTATCGTTAACTCAGTTTTCCTGGGTCTTTTCAGGTGTGTTATGAATAAATCTTATTTTTTCGGTACCGGTACTAGTTTTATCTTGTTGTATTTATCCGCGACACCTTAAAGGCCGGTCCGTGAAAATATTGTCGGGCATAAACCGGTCCGTGGCGCAAAGAAGGTTGGGGACCGCTGAACTAAAGTAATCGGCTCAGATGCCCACCAGTGTTCTGTAGACATCAACCAGGTAGAATAAGTTGAATAAGAATAAGTTTAAAAACCACTTGTTTTATCCATCTGAGATGCCAACATGATCGATTTACTGGTAGACAATTACAAGGTAATCAGGATAAACCAGTTAATTTTTCTCTACTCTGTTTTGTGACAGTGTTTTTCCTTTCCAGAAGAGAACTTCCACCCTTCTCTAAAACCCCACTTTCATTTTTCTTACAGGCCACGGCAAGTTAGGTTAATCAAAACCAACATGAGAGGAGGACAGACAGGTGATGAACAAGAATCAGAAAACGACTTCAGCTGCTGAGTCGTGTTAAATAACAGTTATTAATGTTGCTACAATCAGGCGGCCCTAAAACCACAAACACCGTGGAAACACTGCATTTGGTGACACATTTTAGAATATCGATTCACGACCTCCTAGTCTATTTTTGAATGCTGCTGCTTCAGTCATCTTGATCGAATGGTGGAAGTTGTTATACTTTATTCTTATCATAACCTGAAGCAGGTGGAGGATGGCTGCAGATCATCCACAGGATGAGAGCCTTCCTGGAGAGGAAGCTGATAAATATTTGCAGAAGGAAACCATGAAGGTTAAGAAAGCAGACTGTCTGCCTACTGTCAGTGTATACAGAGTAGACAAAATATTCAGGATATTACACTTTTTCTTGCAACTAGGGTTCCTTTTGTCAAAAATTAAGGTAAAGAAAGAAAGGATCCTAATTCCTATATAAAGTCCCTGCATTTTTCTTTCTGATCATAACCAGTGCCATTAGGTGCAGGTTTCTCACATATGCAGAGTTGTGAGAATTCTGAGAAAAAAAAACTTTTATTCAGGCGATCCGAAGAGCAGCCTTAATTGAGACAACACACAAAAAGGTGTGCAACATGGACACAGTATGAGTCCACAAAGAACAGATCCAAGCTGAGGTTTAGGCATAGGAGGTGATCGGGGAGAGTGGAAACACCAGGGTAACAGTGTACAAGTGAAACTAATCAAGACAACAACAAAAGAAACTAGAAAGCGAAAATTTCAGAAGAAATTTTAAGTGTGCCTATGCCGCTGGTAAACAGTGTAGTTTGCCATTCATACAGCTACAGAGAGCAAAACTCAGCAGAGCAGCCATTCTCCACCATGAACTATGGTAAAAACAAACACCGCTCGCACCTCACAGATGACAGCTTACAATTTTGGGTAAAGATGAAGTGACTTTGTACAGCCCCGATTTGCAGACGCTGTGCACGTAGTTTCATGAGCAGAAGTCCCATTGTACCACGGCAGACCCGACAATGTTTGCATGAACACGCTTTGAAGCATTACGTTATGGACCACTTTTCACACATGGTTGGTGTACCCACACAGCCGGCTGTAGCTTTTCAACTCACAGCCTGACACACACCCAAAAAACAGCCGAGAGAGCACAGACTACGCCAGAGAGGCGTGATTGCAGATGCCGCTCAGGTGGGTCCACCTCCCCTGCAGCGGCACTGCAGACCACGCCCCGCCACACACATCAATCACGTAAAATAAATATTTATGCACTTTTGCATTCACTTTTTGTTTTTTGTTATTTTTACACAGTGTTCTGAATGATTAACAATGGTCTACAGCCAATCTTGTGTATTATTATACAAACTTTGGTTGTAAGATGCCCTACCTGGCCCCCTGGCAAAAGCTTTGCTAGATCCGCCCCTGCACAGTTACCAGCTGTCAGCTAAATAAAAAAGGAGCTTGGTGTTTATTTCTCTCAGAAACAGTTCATAACTTCCCTTCAACTCATTCATGTCACCTAAAAAAAAGGTAAACCTGTTTCTCCATCACCAGTTCAGCTCTGATGATTCGGTAAGGTCATCTCCTGGTTTCCACCAAACTAATTTCAGGCGGAAACTGAAGAATAATAATAATAATAATAATAAATCCGACGAATAGTAATATGTGTGCCTCTTGGCATAGGCACACATAATAAAACTAATAACAAGACACCAGCAACAGAGGGCTAATAAAATAAAACTGGAAGTAACAAAATGAGGAATCACATGACCGAAATGACAAGATGCACGAATACACTAGAGAGGCTAGAAGAAACTAAAGCACATGTAACGCATATCTTTAATAGTCTATCAAAACTAAGAGAACTAAACTACCCAAGCAATTCATCCATCCACTCTATTCCAATTATGCTCATCAAGGTCGCAGTGGGAATAGAATCTATCCCAGCTACCAACGGCCGTAAGGCAAGGTTCACCCTGGACAGGACGCCAGTTGGTCCCAGAGAGGCAAGACAACCACTCATACTCATGTTCACATCTACGGGTAATTTAGAATCAACAATTAACCAAACCCCACTAATTGCATGTCTTTAGACTGTGAGAGGAAGCCAGAGCACCAGAGACACAGGGAGAACATGCAAACTCCACGCTAAGACACCCAAGCCAGATCGTGGAGTCAAACCCAGGACCTTCTAGCTGTGAGGCAATAGTGTTAACCACCACGCACCATTCTTCCCAACTAAAATCCAAGAACAACAGCCAGATAAAAGACCACATAATAATGATTAAACTGCCACCAAATAACCACAAAACTCACAGACTATGGCATGGAGTCAGGTGTGGATGTGCTTTTAGGTCTAGATTAACATTTCACATTGTACACCCCCCCTCCACAAATGCTTTAAGACATTGACAAATACTCTGGCATCAGCAATATTGTGTTTCTAAAGTGCTTTTCCTCAACTGGTCATGCTGTGGTTTCCACTAAAACCCTTGTGAATTAAAAGACTTGCAGCCTGTGTTAGCAGCTGGCCCGCCCCCTCTGATTGTTTCAAGCACTGGAAATGAAACAGTGGTTCCTCCTCATGACGCTTTCAGGACAGATTGTAATGCACTAAAAGAAAAATGATGAGAGTCACCACTCATAAAACCCAGTGATGTTTCACCGTAAAATGCCTTTGTAGCCAGCAAATTGATAGCAATGAGCGAGCCAGCGCACAGAGCTATGATTAATGACCTCTCAGTCATAAACAAGCAGCTTCTGTGTGAGAGGTGGCGTAACCTGCGATTGTGCACTGGAGACATTAGCTTCAGGCAGAGTTCTTCAACTTGCAAAAG
Source organism: Pelmatolapia mariae (assembly GCF_036321145.2). NCBI lineage: Eukaryota > Metazoa > Chordata > Actinopteri > Cichliformes > Cichlidae > Pelmatolapia > Pelmatolapia mariae. The sequence goes on along the minus strand of NC_086246.1, from coordinate 23,376,938 downwards.
CTGTGATGTTATAACAGAAAGCACCTGGAAACACAGGGAACTTACACACTTTTTTCCACCAAAGTTCAAAGATGAATGTTTTATAATCAGCCAACTTCAAGGCTGACAGGAACAATTCCTGCTCACAGCTGTGCAACTAAAGACCTTGGACTTATTGATAAGTCTGCAGTAACATGTAAACAAGAGGATATAGCAGGCCGATAGCAGCATTCATGCAGGAATCTGGACCTGAAAAGAGGGGAAAATGTTGTTCAGCACACAGACTTTCTTAGTTTATGCTTTCCTCGAGCAAATATTAGTAAGACCCAGAAAGGCTGGGGAACAGATATTGAATTTAATAATATAATGTAGGCTGTGATAAACTCTGTCCCTCCCATGACCCTAAGTTGGATCAGTCTATAACATGATTTTGTATTCTGAAATATAACCAGTAACTATGCCTACATAATAAATACAGCCCAGTAAAGGAGCCATTGTTTCCTCTGGTGGTAATAAGCTTAAAAAAATTATAACAACTTGTCTTATCCTGGTGTTTTCTTGGCCTGAATTTGGTCAGCCCCAGCAGAGAATAAGGGGTTGTAGCTGCAGGCTGAATAAACTCCAGCAGATCAGCTTCATAAAACAAACTCCTGACACTCCTTGTTCTCCACATCGCCTCAAGGAAATTTCTCCACCCACGTTTATCTGTGATTACACCTTTTGTCCTTTTGTGTGTTTCAGTTTCAGCTCTGCTACATCATCGAGAAGATTAGACCTGCACACTGTAACTACTGAAACTTCAAAGCTCTTTTTAAAAAAGGCACTAACGGGTGTTTTCTACCTGCTGTCAGTTATGTAAATGTCACACAGCTGAGGTGAGAGCTCAGGCTGAGGGACGAGAGGATGTTTTGGTTTCCGTCCTCCATCTTTCTATGAAGCCTATCAGCTGTGCCATCTGGAGCGGCTGGTCAGAAGCGCTCCGTGTTACTGGGGAATGCTTTGTTTTCCCAGCTGCAGTACTGGTGCTTTGAGGTGGTGATGATGGTCCCGGCACACTCAGCCATGGCTCGGTGCTCTCACCTGCTCTGCTCTTTAAGATCTAATCAGCAGACATCCACAAATAGTATGTGAATGTATGGAGGTCCTGGCTTTGGATTGTGTCCCAGTGTTTGGGACTTGAACATGGCACAAGATTTGCTTCTTTGTGCTGCACCACCTGCTGTGTGAACATCTACAGTTTGTTTGCGCACAAACCAAACCCTGACCTAAGCTTCCCATCACCCCAAAGCTGTAGCAGCTTCTAAGAAACAAATGTGCAACTCTTCTTTATATCTTGCTAGGAAAACGTGAAATACATATAAGACATATAAGACAAAAATAGAGTTTGTACAATTCAAACAAGCTTGACGGTCAATATTTGGCAGCTTTCTTGTCATTTCGTTAAGTAGTCTTCAGGAATAGTTCTCCGGCCTTCTTGAAGGACATTCAAAGCCCTTCTTGGGATGTTTCTGCCTTGTTGAGGCCAATCCATCAAATCAAAGTGTTTGGGGTCATTGTCATGCTGGAAAATTAAGCTGTCGATGCTTTCCAGGTGGTCCACGGTTTTTGATGACAGTTCCTTTTTCATTTCTGATGAGGCTTCAGTGAACAGTAGATGGATCAACTGAAGGTCCAGATGCATCTCTCAGGTTCTGTGTCAGGTCTTTTCTGGACTTTTCTCTGTTTCTTAAGGACATGACTGGCACTTCTCTTGTTCCTTCAATTTTTTTAAGGACAAACTGCACACCATGCTGAGATATGCCAAGGTTTTAGCTGAGAGCTCTTTATTAATCACCTTGTTGGTGCAAACTAGAGCTGGGCGATATGACCCAAAATTCATACCTCGATATTTTTTAGCTGGATGGCGATATAAGATATATATCTCGATATTTTTTTCAAAGCCATAAAGTAAGAACAAAAAGAGAGTTCTTAGTCAAAGCTGTGTCCCAGATGTCACACAGGCACTTTTATTAACATAGAGCATAGATGTACATGAAAAAATTACTCAAAAATAAATTATGAGCATTTATTAAATAATAATGCTCCATAAATAAAATAAAACAATGTTGTTTTGGTGCATAACAAAAAGCTCACAATTGTGAAGTCAAAATGTAAACTAAAAGACACTGAGCATAATAACAAAGAGACAGATTTCACAGCTGCTCTGTTCCCAAGTTCTATTGCGTGACTGACAGCCTCGAGTTTGAAATCCTCTTTGTAACCACGTCTCTTAACAGGTGCCATTTATGGTCCTTATACACAGTACGGTAATATTACGTTGAAGCACAGTACGTATTATTCCGCGAGGCTCCTCGGTAACCGTAATGCTCCGACAATCCATCAAGCGGTGCAGCTCCATAGCTTACCAAAGTCGTACTAAAACATTTTTTGACAGATTGCGGAGCGCTGTGTACCACATAAAATCGGTTCGCGGCCATCAAGCACAACCAGAATTCATACATAAGGCGCGCTGTCAACTTTTGTGAAAATGAAAGGATTTTAGGCTGTGCAGCCCCTCTGGGCTGCATGGCGTTAGCGTGGTTAGCTCGTTAGCGTGGTTAGCTCGTTAACACGTCGACGCCGTCCAGCCCCACGCACGGGGCGATGCGCAGTAACTCGTTAACGGAGATTTGCCGTGTCCATCTTGTCGCTGCCTGCAGGTGAAGCGATGGGGGAGGAGGGGAAGTTGTGTTCAGTGAAGGAGAGAGGCGAGGCAGAGTAACGTTGCGTAAAGACAAAAGTGGACGAAAGAGA